>NC_072481.1:920000-1220000 GCF_027574615.1 Eptesicus fuscus | reverse complement strand
TGTCTGATTTGTCTCATTTCTTCATTGTTCTGTTTTTCTGTCCTCTTGAGTTCAACGTTTTCAAATATCCATTTGGCCCGCAATATGATCTTATCAGCTACCCCTTTCCTTTACTGAATGCTCCAGTTTACAATATGCCTCTTCCACTCACCAAAATGCCCTCACGTAATCTCACACCATTTCATACACAGTGCAAACACTGTACAATGGTGTACCTCCACGTACCTTCTGTTCTTTGTGCTATTGTCCTAAATTTTACTTTCTCATCAGCTTTTTAATACCTTGTTACTACTTTCCTTGAGAAGTTAATTATGTTTGACATTTAAGAAATTAATTTAAATGCTCTATATTTGCCCACATAGTTATCATTCCCAGTATCCTTGGTTTTCCTGTGTAGGTCCGTAGTCCCGTCTCGTATAGTTTTCGTTCTGTGTGAAGAATGTTATTTGATAGCTACAATAGAGTTGGTCTGCTGGCCATCGATTTGCTCAGCTTTTATTTTGACTGAAAAATTATTTGTTTTGCCTTCTTTTGAAAGGCATTTCTGCTGGGTATAGAATTCTGGGTTGACAGTTTTCTTCCTTTGGTGCTTTCAAGAAGTCTCTCCGTTGTCTCCTGCCTTACGCAGTTGTTGATGATACGTTTATGTATATACTTATCTTTGATCACTTGCCTTCTATTCTCCGGCGACTTAGAAGATGTCCTATCTGTTACCCCAGCAGTTTGATTATTTTTCTCTACTTGAGGTTCATTGGTATCCTCGACTTGGTGAGTTAGAGAGTTTCCTCAAATAAAATTCTGAATATTTTCAGCACCTGTGTCTTCAGGTACTTCCTGTCCTTCCTCTCCTTCCTCCAAACCAGGTATTCCATTGACACGTATGTCAGGCTGTTTCCCATTGATCATTGTTGTTCTAGTCATTTTTTTTCTACATATAATTTCAGATAATTCTATTGTTCTCTTAAAAGATCTCATTTATTTTTTAAAACATTTTATTTTATTTTTTAATATATTTTATTGATTTTTTACAGAGAGGAAGGGAGAGGGATAGAGAGTTAGAAACATCGATGAGAGAGAAACGTCAATCAGCTGCCTCCTGCACACCCCCCTACTGGGGATGTGCCCGCAACCAAGGTACATGCCCTTGACCGGAATCGAACCTGGGACCCTTCAGTCCGCAGGCCAACACTCTATCCACTGAGCCAAACTGGTTAGGGCACATTTATTTTTTAAAACAATTGTCTGCAGCATCTAATCTGCTGTTAATCCCATTTATTGTATTTTTCCATTTCAGCTTATGTATTTTTTTATCTCTAGAAATTAATTTTGAGTCTTTTTTATATCTTCCATGGTTCTCCTTATCCCATTTATGTCTTCCTCTGCCTTTTTGATAACAGCACTTATATTTAAATTATTACCTTACCATTCATTCCTTGTATTTCTGTCCATAGTGTCATTTATGGGTCTATTTCTAATTATTAGTTTTTCTCTTGGTTATGGTGCTTATGCTCCTACATTCCTGCTTCTTTTAATGACTAGACATTTTTTTTAAAAAACCTATTTATTTTCTATTTCACTCTTAACGTTGCAGAAGAGCTCACGGAGTTCCAAGATCCTCTTTGCTCAGCTTGTCCCGATGTTAACGTCTCACACAGCCCCAGTCCCCGATGCCGCCCGGGACCCAGGTCGATGACACTGCTCACACGTCACCACGGTGACAGCTGAGGCCTCCGACCTCATCCTCCGGGACTCTCCAGAGCTCTCCTCGGTTTAGAGTCCCCTCCCTGCACGGCCGCCAGGGGCTCTCTGGGGACGGGGAGTGGGGCCGCCATGGGGCAGGGCGGTGACACGCAGATGACGCACTCTGAGCGACACGGAGCCGCACCTGCCTCGGCAGGGAGCACAGCAGTGTGGTTTGGAGGAGCGGCAGGAGGCGCGGGTGACCGCCCGCTCGGGACCGCGGGGCTCAGACCGTTACCGGAGACCGCGCCCTCGCATGGAAAAGAGGAGCGCAGCCTTCAGAGCCCTCGCCGCTCTCCCCCCGGGAGAAGCTGGAAGCAGGTGACCATCGACGGGCTCCCCCTGCTGTGAGGTGGGCTCCTCCCCTCTTCTCCCTGAGCCCACCTGTCCCCTGTGTGCACCCGAGGCAGGTCCCACAGCCCACCTGGTCCCCTCACACACCCGAGGGAGGTCCCACAACCCACCTGTCCCCTGTGTGCACCCGAGGCAGGTCCCACAACCCACCTGTCCCCTGTGTGCACCCGAGGCAGGTCCCACAGCCCACCTGGTCCCCTCACACACCTGAGGGAGGTCCCACAGCCCACCTGGTCCCCTCACACACCTGAGGCAGGTCCCTCAGCCCACCTGGTCCCCTCACACACCCGAGGCAGGTCCCACAGCCCACCTGGTCCCCTGTGTGCACCCGAGGCAGGTCCCACAATCCACCTTGTCCCCCTCACACACCTGAGGCAGGTCCCTCAGCCCACCTGGTCCCCTCACACACCCGAGGCAGGTCCCACAATCCACCTGGTCCCCTCACACACCTGAGGCAGGTCCCACAATCCACCTGGTCCCCTCACACACCCGAGGCAGGTCCCACAATCCACCTGGTCCCCTCACACACCCGAGGCAGGTCCCTCAGCCCACCTGGTCCCCTCACACACCCGAGGCAGGTCCCACAATCCACCTGGTCCCCTCACACACCTGAGGCAGGTCCCACAATCCACCTGGTCCCCTCACACACCCGAGGCAGGTCCCTCAGCCCACCTGGTCCCCTCACACACCTGAGGCAGGTCCCACAATCCACCTGGTCCCCTCACACACCCGAGGCAGGGCCCACAGTCCATGTTGTTATCTGCACACATCTGAGGCAGATACCCCAAGCCACCTTGCAAATGTAAGTGGTGAGAAATATTCGTACATTTTATTAGTAATGTATTCATCTAGATGTGGGTATATAGGAACTCACTATAAAGTTCCATCCTTCTGTGTGCTTGAAAGTTTGCATAATACAATGTCGGGGAAGGTACCTCCTAACCAAGCTCTGCTTACCCAGGAATGCGAGAAAGTTTAATTCAGAAGCTCGGCCAGCCCACATGGATGGACGCAGGGGAAACGAGCCGGTTCCGAAGGCGTGTTCGGTCCCCGTCAGCACGCGGGCCGTCCTGACACTGCCGGGAGCTGGAGCGGGCGCCGCCGTGCTCACTGGGTGACGGGTCTGCGGAACGCGGCCACGGCTTCTCAGCCGAGGATCGGGCGTCTCTCAGTGGCCAAGTGCAGGTGAGCCCCCTCCCCCCCCCCGACAGTCGGCGGGCCCTGAAGTCCTGCCACCTCCACGCAAACAAGAAACAAGGCATCGGAGAGTCGGAAGGAAGGACTCAACCTCTCGCTATTTGTCAGAATAAAATAAAATAGAAACGGGGGCAACAGAAGCCGGCGTCCGTCTGAGGGCCGTCTCTGTGGAGCCGGCAGAGCGAACGGACGGACACCGGCAACGGCAGAACAACAGAGCGCCCGTGAGGGTCCAGACGGCAGGCCAGCTCCGGCCACCCAGCGGGCCTGCGAGCGGCCGTGAGAAGCATCAGACACGGAGGCCACCCCGTGAGCGAGGGAGCGAGGGCCGGGCTCGGGCTAGCGAAGTCCCCGCGGGGCGCCCCGTCGCGGAGCACAAACAAGACGCCCCGCGGGAAGACACGTGTCCGTGGGCCCGAGGACGGACTCCTCACCTCGACGCCGGCACCGCCTCACTTAGCGGGACTCGGCTCCGACCGGCACCGCCTCAGCGTGTCGGGGGCCTCGCTGACGACTTCCCGCGTGGACGTGGAGGGAGTGGGTGACAGGGTCCCCACACATTTTGGAAGAAGAGCCAGGCTGAGGGCTCAGCCCCCTGAGCACGGGACGCCGCAGAGCCCCAGGGGCCGGACCGGGGGCAGGACCGGGGGCAGGACCGGGGGCAGGACCGGGGGCAGGACCGGGGCAGGACCGGGGCCGGACCGGGGCAGGACCGGGGCAGGACCGGGGGCAGGACCGGGGCCGTCGTGGGAAACGGCGCTCAGGCCTTCCACGCGGCAGGTCCGCTCGGACAGCGGGTGTGATCGGAAGACTGACCGGGCGGGAAGCCAGCCCCACCCAAGGGCACGGGAGGGTCAAGCGCCAGGAGTGAGAAATGCAGCCACGACTTCTATTAATGAAAGAAGATGTGGGCCCGGCGGCGGGCTCAGGGCTGAGCGTCGGCCTAGGAACCAGGAGGTCAGGGTTCGATTCCCGGTCGGGGCACAGGCCCGGGTTGTGGGCTCCATGCCCAGTGTGGGGGGTGCAGGAGGCAGCCCATCCATGATTCTCTCTCGTCATTAATGTTCCCATCTCTCTCCCGCTCCCTTCCTCTCTGAAATCAATAAAAATATATTTTTAAAAAAATCTTTCCTGCCCGTTTCTAAGTTAGAGTTTTTCCCTGATGGAAACCCCCCCCCCACCCTCCACCCCCGCCCCTGTCAGCGCGGCCATCTCCCTGTCCCAGGTGAGCCTGCGGTCACTGTCCCTCCCGAGCGGCCAGTGCGTCCGGAGGGCAGGGCTGTGTTCCTGAGGCCTCACCCTCCGCCGGGGGCAGCGGGGCCATGAGTGAGGGGCTCCCGGGCCCCCATGGAGCCGATGGGGAGCCCAGACCTGAGAGCCAGCCGCTGCTCCCCCCTCGGGTCCCCCAGCAGGTGGCCTCCGAGCCGAGGAGGGAGGGCCGCGTCCCGGCCACACAGAGTCCCGTGCGAGGGGCCGAGACACGGGTCCCGGGGGGTGAGCGTCCCACAGGCCTGTGCCCTCTGGGCTCCGGGTGTCAGACTCCGAGGGCACGTGTCAGCAGACGGGCTGGCCTTGAGCTCCCGCAGTGAGGACACCAGAGGGACAGTGCAGAGCTCCCGACCCAGCTCCGTGGACGTGGGGACTCGAGGCCGCGGCCGGGGCAGTGGATGACGGGACAAAGGCCCTTCGCGAGGGGTCAAGAGAGGGGGTTCTCGCTACGCCTGGGAGGCGCAGGCCAAGCAGAGCCCAGTCAAGGAGGGAGCCCTGGTCAGGGGTGGGGCCTCCCTCTCGGCCTGGACCTGGGTCCCCCATATGCCTGACCTCCCCCCAACCCCCCACCCCCGCCGGGAAGAGGCCCGGGATTGGTCCTGCTGAGACCCAGAGCCGCGGCGTGCCGGTCACTGGCCTCTGCAGCCACGGGCACCAGGCAGAGTGTCGTGTCCCCCAGGCCCTGTGGACGGCAGGCGCCCGGCAGGCTGCTGAGTGCGTGCACCAGGGCCCGACGTCTCTGTGACGCTCCCGGCCAGCCCGCGGCATCCCCACGGCGCCCCGCGCCCGCCGGCTGCAAACGGCCTCCGTCACGCCTCGCTCCAGCGGTTTCCAGTCGCTTCCTGTAAATCCGCTCCTGGACGTGGCAACGTGTCCCGCAGCGCACAGGGCCCCGGAATCACCGTCAGCCAGCGGGTCCCCTCCCTCCGCTCCCACGCCACTGCCCCCCGCGCCCTGCGGGTCTGTGCCCGGAGCCGCACCCGCGTCTGGAGACCAGCCCTGGAGGGGCCAGGCCTTGGGGGTCCCCTTGGCTCCGTCCCTTGAGGAAGGCCCAGCCCCCCGCCGAGGCCTGGAGCGGGCTGCACGCCTGACGCCCGGGCAGAGGGCCACGCGCCTTGCGGGGTGCATGCGCTGTGTGCGTGGCGTCAGGCTGCGGGACGCGTGCCTGGGCTGCCTGTGACCCCGGCAGAAGCGCAGGCGCCTCCGCGTGACCCATGGGAGAACCAGGTCACGCCGGCGGGTCACCACACGGGCTCGGGGTTTTCCATCCACACGCGTGGCTCCGAGAAGGAGCCCCCCGGCCTCCCCGGACGGCAGCGCAGCGAGAACGAAGGCCCACTCCGCACGCCCACGTGCTGTGGCGTGGAGGCCCTGCCCTTGCACGCGGCCGGGCCAGTGAGCCCGCAGGCCCCACGGAGGAGACCCTCCCGGACGGGCGGGGACAGAGGCGCCCGGTTCCTGGGTCAGGAGCGATCGTCACCCTGAGGCTCGAGCCCCAGCTGCCGTCTCGTTCTGAGAAGAGACACTTGTCCAGGCATCTCCGACCCGAAACCGGATTTCAGACAACAAAGCAAGGCGTTCCCTGGGCCGGCCGCAGGTCTGGGCGGGGCCGGGGTGCTCCTGACGGGGCGGGGGGCTGGGGGGTCCCGTTCTCCCTGCAGCCGGCCGCCCTTCGCCCTGAAGTGGTCGCTGTCCGGAGAGCCGCACCGGGTGTTTGCCCGCAGGACGCCGGGTCCTCCTGCCCCGGCTGCAGTCGTGGACCCCGGGCCCTCGGCCCCTCCCATGCCCGCTCGTCCCTCCGGCCCGCTCCTCCCGGGGCCCCTCGCCTGGGGCAGAATTCGGGGGGACACGGGGTGAGGTCTGAATACCAGCTTCCCACCATGGCTCCACGGCACCCCGTTTGGAGGCCCCTGCCATCCGGGGCCCCCGGCCTGCTGACCCTGGGGACCCACGCAGTGTGCTCGGCCCCGAGGGGAGGGTCGTGGGTCCCTGTGCTTGCCGTGCCCAGGCGCAGCCACACAAGCCCTGCCCGCGTGTCCCGGAAGCCTGGCTCTACGGGCGCATCAGGCCCCGGGCCCCACGTGGTCACGGTCACTGGCCTGCGTGGCGGTTACGGTCAGGGGCCCCTTCCCTGGAAAGCCCTGCCTTCGCCGCGCCGGGAGGCGTGGCTGCCCGGGCCGGGGTGGAGTCAGGGCCAACGTGGACCTGGAGCTGGTTGTTGCCGAGGGGCCTCACTCAGGGTGTGTGCATGTGTGTGGGGGTACCTATGTGCATGCACATGTGTTCATATATGCATACGTGTGCACATACACATGTGTGCATTGTGGGGTGCATGCATTTGTGTGCATGTATCTGTGTGTGCATGTCTGTGTATATGCATGTGTGTGGGTACCTATGCATGTGCACATACGTGCATATATGCGTGCACATACATATACATGCATTGTGTGGTGCATGCATTTCTGTGCATGTGTGGGGTGCATGCATTTCTATACATGGGGTACATGCATTTGTGTGTGTGTGCAACACTGTGCACACACTTTTGCATGTATGTGTATCTGCATGTGTGTGTATCTGCATGTGTGTAAGCCCTGAACAGAGCATTGCTGGGGGAGTGGGCGTGTCCCTGGACCAAGGCCTGTGGGCAGACACCTGTCACGGTGGCGGGACCTGGGGCCGGGGCTCTCAGTCAGGGACATGCCCTGGACACAGGCCCGCTGGCCGCCCGGTGTCCTGCCTGCACTTTCCCAGGTCCATGGTCACCTCTAATGGCCGCCTGCCCAGCCCTGGAGCCAGACCTCCTGCCGAGGGAAGCCAAGGGCTGGCTGGGGGCACGTGGCTGGGGCTGAGCTTCTGCCCTCACAGCCGCTGCCCGGGGTCCGGGCTCTGGGCATCGCTCTCTCTGCTAAGAAAGGACAGAGGCTGCTGGGCGCCCGCCCCCTGCTCCTGGGAGAGAGGTTGGCAGGCGGCTCCGAGTGAGGTGGGGGCACTAAGGAAGCCGGGGGCACGGGGGACACTGGCTGTGGTCACTCGTCCCCGTGGCCGGCTGGGAGCCGAGAGGCCAGCACAGGGGCTGAAGCGCCCCCTCCCCCAGCTGCTGCGGGGCTCCCGGGCTCCGAGGAGCGTGGGGGAAAGGTGGGAGCGGCGTGCAGGCAGGACCCCCTGACCACAGTCTCTGCCGCCCCATCGCGGACCCGGAGCAGGGCTGGTGTCCGGGCCGCGCTGCTCCCGCCTCCCGGCGCCTCAGAGCGGCCCTCGGAGCGCCTCATCCCCCACGGCACAGCCACCCGGCGTTTCAGCTCCGCAGGCCGCCCCTTCCGCCGGCGGCCGAGCCTGTGGGATAAAGGCTGCCGCCCGCTCCGGCCGCAAGGAGCGTCTCCCTCCTCGGACATCTCCACGAAGCCGCTTCTGGGCCCCGCTTCCCACACTCACCCCTCAGGACCCCCGCCCTCTGACGTCCAGCCCGCACCCCTGGAATCCCTGCACCGAGACCCGAAGCCCCTACTGCACGTCACGGGCTCCGGACACACACACACACACACACACACACACACACACATACACACACACACACATACACACATACACATACACACACACATACACACACACACATATACACACACACACACACACACACACACACACACACATGCACACACATACATACACACACACACTCACAGACACATACACACATATACACACATACACACACATACACACACATACACACATACACATACATACACACATACACACACACGCACACGCACGCACACGGTCCTCACCCGCTCGCTCCAAGCCCCTCCCCGGCCCTCCATTCGGGTCGTGGTGGGCCCTTACCAGATGCCAGGGCACCCTGGTGAGCGGGATGGAGGGCAGGCTCCCATCTCCCCTGGGTCCCAGGTGGCCCCTGACACCGTGAACTTCTGGGGACCCCCAGGCTGGGGCCGGGAGTCGGTGGGAAAAGCAGGGCCCTCTGGGCCGGTGACACGGATGTTCTGTGAGTGACGTAAAGGCTGGGCTGAGGCTCTGCGTGTGCCGACCAAGGGCAGCCAGAGTCTCCCCAGCCGCCCCCCCCCCCCCCGCCCCCCACGCAGGCCCTGGGGGAAGGAACACTCTGGAAGCCTCCCTCTCTGCCCGGGGGGCCAGGCTGGCCTTGGGGGCGTCCCGGCCGAGCCCAGGGCCCTCGCCGTCGCCCCTCCCCGCGCCTCCCTCTAACCGGCCCACGATTTCACACCCTGGAGCCGGAGGCGCTTGTTTTGGCTGCGGGCGGCCCATCCTCGCCGGCCGGTTGCGTAACTGCGAGGTATCCGCTTACTCGCTGACGCCTCTCAGCCAGGCCTAACGCGGCGCGGCCCGTGGCTGGCGGGCCAGCCTCCCGCCGCCCGGCCTGGCTTCCGGCGGGGGCTCCACGGGGACCCTGACCCCGCGGCCCAGCT
This sequence comes from Eptesicus fuscus, assembly GCF_027574615.1. Taxonomy (NCBI): domain Eukaryota; kingdom Metazoa; phylum Chordata; class Mammalia; order Chiroptera; family Vespertilionidae; genus Eptesicus; species Eptesicus fuscus. The sequence goes on along the minus strand of NC_072481.1, from coordinate 1,210,995 downwards.
GGCAGGGACGGACGGAGCTCTCGGCCCCGGGGGGCCGGAGCGGCCACCTCTGACCGGAGCTGGCCAGCGCGGGCGGGCGGCCCACCGGGAGGCCTCCGCCCTCTGATTGCATCTGCCCGCGTCATCCCCGGCCCTGCCAGCGCCCGTGGCCTCCGGTCAAGGGACACGGGGGAGGGAGCGGCGCCCGGACCCCGGCCACGGCCACCCCGGTCCCCGCGGGCCTGGCCGCGGCCCAGCTGCCCGGGTGTGAAGGGATCCTGGGATCCTGGCCGCTCACAGCCCCGCCGCCCGCTCCTCCCGCCGCTGCCGCCGAAAGGTGGGGCGAGACGAGGAAACGGGAGATTTGAATGATGGGAGAAAATTATTATGTCTTCGTGCTGCTGGAGCCCGGCCCGGGCGGGAGGGCGATAACAGGGACGCGGCAGCTTAGGTTTCCGAGCTCCGGGCCAGGGCGGCGGCGACAATACGCGCATTGTTCCCGTCGGGGCAGCGTCACAGGCCCGGGGCCAGGACAGGACGGGCGCGGGGCATTCACCAGGAAGCCGGGCTGCGTGCGGCCGCCGACGGCTGCACGGGGCCCGGTGACAGCTGTGCCCGCGGCGGCCGGGGAGGGGGGTCCGGGGGGTCCCTGTGGGAGGCAGCGGGTTGGTCTGTCGTGGAGCTGTGAGCCTGGAGCCGGCTCTGGCTTCTGTGTCAGAGCAGGAGCGGCCGACCGGGCTGCCTGTGAGATCACCACCCAGGAGGAGAGAGGCTCCAGCCGGGGCCAGCGCCACCTCCTTCCTCCCCCGCCCCGCCCCCAGGCACGCTGCCCCCGAGCCACCTGGGGCCGGCAGGAGGGGGCCCCGGGAGCCCCTGAACCCCGACCAGCCCGAGCGCACAGCTGTGGCTCCCTCAGGGGCGCCTGTCTCCCCGTCTTTGCAGCCTCAGTCACACCTGCTCCTGCTCCTCCAAGGACAGGTGCCCGCTCTGCCCGGTGCCCGTTCAGGCCACCGCGAGCCGGGCCTGTAGCCGACCACGCTCCTCGGGGCTCGGCCTCGGGGGCCCCCACCTGGCGCGCACACGGGCGACCGGGCCCTGGGGGGCTGTGCGGCTGAGCCGGGCCTGGCCGGTCTCTGGCTCCAGCTCCTGCCTGAACCCCTGGCTCCGCTGCCCCAGCCCCGGGCGGCTACGCGCCTGCCCTCCTGCCACACCAGGTCCGTGCCGCTCACCCGGGTCCCCGAAACCTCGGCTCCAGGAAGCTCGTCCACCCAGCACAGCCCGAGGCGCACCCCCACGCACACAGGTGGGCCTCCGGGTGGGTGCCGCCCTGAGCGGGTGCCGGCGTCACACCAGGGACCACAGCACGCTGTCCACGGCTGCGGCAGCTGGAGAGTCAGGCCTGGTCCGCTCTGCCCCCGGGGCCTTGTGGTCTGGGGACCCCCTGCTGTGCCTTCCAGGACCTGGGAGCCCCTCTGAGTCAGCACGGAGGGGGTGGAGCCAGGACGAGGCCTCTGGGGAGGTTCCCGGCTTCAGGTGTGGGTCCGGGACCCCCTCGAGGCCGACACGGCCCCCCCAGCAGCTCCCGTTCGCTCGTTATCTGTGTTCAGTTCCCAGAGCACGAAGCCCAGCCCCTCCCGTGTGACGTCAGCAGGCCGTGTGCTCGTGCCACGGGAGCAGATGAGGCTCATGTGTGCACAGGTTTCCCCGCGCTGGCCCTGGGCCCTCAGGCCACGCCTCCGGTGGGGAGTGGGAGTGGGATGGGGAGGGGGTGGGAGTGAGGGGAAAAGGGGGAGGGGGAGGGGGAGGGGGACGAGGGGCAGGTAGGATGGGGAGTGGGATGGGGATGGGATGGGGATGGAGTGGGGTGGGGATGGGGTGGGGTGGGGATGGAGTGGGGTGGGGAGTGAGGTGGGGATGGGGGGGGTGGGGAGTGAGGTGGGGATGGGGTGGGGTGGGGAGTGGGGTGGGATGGAATGGGGTGGGGAGTGAGGTGGGGATGGGGTGGGGTGGGGATGGGATGGGGATGGAGTGGGGTGGGGGTGGGGGTGGGTGGGTGAGTGGTGGGATGGAATCGGTGGGGAGTGAGGTGGGATGGGGTGGGGAGTGGGGGGGTGGGGTGGGGAGTGAGGTGGGGATGGGGTGGGGTGGGGAGTGAGGTGGGGGTGGGGGGGGGTGGTGGGGTGGGGTGGGGGTGGGGTGGGGGGGGGTGGGGAGTGAGGTGGGGATGGGGCTGGGGTGGGGAGGGAGGTGGGGATGGGGTGGGGTGGGGGTGGGGGGGTGGTGGGGGGGAGTGGGGTGGGATGGGGTGGGGTGGGGATGGGGGGGTGGGGGTGGGGTGGGGGTGGGTGGGGATGGGTGGGATGGAATCGGTGGGGAGTGAGGTGGGATGGGGTGGGATGGGATGGGGATGGAGTGGGGTGGGGAGTGAGGTGGGGATGGGGTGGGGTGGGGAGTGAGGTGGGATGGGGTGGGGTGGGGGTGGGGTGGGGAGTGGGGTGGGATGGAATGGGGTGGGGAGTGGGGTGGGGAGTGAGGTGGGATGGGGTGGGGTGGGGGTGGGATGGGATGGAATCGGTGGGGAGTGAGGTGGGGATGGGGTGGGGTGGGGAGTGGGGTGGGGAGTGGGGTGGGATGGAATGGGGTGGGGAGTGGGGTGGGGGTGGGGTGGGGGTGGGATGGAATCGGTGGGGAGTGAGGTGGTCTCCAGTTGCCCTGCTGGTGGAGCTATAGGACTGAGCAGGGAGCGGCTTCATCCCGCTCAGCACAAGTCGGTGACTCTCTGATTCCCACGCTGGGGTGGTGTTTATGGGGTTCAGGGGTGATTTGAACCCACCGGGCAGCAATGAGACTGAACAAGGGGTGTGAGCCCTCCCCTGCTGTCGGTGAGGCCAGTGGGGGCCTGAGCCTTCAGCCCTGTCCAGCATTAGCAGGTGGAAGGAGGTGGGGGGACGCGGGCTAGTGGACACCCCGCCTTCCCCTTCCCAGGGGTCAGCTGGGCCCACTGGGGCGATGAGCATCCCCCCTACCTGGAAGGGGTGGGGTTCACCAGTGCCACGTTCTCCGGAAGGTTCCCTGGAGCCAAGCAAGGAGCTGAACCCCCCCACACTCTGCCAAGAGGCCGTGGGCATCAGAGCCCAGGTTTCTGGGGTGGTTTCCGCGGGGCCCATGGGAAACTGAGCACCCATCCACCCGCCCTCGTGCTGCACCCCGACGGGAGGACGCCTGCTACAGACGTTGCATTAAACGGGCGGCTGGAGATGTTCAACATGTTAAAAACACAGAGACACGGCGCGTGAAGGAGAGCAGGCAACGCCCAGACGTGAGTGTGGAGCCGAGAGAACTCCGACGCTGGGGTGACCGGGCAGGCTGTCATGCAGCCACCACGAACACGTTTCCGCCACCACGAACACGCAGCCACCACGAACACGCAGCCACCACGAACACGTTTCCGCCACCACGAACACGTTTCCGCCACCACGAACACGTTTCCGCCACCACGAACACGCAGCCACCACGAACACGCAGCCACCACGAACACGCAGCCACCACGAACACGCAGCCACCACGAACATGTTTCTGCAGGTGATCGCACGTTCCCCGAAACGAGTGCCCAAATGAGACATCTCGGCAAAGAATTCAAAGTTATAAAGCGAGAGCCGGACAGAAACTCTCACACCAAAGATTCCAACAGAAATAAAGCATGGGCTGGAGGGGCTCAAGCGTAGAGGGAGGCGATAGAGGACAGACTGGGTGAATCTCAGGACAGGTGGACACACTCGCCCGACCTGAACCGCAGGGACGATCGACTGAAAAATGGCGGACGAAGTCTCCGGGGCCTGCGGGACGACAAGGAGGTGGCTGAGCTTCGTGCCTTCAGAGACCCAGAAGGAGAGAACAAAGCGGGACCACAAAAGTGTTAGAAGAAACTACAGCATCAAACTCCCCAAATTCGGCAAAAGACATACATCTACAGATTCAAGAGGCTGGATGAATCCCAAAGAGGACGAACCAAAAACATCCACGCCGAGACACATCATGAAACTTGTGGATGCGGAAGACAACGAGACACTCGCGAACGGAGCCTGAGAGGAATGACAGGGGGTTACCCGCAGGGGGTCACCTTCAGGGGGTCACCTGTCAAATGGCAGGTGCTTGCAGACCTGCAGCCACAGAGGCCACGGAGAGGGGCCCGGCACAACGCTCCCCAAGTGCCGCAAGAGTGCAGTTAACCACCAATGGTGCTTCCAGCCGCGATGTCCTTGGGGGTGAAGGGGAAATAAAGGCATGCTCAGGCGACAAAAATCACGGACAGCCTGTTGCTTAGCAACCTATCCTATAGCGCAGCCAAAGCCGCTCTCTCAACTGGGAGGACATAGCAGAACAGGAAGGGCATGGACTTCAGGAAGAGCGAAAGAACTGGGGGTGGGGGGAAAAGAGGGGTGCCCCATCTGAGGCTGTGCTTCATGTACACAGAAGAAATATGGAAGGCAGTTTTGTTTTAGACACTGGGAAGGGCCCTGACTGGTGTGGCTCAGTGGATAGAGCGTCATCCTGCAGACTGAAGGGTCCCAGGTTCAATTCTGGTCAGGGGCATGTACCTTGGTTGCGGGCACATCCCCAGTAGGGAGTGTGCAGGAGGCAGCTGATGGATGTTTCTCTCTCATCCATGTTTTTAACTCTCTCTCCCTCTCCCTTCCTCTCTGTAAAAAATCAATAAAACATATAATATAAATATATATATATATAATATAAAAAAAAAAGTTGGGAAGGTAAAGTTGACTTAAGTAGAATCTGGCTCCTACACTTCACTCCAAGTGGTGAAATGTTGGTCCCAGTGGGTCATTACATTAACGAGGACCATCATTAAGAAATCATACAAAAACCCACAAATAACGCAATATAGAATTCTTAAAAATGTTTCAGTAACCCACGGGAAGGTAAGGAGAGAGGAATGGGGCCCTGGCCAATTTGGCTCAGTGCATAGAGTGTCGACCCTCAGACTGAAGGGTCCCAGGTTCAATTCCGGTCGGGGGCATATACTTTGCTTATGGGCTCAATCCCCAGCGTGCTCTCTCTCCCCCTCTCTCTCTCTCTCTCATCGATGTTTCTGTGTCTCTCCTCCTCCCTTCCACTCTCTCTAAAAATCAATGGGAAAATACACTCTGGGGAGGATTAACAAAAAAAGAAAAGAGGAATGGGAATAGAAAACAGGGGAAAAAACAAACAAGAAATAAAACGGCAGACTGAAGACAGAACCTATTACTGTAAACGTAAACTGTCTAAATACACCGAGTAAAAAGGCAGGGATGGTACCATGAATTTGAAGATGACCAACTATCTTCTGTCTTCAAACACAGCACATGCTCACTTCCACTTCGAATGTGACATAGATTTTTCCCATCATATTCATTCAACTGTTACTTCATTAATGGTCATTAACTCTGTCTCCAGGATTTTGCCCCTAAACACTGCCAAAAACACATCCTATCTAATAAAGAGGGAATCCTATCTAATAATCCTATCTAATAAAGAGGGAATATGCTAATTGACCATCACTCCATCACAAAGATGGCTGCACCCACAGCTGAGGCCAAGTTCCCTTAAGGAGCCTTAACAAGCAATCAGCAGGGACCTGAGGCTACGTCCTCCCCCGCCCCCGTGGGGCTTGACAGGGGACCTCAGGCCATGCCCCACGCCCTGGCGTCAGGCTGGGGGACCTCAGACCGCACCCCCCGCCCCAGTGCCAGGCCAGGGGACCTGAGGCTGCACCCCCCTGCCTGGCTGGGCTTGACAGGGGACCTCAGGCTGTGCCCCCCACCCAGTGGGGCTTGATGGGGGACCTCAAGGTGCACGCCCAGTGCTGGGTCAGGGGAACTCAGGCCGCACCCCCGCCCAGTGGGGCTTGACGGGGGACCTGAGGCTGTGCCCCCCTCCCGGTGCTGGGCTGGGGGACCTGAGGCTGCGCCCCCTGCCTGGCGGGGCTTGACGGGGGACCTCAGGCCATGCCCCCCACCTGGTGGGGCTTGATGGAGGACCTCAAGGCACGCCCCCACCCTGGTCTGGGCTGGGGGACCTCAGGCCACACCCCCCATCCTGGTGCTGGGCTGGGGGACCTGAGGCTACGGCCCCTGCCCGGCAGGGCTTGACAAAGGTGGGACTGGCCGGGTCTGGATCTAGCCCAATGCAGGGCGGGGGGGCCCGGCCGGGTCTGGGTCTCACGTGATTTTGAGGTGCATGTGGGTGGACAGGGACTTGAGTCTGGGTCCCGTGGTGCACCCCAGACTCTGACAGGAGAAAGATTTTCATATACATTTTACTAATTTTCTTTCATCTCTGACACTTCTCTTATAGAGAAAGGGCAAATAGCAATATTAAATTATTTATTCTAATTAATCCCCTTTTAATGTGCACGAATTTCGTGCACCGGGTCACTAGTCTACACTAATAAAAGAGAAAGATGCAAATTGACTGTACTTTTGTGACGCCGCCAGCCAATCAGGAGTGAGTATGCAAATTAACCTCATCGCCTCGGTGGAGACTGACAGCAGGGTGCAAAAAGGCCTGCTTGGCCGTCGCCGCAGCGACCCGGGAGCGGGCAAGCGCAGCCCCCAGGCAGCTCCCAGCACGGCCTCAGAGACCCGGGAGCGGGCAAGCGCGGCCCCCAGGCAGCTCCCAGCACGGCCTGCTTGGCAGCCGCCATGGTGTGGAGCAGGCAGGCCCCGCAGAGAGCAGAGAACCATGGGGAGCGGGCCTAAGCCGTCAGTAGGACATCCCCTGAGGGCTCCCGGTTTGGAGAGGGTGTAGGTCAGGCTGAGGGACACCCCCCATGCACGAATTTCGTGCACCAGGCCTCTAGTTTGAATATTTTGTTTAAAAGATTACAATAAACAAAGTGGAGAAGTTGACTCTCACACGCTCCCAGAGCAGGCCCCGAGCGAGTCCTGAACAGGTGGCGATTTCTGCTTCTGCCCGTCCCCAGGCGCCCAGGTTAAGGGGTCCCTCCTCCTCGGCTGCCCAGCCCCAGAAAAGCAGAGCGAGAGCCCTGCTGTGCTCAGCACCGGCCCAGGGGAGGGTTTGTTGACCTCAGAATAGGGCAGCGAGCACCCCTGCTTCTTCCCGCCACACCCCCTCCCGGGCCCTAGGGCCCACCTCTGACACCCGTTTTAGACGCAGACGCCAGGGCCCTTCCGCCACGAGCTTTCGGCATGAGGTCCAGACCCCCCGAGACTGCCAGTGGACACAGCCTCAACGCATAACCCAGGGCTCTCCCGGGAGGAGGAGGGGGTGGGGGGCGGACCCCCGAAACGAGATTCACCACCAGGGTCAGACACCACGCCGGTGCCGCCAGGAACGAACCGAGCCCGACGTGGCCAACGACTGCACCGTCCTGTCTTTTATTGAACGCCGCGCCGAGGCCGAGGGGCGAGCTCGCCACGCCCGGGGCCGCCCCCTGCGCGGGGCCCCTCAGAAGCACCTCCTCTGGACCACCGAGGTCCCGAACTCCTTGAAGTCGGCGGCGGTGACCCACATCTGCTTGAAGCTGCTCAGGGAGGTGACGATGGAGGCGCCGATCCAGGTGGAGAACCACCGGTCGGGGGGCGCCGTGATCTTGATGGGGGTCCCCTTGGTGGCCAGCTGCTCCAGCTCCTTCAGCAGCCGGTCGTCCAGCCCCTGGAAGAGGGTGCTGCCCCCCGACAGCACGATCTCGCCGTAGAGGGTGCCCCGGATGTCGGCGTCGCACTTGGCGATGCTGCCGGAGACCATGCTGGAGAGGCCCGGGTTCTGGACGCCCAGCTGCTCGGGCGCGAACAGGACCTCGGGCGCCTGGTACAGCTGGTCCCCGATGCGGATGATGTTCCCGTCCGGCAGCTGGTACTCCCGCAGCACCTCCTCCGGCCGCCGGGCCAGCTCCCGCTCCGGCTCCAGGGCCACGTAGCACAGCTTCTCCTTGATGTCCTCCGCCAGGCCCTTGTGCAGCGCGCAGGGCAAGGCGCGCCCGCCCGCCTGCAGCAGCCGCGTGAGGTGCTCCGTGACGTCCCGCCCCGCCACGTACAGCTTGCCGACCGCGTGGGGCAGGGAGTAGCCCTCGAAGATGGGGACGGTGCAGGTGACCCCGTCCCCGCTGTCCACCACCAGGCCCGTGACGCAGGCCGAGGCGTACAGGGCCAGCACGGCCTGGTCCGACAGGTAGAAGGCGGGCACCTGGAACGTCTCGAACATCACCGCGGCCGTCCTCTCCCGCGCCTCCCTGGGGTTCAGCGAGGGCTCGGTCAGGAGCACCGGCCGCTCGCTGGCCCGCACCCCCAGCTCCCACTCGAACAGGTGCCGCCACAGCTCCTCCATGTCGTCCCAGCCCACGACCAGGCCGCGCTCGATGGGGCAGCGGAGGAATAGCGCCTCCTTCTTGTGCAGGGCCGCCTCCCCCACGAAGTGCTGCCTCTGGCTGGCCCCCGCCGAGGCCGCCTGGAACTTGGGGTGCCCCACGACGGAGCTGACGATGTGGCGGGGCCCGATCTCCCCGGACAGGCCCGCCTTGCAGAGTCCGGACCCATTGTCCACAATCACGGCCGGGACGTCTAACACGTGTGGGTTAAACATGTCGCGCCCCCGGCCTCTGCCTCATCCGGCCCGGGCGGAACCCTCGCGGGCCTCTCTGTGACACCAGAGGCTCCTCCGGAAGCTTCAAGGGCCCGGGGTTCCGCGGGCCTCGGGGCGTCTCCCAGACAGGCTAGCAGACGGCGGGTCCCGGGAGCCCTGCCTCCGCCCGCAGGCCCGCTCCCCGCCAGGGGCGGCGCTGAGGCTTTGCAGGGATGGCGGTCACATGTGTCACAATGTAACCAAGGCAACCATTGTGCTCAGCCAGCGTCAGAGGGCCTGGGGGCGGGGCTCAGAGCCCCCGGCACCCCCACCTGGGGAGACACCTCACGGGAGAAAGGCAAGCCATGCCCCCCAGCGGTGTTACCAGCAGCTGTGGCCTCAGGTCCAGCCTTAGGACCGAGTGAAGCCGCCCCGCCTGGACCTCCCAGCCCGCGGGCATCTCGGCCCACGGAGCTGCGGTTTGTGGAGTAACAAGCACACGTCCCTTGCTCAGGAGTGACCAGGCCCCAGACACGGGTCCAGGTGGGAGGCATGATGGCCACACCTCCTCGTATCAGGGGCTTAGCACATTCTTTTTTAAGTCAGACTCCTCCAGGAAGCCCTCGGGGGTTTCTCCTTCCTTCACCCCAAGGGCCCTGGCTCTGTCCCACGGGCAGATGCTAAGCAAAGCCCCCCAGGCCTGCTGGCTGCCCCTCCAGGCACACGCGTCCCCGCGCTGGGTCGAGGTCAGAGCCCCCCCCTGCTCCCTGCAGTGGTCCACGGGGCTGGGAACACAGTGGGGATGTGAGGGTTCATGAGGGCGCCCCGATGGAGCCGGTCACACGGCCACGGCCACTGAAACACATTCGGAAATGACCAGGTCACCAGGCTCAGACTGGTTTCCAGCTCAGGAAGAAACTGGGGGCACCAGTCCGACCTGGGGGCTGGGCTCACTGCTCCCTGAGGAGGTGGAGGTGGCCCAGGGGGGGACAGGTCTCCAAACCCCACCCCCGCCCGGCTCCTTCCCCTCCGGAAGCGCCCAGAGGACTCCCCCAGGGCCACGTCCCTTCAGGCCCCTCGCCGCCTCCTGCCTGTGCTCCTCGCTGCACGTCCGGCCAACCCCCCAGCAAAGCCTCACGCGGCTGGTCACGCGGTGGAGACGAGTGACCGGTGTGGCTTTCTGCGCACCCACCGGGCCGAGGCCTGGGCAAGGTCAATAAAAACTGTTTTAATACATTTTTTTATTGATTTCAGAGAGGAAGGGAGGGAGAGAGAGAGGGAGAGAGAACCACGGATCGGCTGCCTCCTGCACGCCCCGCACCGGGCATGTGCCCTGACCGGGAACGAACCCCGACCTCCCGGTTCACAGGTCGACCTCTGAGCCACCGGGGCCGGGAATGAAGCCTTTGTCCTGACGGAGATTTTCCCCGAGGACACCTCCCGGCGGAGCCGAGTCCATCACCTGGCAGGTCGACGCTGTGACGTGACCCCAGCCACCACGGGGAGGGTTTGAAGATCCGGGTCTCGCGCTGAAGGGAGTGCGTGGCCCTGGCAGGCAGGCGGCCGGGAGGACGAGCTGGTCAACAGGACCCTGTGGCCGGGTTCCACCTGTGACGCCACCGACGCCTCCGCGAGCCTCTTCCCCTCGCAGCCGCCACTCGGGCGGAGTCGGGAGCCGTGCTGGCGAGGTCCCTGGATCCTGGCCCTAAGGAGGCCGCGGGGCGGGGAGGTCACAGAGCTGCATCAGGCCGGGCCCCGGGCGGGCGGAGAGGAGGGCCATGCACTGGTTCGGCGCCGAGACTGACCGGCTGGTGAGGGCGAGCCGAGGCCGCGCAGCACCCCGTCACGGGAAGGCGTGACAGTGTCTGGGCAGCAGCCTCTGACCCACGCGCGGGTCACACCGGCCTCCCCGTTAGGTCTGGGCACTTCCCCCGTCACCAGCCTGTGACGCGGCCATTCTCCGTCCCTCGGTGGCCCCGGCCCCCCAGACAAGCTCAGACTGTTGGGGACAGCGCCGGGCAGCCAGGCCGGCCATCGGGACGGCGGCTCCGCACAAAGCCACCTGAGCGTTTCCAGGACACGTTTCCCGACGTCCCCTCCCCGCTGAGCCGGGAGCCGCGCTGCCCTTTGCGCCGGGCCTGGCACCCCGGCCCTGGCACCCAGCCCGCCTGGCCGAGCGGCCCTGGGACGCTGTCCCCACGCTCCTCTCCTCCGCCCACGTGGGGCAGAGATCCCGTCAGGAGACAGCCCCTCCCGCTCCTCGCCCTGTGGGCCTCCGGGGCGGGCCGGGTGGGGAAGGCTGCTGCCCGCCACGAAGTGCCTACCCGCCCACAGGCCGCCCGTGGCGAGCAGCAGGAAGGCCTGAGGCCCACCCCAAGACGGGGGCCCTCTGTGGGGGGGACGCCGCGTGCCCTGAGACACCGGAGTGGGTTTATGAGCCACAGCCTACGTGACGTTGTGCTGGTTCCCAGCGCCCCGCGGGGCAGAAACCCCACCCCGGGTTCCCGGGGGCCTGGGAACCTCCGCCTCGGCCTCCGGTCGTCCCCGAGGAACCGCCCCGTCCCCGGCCACCTGGCCCGTGCACCTCGAGGGCTCCGTGTGCGGGTGTCCGCGTCCGGCGTCCCGGCCCCTGAGCGGACGCGATGGGCAGCGCCGGACACCCCCGCGGCCGGGCATTCGCCGCGAAGGCCGTTCCCACAAGGACGGTGGCCGCTCCCGCTCCCGCCAGAAGCTCCAGCCAGAAGCCACCCCGGCCGGCTGCCCTGCCCCCACCCCGGCCGGCGGCCTCGTAAATCGCTTGAACGAGTTTATGGGCGAACTGGCTGTAACTCCATCTCCCTCCGCAGGGCAGGCCGCCACCGTGACTGCGATCATTCTCGGGCGTCCGTTTCCGTCCGCACGGAGGCTGGCGCTCCTTTCTGCTCCGGCGGTCACGCCCGCCCGTGCCCTTGGAGGAGCCCCAGCCCGTGACGGAGGCGGACAGACCTGGGGGCCGGGGAGGCGGCCAGGCATTTACACTTGGGTGTGGGCAGCCCGGGGCCCGCTTCCCACTGCCCTGGGTCAGCGACTGGGCCGGCCAAGCCCGGGCCGAGGGCCGCTCCGCCCGTCACCCCGGGTCCCTGTGTCACGGGCGCCCAGACCCTCAGCCAATTAGTGGCCAGCAGCCGGGCTCATTAGCGGCTGACATCTGGCGGCCAGACCTGCTTGCTGGGGGCCTGGCCCGGTGGCCACTGGCAACGAAGGGGAAGGCAGCCGCGGATGGCAAGGTGGGCACTGCCACTGCAGGAGAGAACGGCGTGTGCGCATACGTGTGCATGTGCGTGTGCATGTGTGTGTGTGTGTGTGTGTGCGCGTGCGTGTGCAAGGAGCCGTGCCCCTCCGGGGCCACATTGCGCCCAGCATCTTCTGTCTCTGTGCCCGGTCGTTTCCAGAGGAGCACAAAGCCCTGAGCATCTTCCCGGTAGCCTGGCCTTTTAAATCTCTAAGATGGCGCTTGTATCACCTACCCTCCCATCCATTCTCCATCCGCCATCTGTCTACTCGTGAGTCATCTGTCCATCCACCCACCTCTTCATCCACCCACCATCCATCCACCCACCTCTTCATCCACCCACCATCCACCCACCCACCTCTTCATCCACCCACCATCCACCCACCCACCTATTCATCCACCCACCATCCACCCACCCACCTATTCATCCATCCATCATCCACCCACCCACCCACTTATCCATCCAGCCAGCCACTCACTCACCCACCCATTCCTTCACAAATCCTTTCATCCATCATCCATGCACCCACCCACCCATTCATCCATCTACCCACCCAGCCACCCAGCCACTCACTCACCTACTCAGCCACTCACCCTTTCATCCATCCATTCACCCATCCAGTCATCCACCCACTCACCCACCTAACCAGCCAACCTTCTGTTCAGTCATCTCCTCCTCCTCTCTCCCTTCCTCTCCCCACCTCCCCTCCCTTAGCGGCCGGCGTGAGCTTCCTCCTTGTGGAGCCAACACACTCAGATTTTCAACTTTGAGGGGGGCTGGCACCTCGCCCTTTCCCGTGAGGGGCCGGCGGTGCTGTCTGTGGGCCTTCGCGCTGGACGTTCGGGGTCAGGGCCGCGGGTCTCCGAAGGCCTGGGAGGACGGTCCAGGCTTCCGGCAGCTCCGGGCGGTTCCTTGGGGGGCGGCAGCGTAACCCGGCCTCTGCCTGTGCGTGTGGCCGCTCTCCCGCTCAGAAGGGCACCGGGCCCGGGTGAGAGCCCATCCTGGCGCCGCACCCAGACCAGGTCATCGCCAAGACCCCCTTCCAACCGAGTCGCCTCCGCGGGCGCTGGGGTGGGACTTGAGCCTGAGAACTCGGGGGACACAGTTCACCCACAGCTCCTGGGGGAGAACTGGGTGCCCAGCTCCCTCGGGGCGCCTGCTCCCCGCGGCGGGAAGGTGCCGCATGCGCCCTGGATCGCTGCGTGGCCAGGTGGCCCCCGCTGAGCCGCTGAAGGCAGAAAACCTTCCCATCTCGGTCTCTCTGGGTCTGGAACCGGCCTGCCCCCCCCCCCCCAGTGCCCCCGGCTCTGGTCCCTCCCGAGGGGCCGGCCCGTTGTCAGAGGGGCTGCAGGAGGGGAGGGGCTCCTTCCAGCCTCACCCCCCCCTTTGCTGGCGGGTCTCATCCCTTTGACACGTGGGGTGCTCCCAGGGGCCTCCTGACGTGGCAGCTGGCTCCCCTTAAAGGAAGAATGAGAGAGACAGACAGAGAGACAGAGAGACAGAGAGAGAGAGACAGAGACAGAGACAGAGAGACAGATAGAGACAGAGAGAGACAGAGAGACAGATAGAGACAGAGACAGAGAGAGACAGAGACAGAGAGAGACAGAGAGAGAGACAGAGACAGAGACAGAGAGACAGATAGAGACAGAGAGAGACAGAGAGACAGATAGAGACAGAGACAGAGAGAGACAGAGACAGAGAGAGACACAGAGATAGAGACAGAGAGAGACAGAGACAGAGAGAGAGAGAGAGAGAGACAGAGACAGAGGGAGAGAGTGCGCGCCCAGGAGGGAAGCCGCCTCCTTTAATAACCAGTCAGGAGCCGGCCCACGGCTCTCACGGGTTCCTATCGGTCAGACGGGAGCCAGCCCGCCCAGGCCCCTGGAGGGTATGAAAAGGCACATGCCCGCGTCTCCAAACGCCATCTTGGAAGCTGCCCGCACGGGGGCATCGACCAGAGTGCCAGGATGGTGGGGAGGGTCACACTCTGGCAGCTCCGAGCCAGTCCCAGCCGCTCCGGCCTCAGTTTCCCCCGCTGGCAGCTCCGAGCACCGCTGGGATCCAGGGAAACGCCCCGCCAGCGGGACCGGGGGACAGGGCCTCTTCAGGCTCCGGGGCGGTGAGCCGGGGCCTCCGGGGCCTCGTGGACGGAACCGCTATGGCTGCCCCTTCTCACTGCTCCCCAGAGCCCTGGCCTAAGTCCCCCAGACAAACGGCTGCTCCCCGCACCCCGCTCTCAGGGAGCAGCCTCCCCTCGCCCTCTGCTGAGGCTCAGCTGCTGGTCACCCCGAGGTCAAGCCCACAGGAGCACCCTGGGGGTGGCCCTCAAAACAGAGCCTCCTGCCCCCTGCTGGCGCCCGGGGGGAGAGCCCAGGATGAGGGGCTGGGTGCTGGGCCCGGACAAAGGAGGCCTGTTGGGTAGCTGCGTGGCGGGCCGGGCCGGGCCGGGGAGGGAATCGATGTTTGGTAAAGAGGGGACGCCAGCGGCGGGGTCGCCCGGAGGAGAGCCACGGCCGGCGGGCAGAGCAGGACAGCCAGCTCCCGTGGGCAGGGGTGCCCGCTCCCGCCAGCCCGCGTGCCCAGCGCCGGCTTTTAAGCGGTTCATCTGGCCGAGGGCGGTCCCTGGAGGCGCCCGCAGCCCGGCATCCGCCCGTGATGGATAGCCAGGCACGCACGAGGCCCGGAAGGATCCGGATTTAATTCAAATCCTTTAAAATCTAACACGGAGGGAGCTCTTTGCATGTGCTTTCCAGCCGAGAAGGAAAAGGCTGTGTGTCCGGGTGGGGGCTACGCGGGACCAGCCTTTAGCTTTTCACGCCGGACGCGGCGGCGTAGCCTCCCGTGGAGTCCCGCCTCCCGGGGAAAGGGGTTTTGTCCAGGGCGAGGTGGCCTCTCGCGGGCCCGTGGTGGGGAGTGGAGGGGACCCCTCCCCAGCGGGTGCCCCCCTCCCACTCACTCAGGGGGTCCCGCTCAGCCTTCCAGAGACCCTGGGGCAGGGGTCTGCCGCTTGGTGGTGACGGCGCCCTAGCGTGGGGCCCACTGCGGGCAGGGCGGGTCTGGGGACCCTCCGGAGCTGGAGCTCACCTCCCAACCGGAGTCCGGCTGAGCCACAGGCTGAGCCCAGGAGGGCATGACCCCGCGTGGACGCTTGTCTCCCCAGGAGCCAGGGGCATCTCCTCGGATCATGGAAATGCCAGGAGGCTGAGGGTTTAAGGGCACCGTGCCCGTACAGTCCTGGTGTCAGGGAGCCATGCTCACTGGGGACAAGGAGGAGGACGAGGAGGAGGAGGAGGAGGAGGAGGAGGACGAGGAGGAGGAGGAGGAGGAGGACGACGACGACGACGAGGAGGAGGAGGAGGAGGAGGAGGAGGATGAGGAGGAGGATGAGGAGGAGGAAGAGGAGGAGGACAAGGAGGAGGAGGAGGAGGAAGAGGAGGAGGGATAGGATGAGGATGAGGAGGAGGGAGGAGGAGGGAGGAGGACGAGGAGGAGGAGGAGGAGGAAGAAGAAGAAGAAATTTGGTTCTGTCACTTGAACCTCCATCCTCTCACCAATTTCACCAACAACCAGATCTGAGTAAGAACAGGGCCGTCACCTCAGCGCCTGCAGCCTAATCCCAGCCCGGCCGCAGCTCTCTAAACTCAGAGGTTACGAGACGGCTAAGTGGTCGGAAAGCGGAGGGAACTGGAGGAAAGTGGGATGCGTGGCCATCTATGTGCCCACGCTGCAAGGCTGGGCGCGAGGCGGTGTACTTACGTCCCCGGGACTGAGGCCGGCGCTCTGCTGAGGACACATCAGCCGCGCCCACCTGTCCTCGGTCGCGTGTCTCGCCGCTGGACCTCGAAGTCCAGGAGGCAGACACGTAACGGGAGGAGGCCTCGGGCAGTCGCCCAGGCAGCGCCCCCACGCCCAGCTCAGACAGTTCCCTTGGGCCAATAGGTGGGCTCCGGGAGCACCAGCGTGGCCTCCCAGGGACCCGCAGCCTCCGCTCGGCCCGCCCAGCAGAACCCCGTGGGCGGGAGGTCCGAAGCAGCGACATCTTCCCACCATCTGGACCCGGACGTCCAAGGTGCTGGAGGACTGGTGTCTGGTGAGCGCCCACTTCTCTCTGTGTCCACACACGGTGGGAGGGACGAGAGAGCTCTCCGGGGACCTTTGTTTTTTCATATCTGTTCATTGATGTCAGAGAGGAAGGGAGAGGGGGAGAGAGAGAAACGTCAACGATGAGAGACAATCAGGGATCGGCTGCCGCCTGCACGCCCCACACTGGGGATCGAGCCCACAACCTGGGCACGTGCCTCGTCCGGGGATCGAACTGTGACCTCCTGGTTCCTAGGTCGATGCTCAACCACGGAGCCACGCCGGCCGGGCTGTTCTCACCATACCTTGGTGTTTCCTGCCTCTATGTGCTACGTGTTGGCAGCCGTGTGTGTGTGTGTTCACATATGGAGAGGGCTCCTTTCCCCGGGAATATTCTAATCAACATAACCCAAGAATACTCCTGCTTAAAAAAAAAAAAAAAAAAGTCCAGAGATGCCAGGCGAAATATGATGCACATCTTTTGAACGGAGAGCTAAGCTTGCAAACGAGTAATGGAAATTTCCGGGGGCCCCAAAATGAAGAACAGGACCCAACATAGAAAGTGAGGTGAGCTCACGCTGAGCTGGCTCCCCGACGCGGGTGCTGGTGCAGAGGGACTCGACGTGGGCCCCCAGGGAGGCCCCTCGCAGAGGGCAAGCACGGGGACAAAGGCCTCTGCACAAACCCACCCTTCCTGCTACGTCCTCAGGGAACCACATGGCCACGCGAAAATCCACTGACCACCCTGGCCACGGTGGCTCAGTGGTTGAGCGTCGACCTATGAACCAGGAGGTCACTGCTTGATTCCCGGTCAGGGCATGTGCCCAGGTTGCAGGTACAATCCCTGATCATGCAGGAGGCAGCCAATCCATGCTTCTCTCTCATCGTGGATGTTTCTCTCTCTCTCTCTCTCCCTCTCCCTTCCTCTCTGAAATCAATAAAAATATATTTAAAATAATAAATAATAAAATCCATTTACCAGCACACACAGATCACAAGGAATGCTGTCCATCATGCTTGGACGGGGATAAAAATGTTAAAAGTTCCTCCTGAAGAGGAGCGTTTCAATGGAGCAAGGACCCCCAAACTTCTGCTCCTCCGGAGAAGCAAGGAGGCCATGCCCAGAAATGGGCAAGACCGACTTTTCAGAAGTCAGGAGATTCACCCAGGCCTCCAGGAAGTTAAAGAGTGTTTGTTCAAGAAAATGGTTGGGTCTTGGAACTACTGGAGAGCTTTTGGCATTGTCACCTGCCCCATCCCATCCCCTCGCCCCAGCTGCATGGCGGCCTGCACACCAGCAGCGTGCTGGTGGCTGGAAACCTAACAGCCTAACAGCCTCTGCTGCAGAAGGCCCACCGCACCCCTGGGAATCTAGAAAGCCACTCACATGTGCAAGGATGTGCACGTGCCCGGGAAACACCTGAGCAGGCTCTGACCTCTCACCTCTGTCTGACCTTGAGACTCAGCACAAGGAGCCATTGAAGGCTAAGACAGAAGTGTCACCTGCCTCCTGGGACCATGACCTTCTCCTCAGCAAAGTCTAAGACTTATTGGCTTTAGTTATTTAAGGAAATTTCTGTCCAAACATTAACTGACTACAAAGCAAACCAAGCAGAGATGTCAGTGGCCACACCCGAGAGAGTACAGACTTTCTAGAATTCGTTCAGAAAGTCGCCAAATAAACAAAGAGCAGCAATGACCAACAAAAACGTTAGGGGAGTGAAATTGATTTTCAGAGTTGCCACACTATATTATCTAAAACACCCATTTTAAAAAAACAAACAAACATTTGATACATTTAAGTAAACAGGACAGTGTGGCCCACACAGGAAAAAAAAAAAAAAAAAGCCATCGATAAAAACTGCTCCTGAGGAAGCCCGGGTGTTGGACTTACTAGACAAAGATTTCATATCAGCTATTTTAAATGTTCAAAGAACTAAAGGAAATCATGAGAATGATGTGTCATCAAATACAGAACATCAATAGAAAGATAGAAATTATTTTTTAAAATCAAATAAAAATTCTGAAGTTGAAAAGTACAATAACTAAAATGAGAAAAATTATTAGATATGCTCAACAGAATATTTGAGCTGGCAGAAGAAAAAAATCAGTGAACCTGAAGCTAGATACATTGAGACAATGCATCTGAGAAACAGGAAGAAAAAAGAATGCAAAAGAATGAATAGAGCCTCAGAGATCTAAGGGACACCATGACACAGCAATGTACATGTAGTGGGAGTCCCAGAATGAGAGGAAGAAAGGTCAGAAAGAAATTTGAAGAAATAATGGCAAAAAAACTTCCCAAATCTGATGAAAGACATTAATCTACACATCCAAGAGGCTCAATGACCTCCAATGGAATAAACGCAGAGATTACAGTCCAACTGTCAAAAGCCAAAGATAATATTAGAAGCAATAAGAGAAAAGCAACTCTCTCACATCCATGTTTCTCTCTTCCTTTCCCTTCCTCTAAAATCAATTTTAAAAACCATATTTAAAATCAATAGAAACATATCCTCGGGTGAGGGTTCAAAAAAGGGATTGATCAACACACCACACACCTAAGCGAGGACTCTCGTCGGGACGGAACACACCAACACCCGAAACACGCCCTGAGGAAGCAGACGGCCCAGCGCAGGTGCGTGATTTACTCGCATTAAGTCCAGGGTCAGGACAGTTACCACCTGCGGCGGAAGATGGGGTGGTGACGGGGAGGCACCAGGGCCCCTGGGTTCTGGAATGTTCTGTGTCCTGATCTGGATGCCAAATACACGGTGTGACCACTCGGGAAAAGTTCACACAATGGCGTGCGCATGTGTGACTTTTGCATTTTTTCTGTGTGTTGTACCATCTATATATATAAAAGCCTAAGCAACCGTTACAACCGGTCGACCGAACGACCAGTTGACTGGTCACTATGACGTGCACTGACCACCAGGGGGCAGATGCTCAACACAGGAGCTGCCCCCTGGTGGTCAGTGTGCTCCCACAGCCAACCTCCCACGGTCCTTCCCCCTGGACTGGGCGAGATGGCCCCGATCAGCCCTGATCGCCAGCCAGGTCAAGGGACCCCACATGTGCATGAATTCGTGCACCGGGCCTCTAGTCTTTAAATAAAACGCTTGTTTTAAAAAATGAACTGCAACAAGGAAAAATAGAGAAGGCAAAACATTCCAATAGGAAAAGGGGTGAAGGCCGTAGCGGGCACTCGCACCTTTCCAGGTTCCTGGGCAGAGATGCTCGGAGTCGCCCGTCACGAGGGACAGGCTCATCAAAGCGAGATTGCTGGGCATCGGGCGAGGTCTGCTGACACCAGGCTTGGGTGACCTCACTTACCACCGGGGCTGGAGGCACCAAGTTACTGCGGCACCTTCACCGAGTCACCTGGTGAGTTTCGTGGGGAAGACAGGCCGGCCCGGCAGTCCCACTCTTAGGCAGGCCCCGTAGAAAGCTCGCGGTGTGTGCAAGGACTGGTGTGCAAGACGCCCATGTCCGTGTCGTTCACAATAGCAAAACCTGGGGAGGCCCCGATGTCACGCCGGAGCTCTGACTGCCCTCGGCAGCAGCTCCCCCCGCCTCCGGGGACCCCCGAGCCCCTCTGACCACCCGCCCGGGGATGCCACACAAGGAGGCACGCGGAGCTCACGGGGACAGGAAGCCTCCTCCCGGGCCTCTGATCCCACTCAGCGGTGACGAGGGTTGGGCCACCTGGGCCCTGGTCACGGCTGACACTGCCCACACCTGTGTGACCCTGGGCAAGGCCCCGCCGAGTGAAGGAGAGTCGGCGGCAGAACCCTGAGGCCTGTCAAATGCTGAGCCCGGGTGCCAGCAGCAGGGACCCTGGCGGGGGTCACAGAAGGGCCACCGCCCACTCAGCTGTGTGTCCTTGGCCTGGGGCGTGGAGCAGGCAGGAGAGGGAGGCTGTGAGCCTGGGCCGCCCCCAGCGAATGGCCCCTGACTCTCACTCCCCGGGCAGTAGCCCCGCTTCTCTGTCCACTGATTCTCGGAGGTTTTCTGGAGCCCTGGCCTGAGGAGTGGCTTCTCAGGGGCTGGGTCAGGCAGGCCCCTTTCTGCTGGAAGGGCCTCAGGTGCTAGGCCCTGGGCCCAGAGACAAGGCCTGCGCTGCCTCTGACCTCTGTGCTCATGCACTTTATTCACTGACTTCCTAGAGCTTCTGGCCTCCAGTGAACCAGCCACCAGTGCAGTCCCCCAGCCGATGTCCTCACCCACCCAGCAGCTGGGAGGGATGTGCCGTGTGCATGCTGGGAGGAAGGAAACCCAGGCACGGCCAGGTGCCTAGAAGGAGCCAAGTAGATATTTATTGAATGGATACATAGATGGATGAATAGATGGAAGGATGGATGGACAGGGGATGGATGAATGGATGGATGGATGGATGGATGGATGGATGGATGGATGGATGAATGGAAGGTGGATGGATGGATGGATGGATGGACAGGGGATGGATGGATGGATGGATGGATGGATGGATGGATAGATGGATGGATAGATGGAAGGGTAGATGGATGGATGGATGGACAGGGGATGGATGGATGGATGGATGGATGGATAGATGAATGGATGGATGGATGGGTGGATGGATGGGTGGATGGATGGATGGGTGGATGGATTAATGGGTGGGTGAATGAATGGGTGGGTGGATGGATGCATGCATGCATGGATGGATATGTGGATGAATGGGTGGGTGGGTGGGTGGGTGGGTGGGTGGATGGATGGATAGATGGATGGATGAATGGATAGATGGAAGGGTGGATGGATGGATGGATGAGTGGGTGGATTGATGGATGGGGATAGATGGATGGATAGATGGATGGATGGATGGATGGATGGATGGACGGACGGGTGGATGGATGGATGGACGGGGAATGGATGGATGGATGGATGGATGATGGATGGATGAATTGGTGGATGGATGGATGGGTGGATTGATGGACAGGGGATGGATGGATGGATGGATGGATGGATAAATGGATAGATGGATGGGTGGGTGGATGGATGTGTGGATGGATGGATGGATGGGTGGGTGGGTGGGTGGGTGGGTGGGTGAATGGCTGGATGGATGGATGGATGGAAGGATGGATGGATGGATGGATAGATGGGTGGATGGATGGTGTGGATGGATGGATGGATGGATGGATGTGTGGATGGATGGATGGATGGATGGATGGATGGATGGATGGATGGATGGATAGATGGATGGATAGATGGATGGATGGGTGGATGGGTGGGTGGATGGGTGGGTGGATGTGTGAATGGATGGCTGGGTGGGTGAATGGATGGCTGGGTGGATGGATGGATGGAAGGGTGGATTGTGGACTCTACCTGAGCTGAGGTTACCGCCTGAGGCATCTGTTCAGGTAAATCCTGCCAACACCTCCGTTGGGGTCTTGGGAGTCCAATGAAAGGGTCCTCAATCCCCAGGAAGCGTTCCTGTGTAGCTTCACGATGGAACGGTTGTAAGAAACCTGGGGCAGTTTCCAGGTTTCAGGGAGCCCGCTCAGGGCGACAGCTTAGCTGCCGAGGAAGCTGCTTCCCTGGGCCAGGCGGCTTCCGGCCCCAGCCCAGGCGCCCGCGGGGAAATTCTGATGTCCACCCCGGGCAGAGGGGCAGGCAGGTGGGGGCGCCATGGAGACAGGCTTTTCCCGAGTCCTGAGAGGCGTGGGGGGCTTGGGGATTCGTGTTTTCTCTGTGGGAGTGGAAGGCAGGAGCAGCAGAGCCCCCTCTGCTCAGTCCCATCCCGGAAGCCGTGCATAACCACAGCCCTGACTTCCGGAAGTTTCCTCCTGGACTGGACGACTCGGCTTAGAGATTAAACACAGGAGCCAAGGCAGAGCTTGCTTGCAGGGCAGGGGCGCTGCTGAGAGAGGCAGCGGGTGTGGGAGGGGGCCGGGCCACCAGAGGCCTCACCTGCGTCTGCGGGACCTGGGCCTGAGCCGGCGGGGCAGACGCACCAGGGGACACGCGGGCTCATGTCCTGGGGCGGCCGCGGCCTGGGAAGGCCGACACCTGGGCCCAGGACGGGAGAGCCCAGCGCCCACCAGGGCTCAGCGGGCGAGTGGGGGCATCCTCTTTGTCACCCAAACACTGGCAGCCGCTCTGCGGGCCCCTCGCCGGGAGGCGTCCGGGAGCCCGTGGCTGGTCTGTGGTGCGGAGTGTTCGTAAGTTTTGTAAACGCCAATAAAAAAATAAAAGCCGCTATTAAAATGAACCCCTGGCACATACCTGGTTTCGATCACACAGGAGCTGGCCTTTGGCACTGGAATGCGCAGCATCTGTTCCAATTAAGCCTCGCTTTTTAGCTTAAAGATATTAGCCCGCTCACTGGCGTTCTGTTCGGACATGAATAGCGCATTGTTCTGACCCAGCAGCCTGCCGCCGCGCAGACACCATTAAACGGCTTTGCGGCCCAATTAGAAGCGGAGGTGGGCTGGCGGTGGGGGCGGGGACTGGCCACCGGGCCGGCGCTTCACGGACACAAGTCAGGCCGGGGCGGCTAACGTGGACCAGGTGTGGGGGCGCGGCCGCCGGCACGCACGCCGCCGCGAGACAAGCGGAGGCGCTCATCCATCTGGACTCTGGGTGTGCCCTGCGCCCGGCACCGCGGCCGAGCGCAGCAGGCAGCTCCCCGGGGGGCCTGACAAATGGGCTCTGGGCTGAGGGCAGGGCCCAGAGCTCCTCTGGAGGCCAGGCAGAGTTCAGGCCCGCGTCTGTCAGCCGCGCTGCCCAGCCCCCTTCCTTCCCAGGGTGGCACACACACCCTTGAACATGTGCAGACACTCACTCTCACACACATACATTCACACGCATGCACATGCTTACACATACAAAGCTGCAGGTGCCCACCATCCCCCCTCTCACCCACACCCCCTATTAGGAGAGCATTATTTTATTTGCCTTTTTTTCTGCTCATGTGCTCAATCTAGAGAGCATGGCTGGGCAAATTGAGGGGTCCAGTCAAGAAAAAAGAACGCATGAATAGATGGATGGTGGGTAGATGGATGGATGGATGGATGGATGAATTGGCGGGGGTGGATGACGGATGGTGGATGGGTGAATGGATAGATGGTGGGTGGATGTAGGATGGATAGATGAATCTGTGGATGTATAGATGAATTGGTGCATGGTGCATGGATGGATGGAAGGGTGGATAGTGGTAGGTGGATGGATAGTGGATAGGATGGATGGATGGATTGGTTGATGGATCAGGGATGGATGGATGGATGGTGAATAGTAGATGGATGGAGGGATGCTGAATTTAGGAAGCATGTATAGGCAAATTGAGGGGCCTAGCCAGGTAGAAAGATGTGTGAATAGATGGCTGGTGGGTGGCTGGATGGATGGATGGATGGATGGTGGATGGATGGAGGATGGTGGATGGATGGATGGATGGATGGATGGATGGATGGATGATGGATGATGGATGGTGGATGGATGGTGGATGGATGGATGGTGGATGGATGTTGGATGGTGGATCGTGGACGGTGGATGGTGGGCGGTGGATGGATGGATGGATGGATGGATGATGGATGATGGATGGATGCTGAATGGTGGATGGATGATGGGTAGATGGTGGATGAATGGTGGATGGATGGATGGTGATGGATGGTGGATGGATGGATGGTGGATGGATGGATGGTGGATGGATGGTGGATGGATGGATGGATGGATGGATGGATGGTGGATGGTGGATGGTGGATGGTGGATGGATGAATGGATGGTGGATGGATGATGGATGGATGGTGGATGGATGGTGGGTGGATGGATGGATGGATGGATGGTGGATGGATGGTGGATGGATGGTGGATGGATGGATGGATGGATGGTGGATGGATGGTGGATGGTGGATGGATGGTGGATGGATGGTGGATGGATGGTGGATGGATGGATGGATGGATGGATGGATGGTGGATGGATGGTGGATGGATGGATGGTGGATGGATGGTGGATGGTGGATGGATGGTGGATGGATGGATGGATGGATGGATGGTGGATGGATGGTGGATGGAGGGATGGTGGATGGATGGTGGGTGGATGGATGGATGGATGGATGGTGGATGGATGGTGGATGGATGGATGGATGGATGGATGGATGGATGGTGGATGGATGGATGGATGGATGGATGGTGGATGGATGGTGGGTGGATGGTGGATGGTGGATGGATGAATGGATGATGGATGGATGAATGGATGGTGGATGGATGGTGGATGGTGGATGGATGATGGATGGATGATGGATGGTGGGTGGATGGTGGATGGTGGATGGATGGTGGATGGATGATGGATGGATGATGGATGGATGATGGATGGATGATTGATGGATGATTGATGGATGATGGATGGATGATGGATGGATGATGGATGGATGGATGGTGGATGGATGGTGGATGGATGATGGATGGATGATGGATGGATGGTGGATGGATGGTGGATGGATGATGGATGGATGGTGGATGGATGGTGGATGGATGGATGGATGGATGGTGGATGGATGGTGGATGGATGGATGGTGGATGGATGATGGATGGTGGCTGGTGGATGGATGAAGAGTGGATAGCATGGATGAACTAACAGGTGGGTGCATGGATGCATGAATGGACGAGTAGTAGGTAGATAGGTAAGTGGAGCTATTGATGGAAAATACTAGAAGGCAATATAACCAAGTGGGGTTCCGGATATCTTCTCTTTCTTCCTCTTGCTTCTCTAGGTTTTGTAAATCGTCTGTAGTGAACATACGTCGCTTCTCTGTCGGACACAGCAACACGCAGCACTGCCTCTCTCCCGGGCCGGGGGCGGGGCCTGGGGCCGTGAAGCTGGGAACACAGGAGCCTCTTTCTTCTCCGCGCCTGCTCCGGCCGCGATGACATCACCCTGCGGCGTGTAACCCGAGAGCCATGCTGAGAAGCGCGGGGCCTGATGGATCACGCGTGCTGGTGTCCTCTCCGGCGGCGCTGGGCGGCCGACGGGCAGCTGGCCGCGTCCCTCACCAGCGATTAGGCCTGGGGCTGCGTCTCCATTCCACAGGCCCCGCTGGGCGGACAGCGCGGGGATCGCGTTTCCGATGCGCACACGGGGCCGCACCGGAGTGCCCCGTCCCCGGCTCCCCCCTCCTCTCTGGGAAGCCCGCGGCCCACCCTGCCGGGCTCCCTGGGTGGGCTCCAGTTGTCGCCCCTTCTCCGCGCAGGAGAAGACAGACGTCGGAGAGGAGGCCGCGGGGCCTCGTGGGGCTGCGGGCGGAGGGCCGGGCAGGAGGTGCACAGGGTCGGGGCTGCTTGACCCGCACCCCGAGGTCAAGGGTCACCCCGAGGAGGCCGCAGCTTGTCTGTGGTTTCACAGCTGAGGCCGGTCGCAGGCAGGTGCGCCCCGAGGCCCTGGGATGCCCCCGGAGCCTCCGCACCGAGGCTGTAAACGGGGGAGCCGTGTCCCCCCAGGAGCGAGCAGGAGCCACACGGGTGCTCGACTCGGGACTGGGACCCAGGACGTGAAGGCCGTGGTCCCGCCTGGCCACCCGGGACAGGGCGTGGAGGCCCGCCGCTGGTGGGTTTTGGGGATCACATGGGTACCCCACCCCGGGCCACTGGCCCCGGCAGGAAGGCAGTGCTATGATCCCCTCTCCCATCTCCTAAGTCATGTCTCCTTTTTCCCTTTTTGTGTATTTTTATTGATGTCAGAGAGGAAGGGAGAGGGAGAGGGAGAGAGAAACATCAATGATGAGAGAGAATCAGGGATCGGCTGCCTCCTGCACACCCCCTACTGGGGGATCGAGCCCACATCCCGTGCCTGTGCCCTGACGGGGAATCGAACCCTGACCTCCTGGTTCATAGGTCTGGTTCATAGGCCGACGCTCAACCACGGAGCCACGCCGTCCGGCTCCAGTGTCACTTCTCTGCTCCTGGCAGAGGAGTCGGGGAGCGCATCTGGTGCCCAGGAAAGGGGCGCCTCCGGGCGTGGTTCCCATTAGGTGAGCACTGAGCCATGGGTCTCCCAGCTAGAACGACCGGACACGTATGACAGACGCCCCATGTGCCTGGATCTCACGAGGTGGCACTTCACAAACATGTCATGTGACCCTGGAAGCGCTGGGGTCAGCCCCGCGTGGCGACTCCCCGGCCTGGCGAGGCC
This sequence comes from Eptesicus fuscus, assembly GCF_027574615.1. Lineage (NCBI taxonomy): Eukaryota > Metazoa > Chordata > Mammalia > Chiroptera > Vespertilionidae > Eptesicus > Eptesicus fuscus. The sequence continues at coordinate 1,184,947 of NC_072481.1, read as the reverse complement.
CTCACTGCCCAGAGCCGCGGACCTCCCCCGCCTCAGTGTCTCCACTCGGCTGGCAGGCCCAGGCCTCGGCCCTGCAGTGACACGCCACCTCCCAGGCTCTCCGGGGCGGACCACAGCAGCCACAGCCCGGGAGCCTTAGGGGGGCTCTGGGCCGCACACAGGCATTGGGCCCGTCCCCACACCTGGCCTGGGGCAGGCGCCTCCACCTGGCGGGAGGGCCGAGCCTGGACGAGGCACAGCTTCTAACCCGGTGACAGCTCCGTGCGCCAGAGGGTGTCCCTGTCACCCCACCTTGTGCAGGGGGACCTGGGCTCAGAGAGGCGGAGCCACCTGCCCACGGTCACGCAGCTTTTCAGCACCAGCGCCGGGATCTGAGCCAGTGTGTGTCCGACCCTGGGCCTCCCCGCACACACGCGGCCGGCGTCGGGTCGAAAGGCAGGCCGGGTACACAGGGTCCCCCCCACACACACCCCGCGGGGCTGCCTGCCTCTCCCCAGCGAACCCGCCCAGGAAGGGATGCTGAATGGACAGTAAAGCAGCATCTCTTTCAGGGCAAGCAGCTGCCTTCATGTCCAGGAGCCGTGGTCGGCAAACCGCGGCTCGCGAGCCACATGCGGCTCTTTGGCCCCTTGAGTGTGGCTCTTCCACAGAACACCACGGCCTGGGCGAGTCTATGTTGAAGAAGTGGCGTTAGAAGAAGTTTAAGTTTAAAAAATGTGGCTCTCCAAAGAAATTTCAATCCTTGTTCTGCTGATATTTGGCTCTGTGGACTCATGAGTTTGCCGACCACGGTCCGAGAGGCTCGAACGGGGAGCAGGCACTTATGTAAATCGCCATCTTATAACCACGCGCGCGAGGAGCCGTTCTCAGAACCCATTTCACCGCTTTTCCTCCTTTTCCCGAAGCACCTTCCCCTGCCCGGCGTGCGGGCTCGGGTGGGGAAGGCGCAGGCCGCAGAGCCACCCACACCCTCCGTCCCCCAGCACCCCTCCCGAGGCCGGGGTGAGCGGGGTCCCAGCGCGCCTTTCCGAGGCCGGTTAGTTAAGAAGGTGAACTTTGGAGGCCACGGAGGGCAGGTGGCCTCCTCCCGAGGTGGGGGACAGGTCAGGGCCCCCTCGCCCAGGCAGTTAAAACGTAAACACAGCCCCAATCACGTGAAATATGCTAAGCAAACCCGCGGCGGGCGGCGTGGCGAGCAGGTCATTTCTCACAAACACCAACACCGGCGAGTTCCGACGGGCGTTACGAAACAGAGACGCCCCTTCAGTCAGCCCCACGTCCTCGCAGCCCCGGGCCAGGCCCCGGAGGGCGGGCAGCCGGGCATTCTGCCCCAAAAGGGCGTCTCGCTGGCCCGCGGCCACGGTTAAGGTTGGCGGGGCCGCCCTCTCTCCGGCCCTTGCGGCTTCTCACGCAGGGAGGTGGCACCCAGTGGGAGGACAAGACGGCCGCCAGGGCCCGCCGCGTGCCAGCTGCCACCGCCTGCTGCTCTGTGGAGAGACACTGGCCCAGGGGCCGCGTGTGGCCTCACGGGGGGGCCGCTTTCTGCGGGGACCTCCTCCAGGCTCCCGGGCCAGCCCTCGGGGCCAGGGCCCCGCGTCCCCCAGACCAGGGCTGACCTGCCTGAGACACCTGCTGGGCAGGCTCACGACTCACCTGTGTCCGGCCGCTCCCGGGACTCCGAGGGCCTCGCTTCAGGGCCTGCTCCCGCTGTCCACTGCGGGGGCCCCAGGGGGTACCTGCCGGGAGCCCTCAGCTCAGGGCGGGTGAGAGGGCGGAGCTGGGCCCGCCTGGCCTCCGGCGGCCGCTAGGAGAGGGGCGGGCGCTCGGCTTGTGGCTCCTGCCGACGGCCCCGGGGCGGCTGGGAAGGGCCAGAGGCCACGTGGGCTGCTGCTGGATTCTTCAAATTGGCCGTGATGGCGGCTACACCTGCCGCTGTTTTCTAACTCAGCCTCCCCAGGTGGAAAGAATTTGAAGAAAACAGTCATTGTAAGACTAGCAGGTGTCCGCGCAGCACTCACCGCACAGATGGGGGGGCGGGGGTGGCCCACGGGGCAACCGGTCCTTGTCCGCAGACCCGGCCACACGCACCAGGGCCTCGCTGTCCGCACGGGGGGAGGAGCCTGGGGCTCCCTCCTGGCCCTTCCCTCCGGCCCCGGCGTCCCATCCAGCTGCCCGCACAGGCGGGCGTGACACAGCACCTCAGGATGGCAGACCCACTGCGGGCCCCGGCTGGCGCCCGGCCCCCCAGGCCAGCCCTGCCCGCGGGACCCAGGGGAGGCGCGCCCGTGTCCGAGCCCGCTGCCCGGAGGCGCCCGGGTCGCACTGTCGCTGGGTCACTCTTGGCGCCGGTCACGGTTCTGTTCGCCTTCCCGCTGACCTCGACCTCCCCCCTCCCGGCCCCGTGCCTCAGCTGGGTGCCCGCTCCCGTCACCGGTCTGAGCGACGCCTCCCACACCAGGGAAGGGCAGTGACGGGGGCCGTGCCGCCCAGTGGGGAGGGCAGCCCTGCGCAGCCGCCTGGTCCACGCCCCCAGCCTCGGTTTCCCCCGTGCGGCGGGAGGACCACAGCACCCGGCCACGAGCACGGCGCGGCCGAGACGCCCACACGGAGAGCGGCGGCGCGGGCGCAGGTGCTGCTATGAGTGTGGGGGACACAGGGAGGCGAGCAGGGTCTGCCGCTCCCCACCCGGCGTCAGGGGTGCCCCCGCCTGAGCGGCTCTAGGGCTGAGGGGCTGCAGGGGCTGCAGGGCAGGGGTTCCTGTCGCTGGACCCTGGGCCTGGGGCGTCCGGCTCTGAGGACGTGGCAGCCACGCCCCAGCACTGGCGGGAACACGCACGCAGCCTCTGGTTAGCGGGAAGCCACCGCGCCTTGATCTGCAAACCCGTGTCGTGTAGAAAGGACATTCCGTCGGGCTGTTTTTAATTCCCTCCCACGTAACGCACCAGCGTGCTATGTGGTGAGCGAGACCGACCACGGCCGCCTCCGAAGTCCCGTTCCCGGCGCCCGGGGCGGCCGAGCGCAGCCAGGTCCCCGGAGACGCGGGCCTGACGCGCGTTCCCTGGGGACGAGTCCCCGCCCGGCCGCACAGGACCCTCTTCCCAGTGAGCGTCGGGGGGCTCAGAGCCCGGACCCTGCGCCCCACATACAGCCCAGCCTGACACCCCCAGCTCTGAGAGGAGTGGCCCCAGGTCCCGGGGTGGATGGGGAGGCCAGGCAGCCTCCTCCCTCCCCGAGCCAGGAGGGGGGAGGGGTGTCCACGTGGCCAGCGAGGAGCCGGCATGGCGCTCAGAGGAGCCGAGGTGGACTGCACCACCTGCCAGTGGCCTCCATGCGGGGGGCCTGCTGCCCGCCTGCCCCCGAGGCAGCGCCCAGGGAACTCGCTCCCGGCAGCTGGAGAGAACCCGCCCGGCTCGACCTTCCTTCTGTCCGAGAGGCCGGCGGTCGTGCTGGGTGCAGAGGAGGCAGCAGGCGTGGCCCCACACCCGGAGGGAAGAGGAAACCAGAGTGACGGAGGGACCCGAGCCGGCCAGGCACCCACGTGCCCCAAAGTAGCTGCAAAGCCGTGGGAAATGGGGCGCGAAGCGTTTGCGAGCGCCGTGGAGGGCGGCCAGGGCGCTGGCCCGGCACCACCGTGCGTGGCATTGGCGTGAGCAGGGCCTCGGCCAGACCTCGCCCGGCAGAGCCCTGAGGGGCAGAGGGAGGCGGGCGGCCCCTTGTCTCCTGGACATGGCCGGCCACTCCTCCCCTGGCTGCTGGCCCCCGTGGGGACTGTGTGCAAGAGGAGTGGACCCTGCTGGGCTCTGCACATACGTTCACACACACAGACACGCACACTCACACACGTGCACTCACACTTGCACCCTCACTGACACATGCACACACACACTCGTACACTCATTTGCGCACACTCACACTGGCACATGCACACACACGTGCACGCTCACATGCACTCACACACACTCATACACTCACTTGTACACTCACACACACTTGCATATACACTCACATACTGTACACTCACAGTCACTCACACGCATGCACACTCATATTTGCACACACACTTGCGCACTCACTCGTACACGCACACTCACCCACTCACATTTACACCAACACGCTCACACGCACACTCACACTCACACTCACATTTACACCAACACGCTCACACGCACACTCAGCCACGGATGCACACACAGCCGAGGTCCTGGGCTCCAGCCTCCCACCCCAGCGGCTTGGCAGGTGTGCGAGGGGGGCCCGTCCAGAGCTGCCAGTCCCTCCCCACTCCCAGAGCCTGTGGTCACTCTGTCCGTCCTGGGCTGTCCCCGCCTGCCCTGTCCCCTGTGCTAAGGGGTGAGGAGACCCCTGGTGAGGACACAGGCCGGGGGTCCCAGGCAGGAGGTCAGGGGGCTGCAGCGGGTCCAGGGCGCCTGGACATCCCTGACCAGCCCTCCCCGAGGAGCCCAGTGAAGTCCCATGACTGAGGGTGGGGTTAGGGGTGCCCTAGGGGGGCAGGGGTGCCTGGACCCCACAGCGGGCTCTGTCCCAGGAGACGCAGGCTCTGGCTGTTGCCCTGGCACGCACGGACTGTGCAGCCCAGCACGAGGGGCCCCGCGTGTGTGGGGACCTGTCCTTGCCTCCTGTCCCCTCCAGCTCCTGGGCGCCCTCCTTCCACAGCCCGCTGAGCCCGGTCGGGGCCTGGCCTGCGCCTGGGGGCCCCGGGCACACGGCTTGGCCCTTCCTGGGGGCGGGGCCTCAGTCGGCAGGGAGGTGACCCGTGCCCCTGCGGCCATGGTCCTGTGGCAGCTGTGACGGGACCCACAGGGCGGGGCGGACGGGGCAGCTCCTGCATCCCCCTGGGTGGCCTCCGGGAAAAGCGTGCTGGGAGGAGCGGGGTCGAGCGTCCAGCGGGGCCGCGTGCACTGGGCCGAGGGACAGGGGCGCCGGGGGCTGGACAGCGTGCACTCTGCAAGCTGCCTCCTCCCTGCCAACGGCCACTTCCCTCGGGACCACCAGGAACGTCCTGGACGGCACACATCCCCCCGAGAGCCCTGGCGCCCCGGGACTGGAGGTGGGGGAGGGCCGGTGGCCAGAGCTCAGGGTCCCTGAAACCCCTCAGAAACCAAACCCTCCGCACAGAGAAGGAGCTGGTCCCACGCCCCGACCCCCCCGCAACCCCACGCCCCCCCAATCCCACAGCCCGCGCCCCTGTCCCCTCCCCACAACCCCACGCCCCCCGGCCCCCAGCCCGCGCCCCTATCCCCTCCCCCCAACCCCACGCCCCCTGGAGGCCGGCTTCCGGGTCGTCTCCTCTGATCTCTGACTTACGGGGAGGAAGCCCGGCCCGAGTGTTACTCCCAATGGCTGGCCCTGCACAGGCCCCAGGGCACCGTCTGACCGGAGGCCGGGGGGGGGGGGGATAGGTTGGGGGGGGAGGGAGGTTTGGGGGGTTGAGGACAAGGGACCGGGCAGAGGCCAGCGCTGCCCACCCCAGACCACTGACCCCTCACAGGCCTCGGGAGCCTTCCAGCTCCGAGACCCCGAGGTGACCCCCAACCAAGGCAAGTGTCCCGTGGTGCCCCCTGGGCCGCCCCTCAGCTCGCGAGGGCGGGGAGCCGCTCCGGCCGGGGCGCCGGGCCCAGGTGGCTGCAGCCCGTGGCCGCGACCCGAGAGGAAGGTGGAGACCCAGTCAATGGCCTTTTCATTCCCGGTGCGCGGCTCCCCGCCCGCCCTCGCGCCCTCGCAGAATTACTCTTATCTGCAAGTGATTTAAACTCCGCGTTTACTGAAGATTTAAAGGGTGTGAACACCGTTGGAATGTTTAAACTAACAGTACAAGTTGCATTTTAAGAAAATAATTAAGTCCCCGGGGAGGGGCAGGCGCTGGAGCGGGGACCGGCCAAGGCCGCCTTCCCGCCGTGGACTTTCCAAATAATAAAACAGCCGCCTCCCGCTGCTGTCAGATGAGAACCTGCCAGCGCGGCAAACTGTCATTTTCTAGGGGCCGTTAGCTCTCACAGACGCCCTCGGCCCTCACGGGGCGGGTCTGCTCCCCGCAGGCTCACTGCGGTTGGCCCGGCTGCAGCCCCTCTGACGGGTCCGGGGCCTCCGCGGGGCACCCAGGCTCCCACGCCCAGAGGGCCGCGTCCCCACCCCGCGGCCGGGCATCGCCTGGTGAGTCTCGAGGCCCCGGCCGCAGCCCCGGCTCCCCTCAGGCAGCCCCGTGTGGAGGGCTCTCAGGCCGCCTTCGGGGCTGGCTCCCGGGACACACACCTGGCTCTGAGCTCAGCACACGCCCCCGGAGAGCACCGTGCAAGGCGTCCCATCGCGTGTAACCGCGACGCACACAACCTGGAGGCGGGCGCCCTCCCATTTCCCAGATGGGAGCGGCAAGGCGGAGTGAGGCTCAGAGCTGGCTGAGGGCGGAAGCCGCCCAGGAGCCCGCAGCCCCGCGTGCACTCCCTCCCTGGCCCCGGCCCATCCCTGACTCTGAGCTGGCACCGGGTCCCCGGCTCCTCCGAGGAGCGGAGTGGGGTGCAGGTCAGCCTGCGAGGGGGGCGCCTCAGGGCAGCACCTCTGAACTCCTGGCTGAGCCCGGGCAGCTGGGTCTGGAGCAGAGGGGGCGTCTGCGGGGCCGCGGGGGGGGGGGCAAGGGGGCCTCCAGGCTGGCCAGGCTGGTTCCCACTCTGACGGCATCCGTAGCAGCTCCCGTGGTCCACCCGCCGGCTCCCAGGGTCACGGCGCCCACCGTTCAGCCAGCTCAGGGCCAGGAGCCTCGGCGGGGGCACCGGCTGGGTAGGTGGGAGCTGCTGGCCCTGTGAGAACAGGCCTTGCCATGCTGTGCCCTCAGCCCCACGCCCCAGCTGTGGACCGAGCTTTGTCAGCCAGCTCCAAGGACGGGTGCCTGGCCCCTCAGCCTCGCGGCCCCCTGGCAGTTCCTAAGATGCCGCCCGGCACACGCCATGGACACGATGGGCAGTCAGAGCCCGCTGTGCCCGGCCCCCTCGGAGGGAGCTGAGCGGGGGAGCGGGCCCAGCACCCCCTGAGGAAGGGGTGCTCGGAGCCCGGGCCCGTCTGCTCACTCGCCCGCCCTCAGCAGGGGCGGCGCGGGGTGGGGTGGCGGTCTTTCTGGGGGACACACGACCCTCCGCCCCGAGCCTCAGCAGCGGGGGGCTGGCCATGTGTCCGGTGTCTGACACCTGCCCACAAACCCCTGCGCTCGGGAGGGACTCTTTCTGGTAATGTGCTTGCAGAACACGCGGCCGTTAACACCCGCCAAGGGTGGCGGCAGGTCACGCGCTATTAAACGCCTCCGCACCGGGGTCCTCGGCAGCGGGGGGGGGGAGCCCCCGTCCAGGCGGGGGCGCCGCGGGGGCTGCCTGTGGGACAGCCGGCTGCAGGAAGGCGAGGGGACCCTGCCCGGCCTACCCTCCCCCTCGGCCACCAGCCTTTGGGGGGGCCCTTTGGGGTCTCCTGCGGGGCCGGGCATGGGTAGATCTTTCTGGAAGGACGCTGGACGTGGAGGCTGTGAAGGCCCGTGGGCCGTGGACCCCCCTTTAATAAGAACACCCACACGGCGGAACGCCCACCTGCTCCTTCACCCACCTGCCCGCGGTGAGCCGTCCACTGCTCACAGCGCGGGCGGGCAGCGGGCTTGCTTCCAGCTGAGGAGGCCGGGGCGGAGGGGAGCGGCGTGCCCGCCGCGGCCCGGGCTGCGCAGGCCGCCTTCGCTCCAGCGGGAGGGATCGCCGCGTCCCGAGCTCACCTGCGGGACCATGAGCAGCGAAGCGTGTGCCCTGCCCACCTGGACGGCCAGGCTCAGGGGCTGGACGCGCGGGAACCATGCCCACAGCCCAGCCGGACCCCCGTGGGCCCCGGGCCGTCCTCCCCTCGCCCGCCTGCGGAGTCTCTGGGGACGGAGAGCCTTGCCCGGCCTCCTGGGCCTCAGCGCCCAGGTGTAAAGGATGAGAAGGTGCCAGTAGGACAGGGCTGTGCGCCCCCAGGGCCTGGTGGGGGGGGAGGAGTGCTGCTTCCCTCCCAGCCCCCAGGCCGCACCAGAGGCTGCCGGTCACCAGGGGCCGCAGAGGATTCTGGGGGCCAGATCCTCCCAACACCCCCCCCCCAGGGAGGAGGAGGGGCTGTTTGGGGGCCCTCCCCAGGCACACGTAGGCGGCCACGGTCCTCCGAGGCCAGGGTCAGTCCCTGGGTGGTGGGAGTGAGGATGCTGGGGTGCAGCCGGCCTGAGACCCTCCCACGGAGTCACCCCTGCAGCCCCAGGCCCAAAGCCTGGCCATGAACCCTCCTCACCCCACTGCCAGCCTGTGCACCCAAACCCCACTGTGACCAGGACAGCTGGACGGGGGTGGGGGTGGGGAGGGACGGGGGCTCAGGGCCCCGCAGTGCCTTTCCTGCAGGTTCTGCCGCCTGTACCCCGGTTCCGGGACTGGGGTGTGGACATCACGGCTCCCAGGGCCTGCAGGGGGGCCCAGAGGGCAGGGGCGGGTGGAGGAGACCCGAGGGTGCCTGGTCACCCGCACGGCACCCGAGGAGCAGTGGATGCATTTCCAACTGGGACCTTTCCACGCGGGGCTCTGAGCAGCGTCCGGCCGTGGCCGGGGGGGACAGACTCTCCCTCGGGCCTCAGGGCGTCTGCTGAGGAGGCCCAGGGGGTGTCAGGCCTGTGCCAACGCCCAGCACAGGGCGGGCGCTCAGCGGGCGACAGGGTGGCGGCTCTGTGACCCGAGTGCGCCTCTGCCCAGCGCGGGCCCAGCCTCGGGGGAGGCGAGACCTGGGCGTCCCGGTCACCACGGGAAGGGAACAAGGACCAGAGGGGGGGGGGCTCGGCCTCCGGGGAAGAGCCTTCCAGACACCCCTGCCCGCGGCGCTCTGCCCCGCCTCCCCAGCGCCCCCCACGCCACGCCAGAGGCTCCATAAAGGCCCGCGCACTCGGCGCACCGGGAACACACGCTATCATTAAGGGATTTAACGACGGCCCTGCCCGATATTGGGGATTTGTTATGTCTCTCATTACACGTTTAACAAGCGCATTTCTCCACGACGCAGCGCCGCGTGAGGGCTGCCCGCTGCCTCCGCCCGTGTTACTTTCATTAGACGGCGGTTTACGAAGCCACGGGTCACAGATGCGCGCTCCGCCCCGGCCTCGGCTCACCGGCCGCCGTCGGGCACCCGGCGGTCAGTGCCCCTGGGCGCAAGGAGCCTGGTCCCTGCACCCGGACCCACGCCCTTCCCTGACGCCCTCCGCCCGGACGTCGGGGTCCCCTCTGCGGTGTGACCCCGGGGAGCCTGGAGCCTCCTCCCCGGGCCTCGGTCTCTTCCTGTGAGCGGATCAGGCACCTGAGCCTCAGTTTCCCCAGACCCGACCCATCAGTGCTTTCGCCCGTCTCACCAGCAGGATTCCGCCTGCCCACCGCACCCCTGGAGTGAGACCACAACGGCAAGGACGGGCAGCCTGGCCGGCGGGGCTTGGTGGTGAGCGTCGGCCTAGGAACCAGGAGGTCACAGTTCGATTCCCGGTCAGGGCACAGGCCCGGGTTGTGGACTCGATCCCCAGTGTGGGGCGTGCAGGAGGCAGACAATCCATGATTCTCTCTCACCATCGATGTTTCTCTCTCTCCCTCTCCCTTCCTCTCTGAGATCAATAAACATATATTTTTTTTAAATAAAAAGTAAAGGGCAGGCAGGAAGGCGGCTCTGTAGCCCCAGAATGTGACCTCCCTGTGCCCCCTCCCCCGGCCCCTGGGCACCCCCACCCCTGAGAGTCTGGCACGCGGCGGGGAAGCCGCTCGGTGGCCGAGGCCGGGAGCCCCCAGTGCTGTGACGTGAGCCTCTCGTGGAGGAGGGGCCCCGCCCTGAGACCGGCCTGGCACCGGGTCAGCTCAGCCCCCTGGGCCTGCAGCCGAAGGAGAAGGGGCCCCCGCAGAGTCTGAGCTGCCGTCCAAGGTGCGTGTCCCCCCCGCCCAGCACCTCGTCCTCTGATCCTCTGCTCCGAGCCGCCTCCCCCGGGGCAGCGGGGACCAGCGCACCTGCAGCCGAGGGTGGATTCCTGCCAGAAGCTTCAGACAAGCAGGCCTGGCCGCTGGGCGTCGGCGTGAGTGGGCGCCGGTGTGAGTGGGCGCCGGCGTGGGTGGGCGTCGGCGTGAGTGGGCGTCGGCGTGAGTGGGCGCCGGCAGACAGGGAGCCCTGGTCCCTCCTGCTCGCGGCCTGAGCCCCTGCGCACGGCCAGCAGGCGGTCCACCCAGCCTGGCCGCCGGGGCCCAGGGCAGAGCGGCCTCCCAGGCGCACGGGGACCCTCTGCGCGGCCGGCACAGCGGCAGCCGCCTCACTCGGTGCCGTTCCGGGGCTCCCGGGCCTCCCCGGCACCAGGACAGCGAGGGGCGGGCGGTTTGCGGGCTCAGCTCCCCGGGGCCCAACGTAGTCCGGCTCTTTTTTTAACAAAAATATCTCTTTATTGATTTCAGAGAAGGAGAGGGGGAGAGAGAGACATCCATGATGAGATGAGAGAGAACCATTGATCGGCTGCCTCCTGCACGCCCCACACTGAGGATCGAACCTGAAACCTGGGCGTGTGCCCTGAGTCAAACCGTGACCTCCTGGCTCCTAGGTCGACGCCCAACCCCTGAGCCACGCCGGCCGGACTCGGGTGGGTCCAGTTTGGGAACTGTGGACTCTAAAGAAATGGACAGAATTCAGGGGCGTGGCCAGGCCAGGGCGGGCGGGCGCGGAGGTCCCCTCCCTTGTCCTGCCGCTCGGGGTGCAGGGATGTGCAGGGCACACTCCCCCCGCCCCCCCGCCGCCCCGCCTCATTCCGGAAGGATCCGCCGTGAAACCTTCCCCGAGGCTGCCGCACCTCCTCGCTCCCCCCACAAATGCCCTGGGGACCGGGCTCTGGGGGGACGGGGCGGGGGAGAGGCAGCCCCAGCTGGGACCCGGTCCCCGCTCCCCGAGATGAAGGAGGGCTGGATACACACTGACGCCTCGCAGGGCGGGCCGGGCGCGAGCACGCCCACAAAGCCTCGCATTCATCGCGGCCGGGAAGCAGGAAGCGCGGTCAGCCTCCGTGCGGACGCCACCTGAGCCGGGACCAGCATGTCCCCATCAGGAGGCGGGCAGTAAACAAACACGTGCGGCCCGCAGCGGGGCGCGGGAGCGGAAATTTGTTCAGTCCTATAAAAGCTCAGGCCGTATATCAATAGCTGATTAAACATGGGAGCTCGGCGGCTAATGGACGGTATTGATTTTAATAAGCGTTCAGCACATGGAGCCCAGATAAGAGCCGCCGGCCCTCCCCACGCCCGGAGGAGGCATCGCGGCGAAGAAAGAGCCCTCCTCCCCAAATGGAAGCTCCCCGGCGGCTCAGCGTCCCCTCTGCCTGTCCCTGCGGCGCCGGGAAACGGGCAGTCGCTGCCGCTGCCCTCGGAACAGCAGCCGGAAACGCGGGGCATCTGGGGTCACGGGGCTCAGCCCGGCCGCGGCCCTCAGCTCCGCCGGCGCCACGCCCAGGCCTGCGGAGACCTCCATCCCCCACGTTGCCCCATCCTGTCTGGAAACTCGTCCGGTCTGGAGGCAAACGCTGTTGGGACGGCCCAGGCCAGACACCCCCACATTTGCCTGAAAGTTCATCCTCAATCAGGCAGCGGCCCGGACCCTCCAGGAGTCCTAAGAGGGGCTCGCATTCTGTGTCGAGTGCCTCTGGGGTCGGGGCTCGGTTCAGGCTGGGGCAGGAGGAGGAACCCCCAAAGGAAGGTGGAGCTTGGAAGCTGGAGCCGGTCCCTCCGTGCACCGGGCATGGGGCCCCGGGCGCTTCACCGGCTCCACCGCCCGGGACTCCCCGGAGTGACCGGCAACAGGTGCCGTGTGAGCCCCAACACCTCCTGTGGGGGAGAGGCCGGCTCCCCCGGGCAGTCCGTGCCCGAAGGCCTGGCGAGGACAGCCCAGCGGTGACCCCACTGCCCCCTGGAGACGCGACCACTGCTTCCCCCAAATGCCGGGCATCCTGACCGCCCATGCGGGGGGCCTTGCTCTGTCCCCAGTGCCCGGATCTTCTCCCGTCACCCTGGCTGCCCCCCGCCCGGGGCTCACAGACACGAGGCCAGAGATGGGACCGGAACCCCAGGTGTCTGCGAGGGAGCCACGCTGGCTGGTGCCGGGGAAGTGGGGCTCTGCGGCCATGGCTGGTGTCTGCCCATCGGCTCAGCCCGGCACCAAACCAGACCCTGCAGCAGCCGGGCAGGGCGGGCCGGGAAGGTGTCCTAACCGCACACGGGCCTCTTGGAGCTTGCTGGTCACCGTGTTGTCTGCAGCCTGCTGCCCAGGTGGCCTCTTTGGCCTCCAAACCTCTTATAAACCATGTCCCCTGAATGGAAGCCCAACGCCCCGGGGTCAGCTCCCAGTGGGTGAGTCGCCTCCTCGGGATGTGTCCTTGCAGACGGGACGGAGATGCCTCGCCAGCCCACCCGCTGGCCGGCCCGGGGACTGGTTGGCGGGGGGTGGGAGGCACATGATCAGGAGGGGCAGAGTTTCTCAGAAAAGTGAAAGGTGAGAGTGAGGTAACTGGGTGTACATTATAAAGCACCTACTGTGTGCACTAGGCCAGCTGCTGGGCCCCCATTGAGATGTGGCTCAAGCCTCCAGGGGGATGAGGGGTCAAGAACCCCAGCCTTGGGCGGCTGCCCCCGCACAGGCAAGCCGAGGTACAACGCGTGAACGACCTGTGGCCTCAGGGGACGCGCCCGCGTGTGGCCGCCACAACAAACACCAGCAACGAGAAGTGTCTTCTCTCACCGTCTGCGGCCAGACCTCCAAAGCCAGGAGTCAGCAGGGCCGCGCTCCCTCCCTCATGCCAGGGAGACCCCTCGGTGTTCCGTGGCCGGCTCCTGCGTGTCTCGTGGGTGCGTCTCAATCTCCCTGGTCTTCTAAGGACGCCCGTCAGAGGGTCAGGGCCTACCCCACCCCATGTGACCCCCTCTTAACCGGATCACATCTGCAAAGACCCCATTTCCAAGTAAGGTTACATTCCATTTCCATGGACATAAATTGGGGGGGACACTGCTCAGCCCAGTAGAGGGGGCTCCACAAAGTCTCCCTGGGGAACAGCCCCCTCCATCCTCCTCTCCCCAGAAGTGCCGGTCCTGTCCTTCCTGGGGGACCTGAGCCAAGGCCGGCGGTGAGCTGTCTGGGCTGCAGGTCTCCCCAGCGACCTCCACTCGCCTGGCTCCTCCCCAGCGACCTCCACTCGCCTGGCTCCTCCCCAGCGACCTCCACTCGCCTGGCTCCTCCCCAAGCCGCAGGGACAGCGCAGCCAGCCTCGGACCCCTTGCCCGCCCAGGGCCTTTCCCTCGCCCACTGCAGGTGTCGGGTTAATGTGCCTCCTCAGAAAGGCCTCCCCCACAGTGTTCCCCAGAACGTCCGCTCAATTTCTCTGTTTCTGTCATCATACTTCTGAGCCATGGGTTAGATTGTGCCTGTCCTTGCAAAACATGAGCTCCACAAAGGCACAGGCTTAAGGTTTGTTCCACACCAGGTTCCTGAGCAACATGGCGCTCAATCAGTGACCACTTGGGAAATAACTATTGAGTGAATGCATGGAAGGACAGTGGGTGGATGGATGATGGATGATGGATGGGTGAATGGAAGGATGATGAATGGATACTGGATAGATGGATAGATGAATGATGGAGGGATAGATGAAACTATAGATAAATAAGTTGGATGGATGGATGAGTAGATTATGGATGGGTAGAAGGGCAGATGGATGGATGGATGGATGGATGGATGGATGGATGGATGAGTAGATGGGCGGGTGGATGGATGGGTGAATGAGTAGATAGATGGGTGGGTGGATGGGTGGGTGAATGAGTAGATAGAAGGGTGGATGGATGGGTGGGTGGATGGGTAGATGGGCGGGTGGATGGATGGGTGAATGAGTAGATAGAAGGGTGGATGGATGGGTGGATGTATGGATGGATGGATGGATGGATGAATGGATAGATAGATGGGTAGATAGATGGGTGGGTGGATGGGTAGATGGGCGGGTGGATGGATGGGTGAATGAGTAGATAGATGGGTGGATGGATGGGTGAGTGGATGGATGGATGAGTAGATGGGCGGGTGGATGGATGGGTGAATGAGTAGATAGATGGGTGGATGGATGGGGATGGATGGATGGATGGATGGATGGATGGATGGATGGATGGATGGATGAATGAGTAGATAGATGGGTGGGTGGAAGGGTAGATGGGCCGGTGGATGGATGGATGGGTGGGTGGGTGGAAGGGTAGATGGGCGGGTGGATGGATGGGTGGATGGGTCGATGGGTGAGTGAATGAATGGGTGAATGAGTAGATAGATGGGTGGGTGGATGGGTAGATGGGTGAGTGGATGGATGGGTGAATGGGTAGATGGATGTGTGGATGGATGGGTGGGTGGGTGGGTGGAAGGGTAGATGGGCCGGTGGATGGATGGATGGGTGAATGAGTAGATAGATGGGCGGGTGGATGGATGGGTGAATGAGTAGATAGATGGGTGGATGGATGGATGGATGGGTGAATGAGTAGATAGAAGGGTGGATGGATGGGCGGGTGGATGGGTTGGTGAATGAGTAGATAGATGGGTGGGTGGGTGGATGGATGGGTGAATGAGTAGATAGAAGGGTGGGTGGATGGGTGGGTGAATGAGTAGATAGATGGGCGGGTGGATGGATGGGTGAATGAGTAGATAGATGGGCGGGTGGATGGATGGGTGAATGAGTAGATAGATGGGTGGATGGATGGGTGGGTGGATGGATGGATGAGTAGATGGGCGGGTGGATGGGTGGGTGGATGGGTCGATGGGCGAGTGAATGAATGGGTGGACGAGTGAACAACTGCTTATTCATGTTGCCCTTCAGGTGAAAGGTGTTCAGGGAATGAGTGAGTGATGGCGGACACGGAAAAGGGAAGGGACACAGTGGGCGAGTAGGAGGGGTTTGAACCCTCACGTCAAGGTGACAGAAACACGCCATGGACAGCCTGGGCCTGTTGCAGATGCGCTGCTGTCAGGGCCCAGGCCCAGCAGGCAGGAGGCCTCTGCCACATCAGGTCACCAACATCCAGAGGAGCCGCAGGCACAGCCCCAAGTTCCCTGTGCACCCCGACCCTGAAGAGCCGGGTATTTGCCCAGCAACTGCCCCAACCACCCCACATGCTCTCATTAGCTTCTCTAAGTGGCTGTTAATTCCATTAATAGCCCGCGGTCTCTGAGAGGCGGGGCCCGGCTCATGCTGTTCCCCTCAGAAAGGTGAGCAAATATTTGTTTGAGCGGAAGGCCACACCACATGTCTGTTGTCCCATTCGCACGACGTTATCGCCCCCGTTTCTCCCCAGCGACCTCCTCTCGGCTGGAGGAGCGGCCTCCTGTATCCTCCGGAGCAGTTTGTGGGAGGTCGGCCTAATTCCTTACACAGCGCATCTGGGCCAGGATTTTCTTCATGGGCAGGATTTTCATTCCGGGGCCAACTCCATTACCAGTTATAGAACCACATAGATTCTTTTCAGTTTCTTCTTGTGATGGTTTAATTCTATTTTTCAAGGAATGTTTTCATTCACATTTTCTAATTGATTAGCATAAAAATATTTTTAATGCCTCCAGAATCTGCAGTAATTTTTCTCTCGGGGCATTTAGATCTTTAACGTGGACTATTCACACTTTTGTGTCCTCTCTCTCTCTCGTTCTCTCGTTTATTAATTTTTAATCTTGTGAAGAATCAACGTTGGGCTTTATTTTTTCACCTTTTTTCTTTTTTGTCAATATCTTCTTTTTTCTTTATTATTTTCTTTTTTCCCTTTATTTAGAGGGTTTTTTTAATTACTTGTAGAGATGACTGCTTATATAATTGATTTTCCAATTTTTATTCTCTTTTTTAATGCATTAGACACTATAATTCTAGAGTCTAATTAGGAAGAAAAGTTCACTTTCATACCATTCACTTTGGTGCAATGTACTTTTGTTGTCATTAAAGTTAAAATAGTTTTATTCCCAAAGTGATTCTTTTCTTCGACTGATATGTTACTTTAAAATATCCTTAACTCCCAAACTTGCAATATTTTTCTTGTTGTTATGTGTGTGGGTTTTTTAATTTCTAATTTAGTTCCACATGATGTCAATCCTCTGAGATTCTTTTGGAACCTTTTTGATGGCCCTGCACAAACTTCATTTTTAAATGCTTCATGTGCGATATGTATGTTTGCCCGTTGGGATGCATTCTTTATTGATATCCATTAGGCTCAGTTGTTGACCATGTCATTTAAATCTTCTATTTCCTTCATGAAAGTTTGTCTGCTTTCCTACCAGTTACTGAGAGATTTGTGTCAACGCCGTCCACTCTCTCCGTGGATCTGTCCGTGTCTTCTCTTCATCCTCCCCATGCTTGCTTTCCTCGTTTCCAGACTCATTTAGGGGGCTCTGCTTTCAGAATCCACATGTCTTTACAGCGAATTGAACATTTTACCAACATATGAACGTCCACCTTTCTCCCCGGCAATGCTCCTCGCCTTGAAACTTACTTTGGCCTCCGTGCAGCCGCTTTCCACTGTGGATCTTCCTGTGTGTGCAGAGCCCACCCATGTACCCGTCCAATGTTAACCTTTCACAGACCCGTTTTCAATGTTTATTTCAACCCGCCTTTATCATCATACTTAGGTCATAGCTTTTATTTTTAAAAATCTATACTTGGATTTCGTTTGTGCAGATATTATCATCAAAATGCATTTGGACTTTGGTTTCATTGAGCATGGCCATCATTGTCTTTTAATGAGAGCATTTAATTTATTTGTAGTTAATGAAATTATTAAATACTAGAGGCCCGGTGCACAAAATTCGTGCACGGGGTGGGGTGGGAGGGGGTCCCTCAGCCCGGCCTGCAACAACGCAAGTGTTCCGCGCCCGGCCTGGCCAGAGGCCCTCCGCAGCTGGGCACGAAATGCTTGCCTCGTCACCGGGGCGACGGCGCAAGCATTCCACCCCCCCACCCGCCACTCCATGCCCACTGCCCAGAGGACCTCCATGCCAGGGTGGAACACTGCCTCATCACCACGGTGACGAAGCAAGCATTCCGCCAGGCCGCTCACACTGCCCGCTCTCAGCGGCCACCCCCCCGGGACTGGGGGACTCCGGTGGGGCTGAGAGGACTGGGTGCCACCATCTTTGTGGCGGAGTGATGGTCAATTTGCATATTACCTCTTTATTAGATAGGCTGTTTTCTCTCCATGTCCTTTTCTTCTCCTTCCTTGCTTCTTTCAGATTATTCAACTTTTTTGTTACTCCACCCCATTATCTCACTAGATATTCATTTAGTGGTTACTCTGAGGACTACAGCATTCATTCTTGATTTGTCAACGTTTGAAGTTACTGAGTACTTTTACTCTCTTGAAAATTCTCATCTTTTACTCTCTCCTCAAGTTCTCATTTGTATTTTTCATAGTTTTCTTCCTCTATGTTGCATCTGGATTTTTTCTCCTTTTCTGTCTTCCAGTTGTTTAATTCTCCCTCCATCTGTGTCTAATTTCTCGTCTAATATGGCCACTGAGCTCCTAATTTTTATTACTCTATTTTCCAGTTCCTGATTTTTCCATGTGGTTCTTTTTCGCAGTTTTCCGTTTTCTGATAAAATTCTAACCCATCCATCTCACTGCCCAGACTTCAGCAAGCTGAGCTGTTGTAGTGTCTGTGGCTGATGGTTCCACTATTTGCAGCGCCTGTGGGTCTGTGTCTATCGCCTGTTGCTTTCTCGGTGTCCAGTTACACTGTCTGATCTCTCACGTTCATGGTTATGTTCGTTGGATGCCAGAAACAGACAAGTAGAAACCATCTGAGGCGTAACACGCCGTTCCCTTCCTCCAGAGCGCGTGCTTCTCTCCGAGCGGGAAGAGACGCGGTGGCCAGGACGACCGAGGTCCAGGCTCTGGCCCTGCGATGACTTAAGGATCCCCAGTCCCCGGCCACTTCTTCCGGAATCAGCAGACGCACCAGCGGAGAAGCACCCTCCAACACTGACCCCCTTTTGACCTTCTCCTGCGTCCAGTTCCTCTCATTCCTCACTGCCCGCCTCACGCTGATTCCACGGGTGTCCGCCTTCAGTGGGGAGGCCGGTCGGAATCACCTCCCTGCCCTTTCTGTGCCCGGGAGTCTTCCCCTGGCTCACATGTCACGCTCTCAGACCCGGGCCACAGCCGTGACGCTCAGGACACGGACTGGACACAGCCGTGACGCTCAGGACACGGACTGGACACAGCCGTGACGCTCAGGACACGGACTGGACACAGCCGTGACGCTCAGGACACGGACTGGACACAGCCGTGACGCTCAGCACACGGACTGGACACAGCCGTGACGCTCAGGACACGGACTGAGGGGGGGGCACCGTGAGCACCCCGCAAGGGCGAGGGTGGCCAGGGCCCCGCGGCGGCGTGGCACCCGCCTCAGTTTGGGGGCCAGGGTTCCCATGGCAGGACCAGTCACCAGAGCAGGCCTTCCCGTCTGTCCGTCCGCAGCTCCCGCTCCGGCCCCCGGGCCTGTCACAGCTGCGGTGCTGCTGGCTGACTGGGGCCACCTGCTCCTGGGCCCGAGCCTCTGAGCCCTGCAGCGAAGGGGGGAGAGCGAGGCGAGGGCAGGGCCGTGAGGGCGAGGGAGAGGGGGAGAGAGCGAGGAGACAGAGTGAGGGCGAGGAGGAGGTGAGTGGCCAGAGGCAGAGCTGGACGGCAGCACAGCCGGGGGCGAGGGCGGCGGAGCAAGGAGAGCCCCTGCACTCGGGCAGGGCCAGCGCCCCCCTCCACGCTGACCCACGTCGAACCCCCTCCTTCGTCTCTGTGCCTGTCCCCCAGCCGTGGGCCAGCCTGGCAGCCCGGGCACAGGAGGGAGCCCCTCCCGCGGAGCCGGCACGCTGCCCGGGCTTTGTTGGGGCTGGGAGCAGCCTCGCCATTTCCTGCACCCCTCCCCCCACCGCCCCCCACCCCCGGGCGGGCGGCGGCACAGGCTGTCACCTTGGACACTGGAGCCCCAACAAGCTTCTCCTCCGGCCGCCGTAATGAGCTCCATATGGGGGCTGACACGGCTGCCATCTCCCCGCTCGCCCGCTCTCAGCTCCTGCTGACACGCTTGACCGGGGAGCACACTGTGGACGCTGGGGGGGGAGGGGGTCCTGGGGGCTGGGATGGGGGGCCCAGCAAGGGCTCTTCCTCCGGGTTCGTGTCTGAGCCTCCCTCGGACCCTCTCCCTGCGCTCCCAGCCCCACGCCTGGCAGGCCCGGCTCCTGCGGCAGCTCCCCCCACACCACCCCTCCCCCCACACCCCCCCCAATGGGTCTTGGCAGAGGTGGGCAGCGGGCGGCTCTGGGCGCCAGCCAGGCACACTCTCCACATGGCCAGGCCCGCGGCTCCCCGGGCCAGCACGGCTCTCATCCCCGCGACACTCGGGCCCTGGGGCTCCCCGCCCCCCGGATTCCCGCCGCAGTTGTTGGGGTCCGTCTCCGCTCTCCTCTCCACTCCCAGGCAGCGTGGCCCCGGCCGCTCCTCCGCCGCCCCGGCCAGGGTCGCGGGTCCCGTTTCCGCCCCGAGGCGGCCTCTGGAGCCGCCCTCCATGCAGCGCTGCGGGCGTGTGTCCTCCCACAGGCGTGCTCCGGCCCAGGGTCCCCCAAAACAGGCCGGAGGCTCCATTTAGCTCCGAGCGGAGACGGGTTCCAGGGAAAGCGCCGCCGACCTCGCGTGGCCCGAACACGGCGAGGCTGAGACGGGGCGTGTGCGGCGGGGCGTGCCCGCAGCCAGGGCCACCGCCGGGCACGCTCTCACAGGAGCCCTCCCAGGGCCCCGAAGGCCAGCGCTGCCTTGTGCGGGGGGAGGGGCAGGGCTGGGGGGCACCGGGCAGGCTGGGTGCTGGGGCCCAGCAGGAAGCAGGAGCCCAGAGAGCCCCACCCCGTCCCCTGCCGCTGGCCGCCTCCCTCCACAGTCCCCCCCCCTGCAGAGACCCCCAGGCCCAGGACGCTGCGCCCCCTCCCCCGCACCCTCTCTCTCTCCCCGAGGACGAGCCCGGGCGCTCGCTGGCCCAGGGGTCCAGCCCGGATGGACCTCCTTCTCCAAACCCCAGCCCCAGGGGTCACAGGCGCCATCAAACCGCGTCATCTCACCGCGCTCCTCACCAGGCCACGCGTTCCTATGCCCCCCGCCCCTGCCCCCGACCCCCCAACACCCAGAGAGAGAGGAGGCCGCCCACAGGGTCTGGGGCCAAGAGCATGGTTCAGCTTCTCCTCGTTGCGTCCTAACTGAGGACGACAGCCCGGCCCGGCCCGTGTGGCTCAGTGGTCGTGCGTCGACCTATGAACCAGGAGGTCAGGGTTCGATTCCCGGTCAGGGCACAGGCCTGGGCTGCGTGCAGGAGGCGGCCGGTCCATGATTCTCTCTCATCATGGATGCTTCTCTCTCCCCCTCTCCCCGCCTCTCTGAAATCAATAAAAACGTATTTTAAAAAATAAAATAAAAACGACAGCCAGGGCCTCCTGGGCCCACACGGCTCCTGGGGTCTGTAGGACGTGCCCCCGAGTGTTCTCGCCGCCGAGGGCACAGGCTCTGCCCAAGGCCAGGAGCAAGGGACTGTGGTCAAGCCCGGCCAGGCGGCAGCGGGGGCCGCTGGGGACTCGCCCGGGGGGGGGCCCCCGGGGGCTGGGGCGGGCCAGGGCGCGAGCGCGTCAGGGGACAGACAACAACGTGTCCCGGCAGGTCCAGGGGACGCGCCCCCCTCTGCAGTGAGACGGGGTGCGCTGGCCGGGTCCAAACGTCGCGAGAAGCTGTGGGTGGACGGGGACCCACTGAGTCTGATTGGACGGAGCTCGTGCGTGTGCTGGGGCCGCGGGGACCAAGGCCGCAGACTCCCAGCTGAGATGTCCTTTCTCACTGTCCGGAGCCCCGAACCCCGAACCGGCTCCCTCTGCGGGCTCCTGGGCAGGTCCTTCCTGCCTCTCCCCGGCGGCTGGCGCTTCGTCACGTCACCCCAGCCTCTGCCTCCGTCGGCACGCACCCTCCCCGCCCCGGGTCTGTGCCCGCCCCTCGTCATAAGGACTCAGCTCCGTGGGTCGGGGCTCCCGGTCCAGACAGAACAAGATCACGCTCGGAGGCCCCGGGTGGACACGGGCCCTGCTCAGCCTGGACCAGAGCCCCGCCCAGGCCCCGCCTCTGCCTCGGGGACTGGGGAGCAGCACCTGTTTCTCAGCACAAGACTCCCTCCCTGAGCGGGGACACCCTAAGTCTGGGGGCAGGGGCAGGGGCAGGGGCCGTGGGGCCGCGGGCAGAGGGGCCTGGCAGGGACAGGGAACCAGGGCTCCCCGCACCCCAGCCCCGGGTGGGAGTCGGCCTCACCCCGCAGCCTGACCACCGCTCGGCCAGGCCACTCCCGCCGTGCCGCCGGCTGACCTCAGCGGGCCTGGCGAGGACCCAATAACCGATTCTGAGAGGTGCGGGGGGCCCTTTCGCTCCAAAGGTCGATATTTGCTCAAACCCCTGAGCGCCCACAAATCTGCTGACTCCGCGCGGCTCGCCGGCAGGCGCGCAGCCGCCCCTCCCGAGCGCCGGTCCGGGAACTGATGCACAGGCTCCTCGACAGCCGCTGGCCCTGGGCGGGTGGGCAGCGTCCCCGTGCCCGGCCTCGTCCAGTGGGGCGGAGAGCGAGCCGAGCTGCCCAGGGCGCCCGCCTGCACGCGGGGTGCTGCCCCGCGAAGGACCTGCCTCACAGGCCTGCTCCCCGGGACACCGGCCTGTGGGCTCCCCGGCCGCCCTCAGGGGTCTGGGCCCCAGAGGATCCCCGCCCAGCTCCTCCCACGCCCCTCACCGTCCATCACGCACCTGCCTGCGGCCGCCCAGCCCAGTCTCCCTGCCTGCGGCCGCCCAGCCCGGTCTCCCTGCCTGCGGCCGCCCAGCCCGGTCTCCCTGCCTGCGGCCCGCCCAGCCCGGTCTCCCTGCCTGCGGCCGCCCAGCCCGGTCTCCCTGCCTGCGGCCGCCCAGCCCGGTCTCCCTGCCTCTGGCCGCCCAGCCCGGTCTCCCTGCCTGCAGCCCGCCCAGCCCGGTCTCCCTGTCTGCGGCCGCCCAGCCCGGTCTCCCTGTCTGCGGCCGCCCAGCCCAGTCTCCCTGCCTGCGGCCGCCCAGCCCGGTCTCCCTGCCTGCGGCCCGCCCAGCCCGGTCTCCCTGCCTGCGGCCGCCCAGCCCGGTCTCCCTGCCTGCGGCCGCCCAGCCCGGTCTCCCTGCCTGCGGCCGCCCAGCCCGGTCTCCCTGCCTGCGGCCGCCCAGCCCGGTCTCCCTGCCTGCGGCCCGCCCGGGCCGGCCCTGGGTCTCAGCAGAAACGCCAGCTCAGCGGGGGTGTCCCAGACCTCAGGTCCAGGGCCCTGCTGACCCTCACCCCCACCCTGTGCACCGTCCTCATCACCTTGAACCCCGAGCTGTAAACGTCACACTCCTCGCCTCGCCCCCGCGGCCGGGAGCCTGCCCCTGCCCTCCCCGGCCCTCGGCCCCGCCCACGTGGCGGGTGCGGAGTGACCGCCGCTGGGCGCGCAGAGGGCACAGCGGGCCCCGGGTGCCCCCCTGCGCCTGGGCCGCCGGGGAAGAGGGGCCACTCCGCCCGCTGAGGCCGCAGGCTCCGGGCCGAGCCTCCCACACCCCAGGCCCGGCCTCAGCCCGCCGGCCCCTCCCAGGGCGGCGACTCCGGGTCGGACCTGAGGGCCCCAGGCTCCACGGCCGAGCTCAGAGCTCTGCTGTCACCATCTCACACCGAAATGAAACCGTGACGTGTTACCATGGAAGTTGTGCCGAATGAGTGCTTTCTTTTTAAAAAATATATTTTTATGATTTCAGAGAGGAAGGGAGAGGGAGAGACGGAAACATCAATGATGAGAGAGAACCATCAATCATCTATCGGCTCCCTCCTGCACACCCTCCAATGGGGATCGAGCCTGCAACCCGGGCCTGTGCCCTGACCAGGAATTGAACCCGGGACCCTTCAGTCCGCCGGCCGATGCTCTATCCACTGAGCCACACCAGCCAGGGCCTGAATGAGTGCTTTCTGACGGGGCCCTGGCGCACGTCTGGGAGGCTCGCCATGCTCCAGGTGAGGGGGGGGGGGCGGCCCCTCACTCTGCCTCCACAGTGGGCACTTGCACACAGTAGGGGCGCCACAGACAAGGCGAGGAAAGAACCTTTGCCCCCAAAAGACACGGCGACGCCCTAAGGGTCACAGGGAAGACGGGGTGGGGCAGGCGGTGGCCCTGCCTGGCCGAGGAGTCCACCCCTGGGTGGGGGGCCTGGGGACCCCGGGGCACAGACCCGTGTGGTCATCCCCGGGGCCCGGTGGACCCGGGAACGCGCCGGGGGTCCCGCCGGGCCCAGGTCATCGCTCTGTGTCCGTAAAGTCACTTGAGCGCCAACGGGCCTTGAAATTGGAGCCAGGCTGGAACCCACCTTGACTCAATGACGCCGCCACGGCCCCGCCCCCGGCCGCTTTATGAGCGGAGGTGTGGCGGGCGGGGCGGGGGGGAGGGGGGGGCGGGCAGGCAGGCGGAAGGGGACAACTTCAAATAAAAGAGGTTTGGGTCCATGTTATGTTTTGCTAATATTTGAATTTTCCCTAAGATTACTTTTTCTCCCCTATTTAATATATTGTTTTAAATAAAAATTCCTAATAAATCTGGAGAGAAATATGTCATAGCGGAGCTTAAAAACCGTAGTGCAATATATAACAGTTCATAAAACGTCCGCTCCCCGCAGCCGGGCTGCCGCGCTCGGGCCAGAAGCAGTTAACTCCGGGACGGCCTTTTATTAGCTCCTAAAATTAAGAAAGGGTAGGGCTGTTTCACAGCCAGATAATTAAGTACCGTTTTCTCTTTTTTAATTCTATAAAATTAAACTTCCTGTTTTAAAGGTCTGGAGGGGCCGTGGGCACAGGGTCCACGGAGGGACCCCGAGGGCAAAACCAGGGGAACAACAAAGGCCTTATGTGCCTGAGACGTTAAAACGCGGGCTCGGGGAAAACACACCACAGTCAGCAAAAAACTGCAGGTCATAAATCAGATCCATTTTTTCACATCATTTTAACTAATCCATTAAACCGAGCGCCCAGGGCGCCATCAGAAACAGAAGCCACGCTGGCCCGCCTCCCGCCCCCCGCCCGCCCCCCGCCCCCCGCGCGGTCAGACCTGCAGCCGGGACCCACGTCCACGTGAGCCGGTCCCGGGGCGGCCGGCCCTGGCCCCTCCTTGCCCACTGCCGGTTTGGGGGTTCTGGAAAAGACACCCCATCAGCTGTCCTGCCCGGTCACTCGCCTTAATCCCCACGGGTGAGGGAGCCCCAGGGACAGAGGTGTCCTGAGGCTGCGTCCCCCGGAGCTGATGGGCCCCCAGTTCCGGTGAATGTCTTCAGCAAGAAGGGGGTCCCCCCGGGCAGGTGGGTCTGGGCCTGGGTCACACTCCGTCCCACCAAGAAGGGGTCCCCCCCGGGCAGGTGGGTCCGGGCCGGGGTCACACTCCGTCCCACCAAGAAGGGGTCCCCCCCAGGCAGGTGGGTCCAGCCTGGGTCACACTCCGTCCCACCAAGAAGGGGTCACGTACTCCGTCCCACCAAGAAGGGGTCCCCCCCAGGCAGGTGGGTTCAGCCTGGGTCACACTCCGTCCCACCAAGAAGGGGTCTGGGACACGCTCGTACTCCGTCCCACCAAAAAGGGGGTCCCCCCTGGGCAGGTGGGTCGGGCCTGGGTCACACTCCGTCCCACCAAGAAGGGGTCCCCCCCAGGCAGGTGGGTCCGGGCCGGGGTCACACTCCGTCCCACCAAGAAGGGGTCCCCCCCGGGCAGGTGGGTCCGGGCCTGGGTCGTACTCCGTCCCACCAAGAAGGGGTCCCCCCCGGGCAGGTGGGTTGGGCCTGGGTCACACTCCGTCCCACCAAGAAGGGGTCCCCCCCGGGCGGGGTCCGGGCCTGGGTCGTACTCCGTCCCACCAAGAAGGGGGTCCCCCCCGGGCAGGTGGGTCGGGCCTGGGTCACACTCCGTCCCACCAAGAAGGGGTCCCCCTGCATGCACACAGCTGGGCTTCCGCTCTCAGGAAACAGCCAAGCGTCCGTCTGGGACACGCTCGGACCCCTCCTCCAGGCGGCGGCCGCGGGCGCCCACCGGGCTGCTTTGTGCCTGGGCTCGCGGCGTCCTCGTTTAATTTTACGTCACTTTGGTTGTTCGGGGCCTTTGGCCTCCATGTATAGCTGACTTCTTAACGAATTGGGTTCTTTAAAAACCACTAACAACATCGCCAGGTGGACGGCTCTGTGCTCGCAACCAGAAGGCTGGGGCGCCTCAGGGACGCTCCGCCCGCCTCCCGCCGCCACTGTTGTCCTCGGGGCCTGGCTGGTGCTCGGTCCACTGGCCATTGGCGGGCCACCGCCCCGCCGAGACGGGAGCCCACGTTTGAGATGAACAGATGCGTCCAGCAGGCCTGTGCCTCGTCCGCACCCGACGCCGGCCAGGGCCCAGGACTGGGGCAGACTCCTCCGTGAGCCACACGGCCCGTCCGTCCCTGCCCGGCTGGTGGCCCAGGCCAGCCCTGACCGCGCCCCCAGGAGCTGCAGGCCACGGCCTTCCAGGCCAGATCTCTCTGCACTTTGGGAAATTAGGGGTCCTCAAGGCAACCCACACGCTGAAACATGCAAGTCACACGTTTCCCCACGCACCTGACACTGGAGCACACACATGCACACACACACGCACACACGCACACACACACAACACACACACACACACACACCACGGTTGCAATTTCCGTCCAGAGTGGCAATCCTGGCACCCGAAGCCAGGGGTCCCCACCCTGTGTCCTGAGGCCTGTGGGCAGCCATCGGTGGCTGCACCCGGGCCAGCGAGCCCCCGTGGGCCGTGGACATCAGAGTGGGCCACGGGGTCTGCTTCTAGGTCCGGGGCCTCCATCCGTGGATCCTGGAGGCGAACCGTCCCACCGACGGGTCCGCGGCTCCGCGTCCAGGAGCCCCTGCGGCGTCCCCTAAACCCACCCCCGTGGCCTCTCCCGTCCCGAACCCCCGGGAGGGAGGCCAGGCGGCCAGGAGGCCAGTGCCCTCCGCACTCTAATTGGCAACAGCCAGCAGACTGGCCACATCTACGGGTCATTTCAGAGACAATAAATCAGGAGGAACTTTCCAGACTGGCGCCCGGCCAGGGCGGAGCAGGGCCGCGGACAACAGGAGCCGGCCCGTGTCCAGGTGGCTCCGGAGCTGGTGGGGGTGGGACCGGGGAGATGTTAGCTTTGTCTCCAGCGAGCCTCAGTGGTCAGCGTGGGTCTGGAAGCGATGACGGGGGATGTGCCCGGGGTGACAGGGACCCCTACATTGAGGGGCTGCTGGGCCTGGAGGGTCCCCGGGCTGCGAACAGGGCCCAGAGGGCAGCTGATGCGGAGGCGGACGTGAGCGGGCCCTCGGGGGTCCGTGAGGCCGTCGATGGGGGAAACAGAGGCCCCCGGGAGGTGACCTGCCCAAAGCCCCCGAGCCGGGCCCAGGATTGGAAGTGAGCCCCGCCCCACCCTGCCCGAGACGGCGGCACCTGTCCCCACGGGGAGCCCGGGGACACGCCCAGGAGGACGGCCTGTGGTAGGAGGCCCCTCGGCCCAGAGCCCGATCACAGGCCCCCAGGCTCAGGTGCACCCCGGGGAAGGGGAGCAAGACTGGACGGTGCAGCTTCCGCAGGCCCCAGGCCAGCACCCCACCCTGACACGGTGACACGGGAGAGCCCAGCCCACTGGCCTCCCCGAGGCCCCTCCATGGGGGAGTCGTCTGAAAACCAAAAGCCTAGAGGGTCAGCGAGACGTTAGGAGTCACCGTCATCATGGATGAGCCCCACGCGCCCCGAGAACCCTGCCTGGGAGAAGGCAGGCGGGGTTCGAGCTGGAGCAGCAGCCCAGGAGGCCAGCTGCGACCCGGGAGGGGAGGAAAGAAAATAAAGAAACGCCAGGAACGAGGACGTCCGTGGGTTGTCACCATCCTGGGGGAGACGCACCCCACAGCTTCCACCAGGGGAGAGAGCGGGCGGTGCACCAGCCGTACCGGTTAACAACGCGGATTTTTTTCTGGGAAAACAATTAAAAATTCAAAAATGAAGTAACGAATCAAAACTTCCTGCAAATGACCTTTTTTGGCACGAAATTCGACATTTCTAAACGTAAAAATATCTATGACGTTAACACTGTCAGAAAATTTGACATATGAAGTTTTGAAGCTTGCTATCAATGCAACAAAATAGCATACATGTCAAGTCGCATATATGTCAACATATGTGTAACTTCATCTATTGAAAAAAATCTGCATTAGTAACCAGTGCACCTCATAGGAAGGATCAGGAGTAAAATGGGGTCTGACCCCAGAGCCACGGGAAACGGGGACCACAGAGCTGCAAAAAGTCTGAAGGGACGGCGTCTCCACCCGGATCCAGGCTTCAGGCAGCAGCCAGTCAGGAGCGTTGGTGGAATACAACCCCGACTCAAAGGCTTCAGAACCTGACTTTCCACCAACCCTTTCTCAGAGAGCTACTCAGGGCGCGCTCCAGGAAGCCAAGGACGTAAACCAACAAACAAACAAAAAAAGATGAAATGGGATCTAGGAAACAGGGAATTCAACCCCTAAGGCAGTGGTCGGCAAACTCATTAGTCAACAGAGCGGCAAACCGCGGCCCTAGGGGAAAAGAGGGATTTCCGGAATGATGGTGGCAGCAAGTCCCAGGACAGCCCCTGCACCGGCCGCCCAACGGGGCGAACTTCCGTCTCGGGTCCGAGACTGTCCTGATTCACGCCCGTCTCCCCGGAGAACGTGGTCAGCACCCGTCCACTCCCACGTGTGTCCTGAGGGAGGTCACTCATGAGCGTCCCAAACGGTGCAGTGATCCAAGAAAAGGAAATAAATGAAATGAACGGGAAGCCAAGGCCCTTGGCCATGTTTCAGAGACGTTGTAGCTCGTTCAGACAGTCTAAGGGAAGCCCCGATGGGTGAGCTCAGTGGTTAGAGCGTTGGCCTGCGTCCCTCAGGATCCCGGGTTTGATTCCGGTCAAGGGCACAGACCTGGGTTGCAGGCTCGATCCCCGGCCCGGTCGGTCCGGGCGCGTGTGGGAGGCCACCAATCTGTGTGTCTCTCTCACATCGATGTTTCTCTCTCTGTCTCTCCCCCTCCCGTGCACTCTCTGAAAATCAGCGGAAATGTCCTCTGGGGAGGATTCACAGCGAACAGGAGGATCCTGAGAGGGCGCGCTCCTGGCAGCCGCCCAGGAACCGCGCGATGAGTGTGAGGCGGCGGGGAGCTCGCTCCGCACGTTTGTAACGCGTGAACCTGAAACCCGTGAAGGGAGGCTCCATCGACAGGGACCGTGCCCCCCCGCCCCCGTGTGGGTGTCTCTGAGCACTTCCTCCGTGTCACGGCCCCGAGTGCCCCCGGGGCTGCCCCAACGGCAGGTCCAGGGGGGGCAGGGCAGGGCCTCCAAGGGGCACTGACAGGGCCTCCCGGGACGGGGCTGAGGGGCGGGTGACGAACCTTCCACCTCGCTGTCTGGCAAGTGGCCGATTTCAGCTTCCAGCCCTTACCTCCCCTCTGCCCCCCGCGTCCCGCCCCTGCCCCGCCCCTGCCCCCCACGTCCCGCCCCTGCCCCCCGCGTCCCACCCCTGCCCTCCCTCCCACCTGGAACTGGGTGTCGCTGTGGCTGACCCGGCTCCTTGGTAAACCCAGGAGAAGGAGTGGACGATGATGTCGTCCCAGGACCCCAGGGCTCCCCAGGCAGCAGGCCGGGCCAGCCCTCTCCACCTGCTCCCGGGAGCCCCCCCGCTCCTGCTGCATCAGGTGCGTGTCACCTGCGTGTCACCTGCGTGTCACCTGCATGTGCAGGTGGGTGAGCTCGTCTGCGCGGCCCAGGGCAGCCCAGGGCTCTGTGGGGACGGACGGGAACACGGAGCATCCCCAGCCTGCAACGTCGGGCACCTCCAATGCCCCCGCCCCACCCTCTCCCTCTGGCCCTGCCTGGGAGGGGCCGTGGCCTGAACAGGGCCCAAAAAAAGCAGGCTCAAGGCCACAGGGACCACGTCCCCACGGTGCCAGAGGACGGCGTGGGCACGGGGGGACTCGTGGGCATCCTGGTCTCTGCTCCGTGCGGGGCCTGGCCCCCCTAACCCTCAGGAGGGTGTGCGGACCACACGCACAGGCCCACACAGCCGGGGCTCCTCCCCTCCCAACTGGACACAGGTCCTCACACGTTAGCCTGAGTCTCAGCCCTGGTGCCGACAGCCCTGAGCGAGGCCACACCCACGGCACCACCTGCCGCCGTGCCACCACGGGAGTGGCCCGTGGACGCAGGCGGGCCTCCAGGGCCGTGGCCAGACCCTCGCGAGGCCACAGGGGCCGCAGAAGGGAGCCCGCGTCGCATCGTCCTGCGAGGCCGGGCTGGGGGGACGTGTGGGCTCAGAGCCACGGCTTTGGGCCCAGTGTCCGCGAGGCCAACCTCGGAGGCCTGCCCCCCCCCCCGGCCCCCCGCTCCCAGGCGCACCCAGCCCTCCCCTCCGGGGTTCACATCAGGTTCTCACCTGCCTTCTCAGCGGGGTTCTGTCCAGGGAGGCCGGGCCTCCTGCTGAAGAGTGTGTGTGCACGCATGTGCATACATGTTGCATGCATGTGTATGTGCACGCATGTGTGTGCACATATAAACAGGTGGGTATGCGCATGTATGCAAGTGTGGGGGGGCATGCACACGTGTTGTGCATGTGTGTGCACATGTGCCCATGTACATTCCTTGTGCACGCGCATCTGTGTGTGTGAGTGTATGAGTGCGTGAGCGTGTGTGTGAGCATGTGTGTGTGTGTGTGTGTGTGTGTGTGAGTGTGTTTGTGTGTGTGTGTGAGCGTGTGAGCGTGTGAGTGTATGAGTGTGTGAGTGTGTGATTGTGTGAGTGTGTGAGTGTGAGTGAGTGTGTGAGCGTGTGAGCGTGTGAGTGTGTGTGTGAGCATGTGAGCGTGTGAGTGTGTGTGTGTGAGCGTGTGAGTGTGTGTGTGTGTGAGCGTGTGAGTGTGTGAGTGTGAGTGTGTGTGTGAGTGTGTGATCGTGTGAGTGTGTGAGTGTGTGAGTGTGTGAGTGTGTGAGCATCTGAGTGTGTGTTCAGCTCCCTGAAGGTGCCGACTGGGGCAGGAAACAGCAGGAAGTGAAGGAAGACCCAGAGAAGTGATGCTGTTTCTCACCTCCAATCAGACCCTGTCGACAGGACACGGTCATGACGTCAGGGCCTGGCTGGCCTCCCTGAGTCCCCAAGGTGCCCTCGTGGGTCCCTGCACGGACCTGTCCCGCCCCAGAGGCCTGTCCTCTGCCCGGCCACACGTCGGCACCGAGCTCACTGGGCCCTTCCTTACCCCCCTCTCAGGACGCCGGAATCCCCATCTCCTTAAACCAAAGTCAACCGGAACCACAAACCCGGGGTCGAGAGGGAGGCCCAGAGGCCACACCCGTCCCGTCGCCGCCGTGGCCGCCGTGACTGCGACAGAGCAGGGCGTGGCGTCGCTCACCTGGAGGCTGGCACAGGGGTCATCGCCCTGAGGCCAGAGACTGAGCCAGCGAGGGCCAGGGCGGCAGGCGGGCAGAGCCGCAGGGTCTCAGGGCCCCCCCTCCCTGGCACCACCTCGGCCCGAGAGCCAGACTGTCCCCACGCGGTGGGCTTGGAGGGGACCCGCCCGCCCCGCCCTCTCCTCGGCCGCTCCTCCCGCAGAAGGAGTCTGGGCGCCCGCATTCCAGCAGCGCCGCCGGGCCGGGCGCTGAAAGACGGCACAAATGATAAATTAAATGAGAAGGAAACGGCTGAGGGCCCCCATTCATAACCAGCCCCGAAGGGCGCCGGCCCCCCAGCCCCCCAGGCAAGCTCCCCAGCTCATAAAGGTCCAATTCAGGCCCGAAGCCGCCTGCGGACCCGCCGCTCGGGGCGCACCCCGGGGCCGGGGACAGGGGCTGGGGGGGCAGTGGACTCACCTTCGACCCGTAGTTCCTGCCCTCCCCCGTTTCTTGCCCCAACAGGAGGTGCGTGGTCACCCCGCCGGGCCCCTCCCCCGCGGTCCGGCCGGCGCACAGAACGGCTAATTGTAAAAACGTGTGATCCACGGCCCCTCCTGCGTGGCACGTTTCCTGGGTAATGAATTCAGGCCCGGAGATGCCAGCGCGGAGCGGCCGGAAGGGGGGGCGGCCCCTCCCAGACACGCTCCGGGCCACTCCATCTTCCACCGTTAATGCCGCGATTCATGGTCCTGCTCAGACCCCGGGCCCGGGTTCCGCCCCTCCGCCCCCCACCCCCCCCCCACCGCAGCCAGAAGAGCGCACGGATCTCTGGGGGCAGGAATCCGAGGCCGAGACCACCGGTGGGCGAGCCGTGAGCGTGCCTCTGCGGTAACTCAATCTCCGCTCCTTCTCCGCCCGCTCCGTGCTCGCAGGGGGAGGGGCGTCGGCCTGGGCCCCCTCCCTCCCACGCCCCAGGTGACATCTGGCGCCCAGGGTGGCACCTGTGGGTGTCGTGGTTCCCACGGTTCCTCGGAGCCAAGGCCCCCTCCAGCTGCAGCTGGTGGGCCGTCTGCTGGCCCGGCTGCCCTGCTCGCTACAATCTGCACCCCGCCCCTCGCTTCAGACTTCCAGAACACGGTGTGTGTGTGTGGGTGGGGGGCCTGGGCACGCTCAGCCCGGTCTCCTCCACCTGCCAGGCCCGGTGTCCACGAGGCCACGCCTGGGGGCCCTCGGAGAACTGCCCCGGCTCCCAGGTGCGCCCAGCCCCCCACGCCCAGGGTTCACACCGGTTTCTCACCTGCCTTGGCAGCGGGGTTCTCTCCAGGGAGCCCAGGCCTCCTGCTAAAGAGAGGGTGTGCGCACGTGTGCACCCATATGTGCACGTGTGTGCACGTGTGTGTGTGTATACCCGTGTGTGTGCGAGTGTGTGTTCAGCTCCCCGTGGAGCAGGCTGGGCCCCGGCATCTCCCTCCCAGGACCTCTGCCCGACGGCCACAGGCGGCTCAGGCGCAGCGGGGGGTGGCCACCGCTGTCCTGACCACATAGCTCCCCAGGACTTCCTCGAACAGAAAGGCCAGCCATGCGCCGCCTTGATTCTCCCCGAGGCGCTAGCTGGGCTGTGCGCCCCTGTCCTGGGACCCCAACAGGGAAGCAAGCAGGGTGGGGCGGGCCTGGGCCAGGCGTTAACACGTCGCCACGCCGCCCCCAATCCCAGCGGCATTTGTGTCTAAGGAGCCGAGTCCGGAGTGTGACCCATCAGAACAGGCGCCAGGGTTTGCAGCCCGGAGGTCGGAGATGGGGTGCTGGGGAGCGGGACGGGGACAGCACCCCTGCATGGGCTGGGGGCCCAGCCGGCTGCTGGCGGCTCACTCTAGGGGGTGCGTCGAGAATGGCCCATCAAGGGTCATGTCCGAGATGTGGGCGCAGGGCCTGCACCCCCAGAGCTCTTCGCCCTGGGTGCCTGCAGGGGAGGGGCAGCTGCTGGCCGCCGGCCTGGGAGGAGTGGGGACGGGACGCGGCCCCCAGGCGGCCCAGCGGAGCCGCTCAGACCCGCAGTGACTCCCGGTGGCCAGAGCCACGCCGCGGTGGAGTCAGGCTCCGGCCTCCATCTCCCGGCAATGACCTCGGGCCGGGGTCCGAGCGGGCGGAGAAGGGGGTGCAGTCTGGGTCCCCCGTCTACCGCCCGTCTCTCCAGAAGCAGTTCTCCTCCTGCAATGGCGGGCGGCCCTGAGTGAGGGTGCTTCCTGCCGGCGTGCGATTGGAAGCCACAGCCAGACCCGGGTTAGGACACGCCGCCCACGGGACGCCAAGGCCCAGCCACGGCAAAGGCACGGAGCAGAGCCCTCACCCCAGGCTGGGCTCTCCCCACCCAACCCCGCCCCCCAGGGTACGGCATCTCCCCCCACACAGGCCCAAACGCACCCCGGCGTCCACTGGAAGCTCTGGGCCACCCCGGCTCTGAGCACCCGCCCTGTGTGTGTGTGTGTGTGCGTGCGTGCATGTTCATGTGTGTGCGCATACACTCGCATGCGTGTTCATGTGTGTGCATGTGTACATGTGTGTGCATGTGTGTGTGTGTGTGTCCAGGGCACCCGGGACACAGCCACGGCCGGGCATCAACAACGGGACCTTCTCTCCCGGTTCTGGAGCCGGCGCTGAGGTCCAGGTGTCGCAGGGCCGGCTCCTCAGGCCGTGAGGGGGACCCGGCCCGGCCCCGGTTCCTGGTGGCTGCCCGCATCCCAGGCGCCCCCTGACCGAGACCCATCACCCCTCTCCGCTCCGTCTTCACAGAACGTCCGTCCTGTGTGCACGCCTGCCTCCAACTCGCCCCTTCGCAAGGTCCCCGTCGTGTGGCTGAGGGACCCTCCGTCCTGACCCCACTCCCGCCAGCTCATCTGCAAGGACCCGTTCCCCGGCGAGGCCGCCTCCTGCGGTCCTGAGGGGGGCGATGCCGTTTATAACAGGCCCCGGGGAGGCCCCAGCACCTGCCCGCCGCGGGGCCCCTGTGGGGGGGCGGCCTCCTGGGAAGCAGCAGACACAGACGAGACGCCGGGCCCAGCGCCCCTTCCCGAGGCCGGGGGACAAAGCCGGCCGCCCGGATCGCGGGCTCCTGCCAAGCTGCAGGGACGGGGCCGAGGAGGGCGCGGGCGGCCCGGGGCCCACCGCCCGCCAGGAGCAGCCAGCACCCCTCCCGCGGGCCCGCGCCGGCTCAGCTGCTCGGAGCCTCCGGCCCAGCGTCTGGACTTCCCATCACGCGGCACTGGGAACGGGCCGCCCGGGCGGCGTTGGGTTTCAATCGCCAATTCCGACTTCAAGAGCGGCCGTAAAACAGAGGCCCGGGACATGTTTCTCGCTTTTTTTCCAACATTAGCAACTCATCTGATACTTACTGGGAGGCTCCGGTTTCCTGGAAGCCGCCGACACGTGAGCGCCGCGGCCGGCTGGCGGGCCCGTGGCTAATGCGCAGGAGTGCGTGCACGGCGGGCGGAGGCCGCGGACGCAGGTGTGTTGCCCGGCCCGTCAGGTTGTGTTTTTTTTTAATATCTTCTCATTATTGATTTCAGAGAGGAAGGGAGAGGGAGAGAGAGAGACACATCAATGACGAGAGAGATGAGACCCCCACACGGGGGATGGCGCCCGCAACCCGGGCCTGTGCCCGGACCGGGAATCGAACTGTGACCTCCTGGCTCAGAGGTCAGCGCTCAGCCACGGAGCCACGCCGGCCGGGCTCACTGCGTCCGTCCGCTCGTTCTACCCGGACACCCTCCGCACGGAAGACCGGGAGAGCCTGCCCCTGGCCCCCGGCCCCCCTCAGGCCGGAGGGGAGCGCAGAGCGGAGCCGCGGCACTGAGCCCTTACGTGGGACCGGCCCTGTGCGGCCCCCGGATGGAGGGCGCGTGACCTGGTGGCCGTCACTTCCCCGCAGGACCCGGAACCACGGCCCCGGGAGGGGTCAGAGAGGATCGGCGGCCCGAGGCCCAGACGGCGGCTTCCCACTTGCCACAGGCGAACATCGAACGTCCGCGGCCCCTGAGTGCGGAGCTTCTGCGGAGGGAGAGGTGGGGGGGCAGCAGGGAGGGCCCGGACCTTACCCGCACGGCCGCATCCGGCCCTCGCCGGCCTCACGGCTCCTCCGACTGGACACGGGTCTTGGGGAAGGAAAGGGACTTCCAGGGTCTCCCGGCTGAGACTCCGCGGTCAGCGCCCACACCAGGCCCCCCTGCACCCCGAGTTCCCTGGGAAACCCCGGCACGGCCGAGCGAGCCCAGGGACCCGGAGCTCCGTCCCGAACCAGAGAGCCACCGGCCACGCCAGCCCGGGCTCAGCCTGGCACCAGGCACGGAGGGCGGGGGTGCCGCACAGGGGTGTG
This sequence comes from Eptesicus fuscus, assembly GCF_027574615.1. Taxonomy (NCBI): domain Eukaryota; kingdom Metazoa; phylum Chordata; class Mammalia; order Chiroptera; family Vespertilionidae; genus Eptesicus; species Eptesicus fuscus. The sequence continues at coordinate 1,150,005 of NC_072481.1, read as the reverse complement.
GGGCAGGTGCCTACGCCTGTGACCCCGAAATCAGGTGGATACGTGCCACCAGGCTCCTCCAAACCACAAAACGAGCAGAGAGCACTGAGCGGCGACAGGAGAGGGACGCTCCGGGCTCCGGGCTCCATGCACTGTGCTCCGAGCTCCGGGCTCCGGGCTCCATGCTCCAGGCTCCGGGCTCCATGCACTGTGCTCCGTGTTCCGGGCTCCGGGCTCCGAGGCCGCAGGGAGTGAGGGTGTCAGGCCGGCCCGTTGCTGTGGCCGGTGCAGCTCACGGGGAAGATGTTAACATGGCGGCGGCGGGGGGGGGGGGGAGGGCTCGGTCACCTGCTCAGTCTCGGTGCACCTGAACCTGCTCTTCAAAATAAAGACCATTTTGTAAAAGAGGCAAATAACCCTGGCCAGTTGCTCAGTGGTTAGAGCCTCAGCCCTCAGACCCACAGGTCGTGGGTTCGATTCCCGGTCAAGGGCACGTCCCTGGGTTGCAGGTGGATGCCCAGCCCTGGTTGGGGCGTGTGCAGGAGGCAGCCAATCGATGCTTCTCTCTGTCTCTCCCCTCCCTTCCACTCTCTAACACTCAATGAGAATTTATGTTCAGGTGAGAATTAAAAAATAAAATAAAATGAAAAGAGGCCACAAAGGAGGCTCCTGCCCCCACTCCCACATGCTGACGGCCGGGGTGAGGGGAACAGACAGGAAGAGAGAAGCTGCCTTTGGGAGGGGCCAGAGGCCAAGTCTGGGGGTCACGTCCAGAACCCCAAACCCCACCCTGGGGTATCACCAGGAAACCGGGGTTCTGCCTTCCCACAGAGCCCAGACCTGCCCCCTCCCACCGCCGCCTCCCAGACCCCAGCCAGGGCTGCTCACATGCCTACCCGCCCCGGGCGTGCGGGCCCTGCCGGGGCCTGAGCTGCTGGAGGCCGCTCCCAGGTCCCATGGGGTCGCCCCGACCTGACCGGCCACCTGGCCTCCTGCACCAGCCCCCCGCCCCCCGCCTCTCTGAGCTTGCCCTTGGCCTGGGGCATTCTTCCCAGTCCAGTCGGTGCCCTCTCACCTGCCCAGGTGTCGCTCCCACGTCACGGGGACCCCTGGCCAACCTGACGCCTGTTCTCCATTACCCCTGAGCCGTCTCCCGTGGAATCCAGGTGAGGGGACTGCCCCCTCCCTGCCCTGTGCCCGTCCCTGCCCTGTGCCCATAGCCCTGGCACTGGCACGTGGGTGATGTGCGTTGGATGAGGACCGGAGGGAGCGTGCTGTCTCCTGTCCCTTGGGTGCCAGCGGGCTGCCCCGGCCAACCCCGCGGCCTGGCCCCACCTCCCAGCTCCCCCCCACTCCCCCACTCACTCCCCCCCTCCCCGCCTGCACAGGAGCCACGGACGGCCCCACCCCGAGCCACACAGAGGCTGCCGGGCACAGCAGGTCCCTGCCCGGCCTGCGCAGGAGCACCTGTGAGTGGCCCGTGTTCCGGCCACGCCTGCACAGGCCGGCACGCAGGGCTCCCGCGCACGGCAGGCCCCACCCCAGATGTTCTGGGGAGACACATCTGGGAGCCGCATGTGGACGGAGGATCCGGGCACAGGCCCAGGAGGGAAGACCTGGTAGCGGGCAATAAAGACCGCCCGCCCCGGACGTGTTCACGGGAGAATCCTCACTGAGCACCATAAACCCGGGCCGGCTCGCGGCTTTACGAGGCCGTAAACCGGAAGCAGCCGCCGGATCAAAGGCGCACCCACAGCGACGCGCTGGCCGCCGGCGCGGAGCTAACCGCCGGGTCCCGGCTGCGAGCGGCTCGTGTCCACGCTTCCCACCTCCGGGCGGGCCAGGGCCGCCCCCGCCCCGTGTGGCCATCGGGCCCTCAGCGGACGGGCCTGCAGCCGCGGAACCGCTGCCCGCCACACCGGCCCGGCTCCGGGGGCCCGGGCTACGCCAGGCGGGGTTCCCGGAGCTGCATCCGGAGACGAGGCCGCACGGTAACCCCGCGGGATGCCGCCGCTCACCCCTTCCTCGCTGCCTTTTCACCGGAGACGCGGGCCCGTGTGTTTCCTCAACGGTAACAGCCCGGCCTCCCTGCCGTCACCAGCCACCCGAACCCCGACCTGCCGCCCACATCTCCTCGGGGCCTCGGAGCAGCTCGTTAGCGCCCGACAGCGGCCTGCAGCTTGGGGATCCCAATGTGTGTGACACGTGGGGGTGCATGTGTGCGTGCGTGTGTGTACACATGTGTGAAAGTGTGTGCGTGTGAGCGCATGTGTGTGTTTGTGCTGTGTGTCACACGTGTGTGCATGTGCCTATATGTGGTCAAGGATAGGTCTGCAGACTTGACCCACCACAGCTCCTCCTGGACAGAGGGTTCCACCCCTGACCCCCGAGGAAGGCCAGTGCTGACCTCGCCCACCCAGGGCTTTCCGGTCCCAGCCCTCAGTCCCCGGGCACAGTCCGCGCCTTGGCGGGGCCACCACGGGGGCGCGGGAGGGGGCCCGGCCGGGCTCCGTGGGCGGCGTGGCCAGGTTCAGCACAGAGCACAGGGTGGGCGGTTACGTCTGAATCTTAGACGAGCAAGGAGTCTTTTTAGGCTGCGAACGTCCAAAACACCGCACGACAAGAAGTGTGTCCCCCCAAAAGGCATGTGGGGGTCCGGACCCTCAGGGCCTCAGAACGTCACTGTGTTAGGTGAGGTCGCCAGAGCGGATTCAACTATGAGGTCACCGGGCTGGCCCGGCTGGGGTCCTTGTAACCGGAGGTCGGGACACGGACACACAGCGGCGGCCGCGTGAGGACCGGAGGCGGCAGCTCCCAGAGGCTCCTTGCTGAGCCCTCCGCCCGCGAGGAGCAGATGCTGAGCTGGGGGCGGGGGGGGGGGGGGGGGTCGTAACTGCTCCGTCATCATCTCCCTCAGCATCTCCCGCATCCCGCGGCACCAGGCCCGCGCAGACCGGGGGGGGGGGGGGGGGTGCCTCCGCACCAGCCGCCACCTCTGCAGGGAATTCCCGCAGAAACGAGAGCGGCGGCCGCACAGGCGCTGAGGGCCGCACGGACCCCCTGCAGGTCCTCACGCGGTTCGCCGACTGCGAGTGGACACAGTGTCTCCGCGCAGCCCGAGGGGATGTCCAGCGGCCCTGTGAGCCCGCGACCTAACCGGGAGGCCCCCACGCGCCGCCCGAGACCCAGCCGGGCCCTGTCCGCACCCGGTCACACACGCACACGCGTGCACACGCTCCCCGGGCCCTGCGGCCAGGAGGACATCACGTCGCCAGGGACGGGGCAGGCGGGCAGGCGGGGGCCAGCACTCAGGACTCGGGGGAGACAGCTGCCCCCTCCCGGGCCCCTGGGCCGCCACCGCGGGCGGTTTCATCCGGAAGGTGCTCGGCCTAAAGCACCCCATTTCTGTGGGTGTTGACTCCCCGCCCGAGAGCAGGTTTCCGCCGCGGGAGCCGGGAAACCCGCAGCTCGCGGGTCCGGGCACGCGTCGCGGGCCCTCCCGCCGGGACAACACGAAGGCCTTCCTCCTGAATTTCCAACGGCGACCCGGCCGCGCGGGCGGGCGTCTGGTCTTCCGAAGCGAAAAGGTCTGAGCCCATAAACCGGTTTCTTAAATGTTTCAAAGCGTAACACTGACACCGAGTTTTACTGTAAAACCATCAGGAACCACGGCGGCCGGGCGGTTTTACGCGGCGTGGCGAATCCCCTGACCCCGGGGTGCGCAGGGCTTGCCGCGCCATCCGGCCCCCAGCCGCTCACGGCTCAGGGGGACGGCAGGGGGCGGGGGGACCCCGAGGCCCTGGGCCGGGTGTGGCACCCTCGTGGGGGTCCCTTATAAATTCCGAAGCTGATGACAGTGCGGGGTGCGGGTGAGGCTTTGGAACCAAAGGAGAGCGAATCCCTTCTGGTTGGGGGGGGGGTCTGGGGGCTCCTTAGAAGCGGGGGCCCAGCAGCCAGGCCTAGCACCCGTGGTGAGAGAGAGAAACCGAGGCAGCGGGTGGAGAGAGGTGTCCAGAGAGAGGGCAGACCCAGAGCCTGAGGAGGCCGGAGCGAGGACCGCGGCCCTGGGTCAGGGACAGGGCGGCCGGGCCCACCTGAATGTCCTTCCAGGGCCCGCCCTCCCTGGTCCACGGCCAGGCCCTCGACCGCCTTCTGGGGCCCCGTGCCCTCTGCCCCCCTCACTCAGCGGCTGAGCTCCCCAGCAGAGAGAGAACAGAGAACGGGGCCCCATCACGGACGAGGCTGACCTCGCTGGGGACCCTCCCAGCTCCGCTCACGGGGGCCGGGGGAGGAGGGCGGTCTTGGAGGCATTGCCACCTGCTCGGCTGTCCCCGACGCTGTGGCCGCAGCGTCGTCACCTGTGTGGATGGGCCAGGAGGGACGGGGCAGGTGGCCTGTGACTCAGTGCTTCCGTCCAGAGCCACCGCGGGAAGCGAAGGGACCCGCTGGCTCGCGGACCAGCGGCCTCGGGAATGGGCCATGGGCAGTGGGCGGCTACAGCTGGGAGACCCCGCTGCACGCCTCCCCCCCCCCGCCTCCGCCTGAGAGGGGCTGTGTCCCTCCCGGGGACCCGGGGACCTGGGCCTCCCCCTGCTCCGTTGACTGTTTACCTTGCCCGGGTGTGAGCTGGCCCCGCCCCCCACGGCCCCTCGGCCGCCCTCGGCAGGAGAGCGCCCAGCGCTGGCCCAAGAGTCTTTCTTTTGTTAAATGTTTTTATCGATGTCAGAGAGGACGGGAGAGGGAGAGAGAGGAGCATCACTGACGAGAGGATCACTGAGCGGCTGCCCCCTGCACGCCCCACTCTGGGGATTGAGCCCACAACCTGGGCATGTGACCTGACCGGGAATGGAACCGTGACCTCCTGGTTCCTAGGTCGATGCTCACCACTGAGCCACACCGCCAGCCCCAGTCTCTCTCTTTTGCTCCCCCCACACCCCCGCGGCCAGTGTCTGTCTCCAGAGAAACCCCAGGGCGCCCACATCCCTGCGCGGCAGCCCAGCGACTGATCTTCGGTGTGAGCCCCGGACGCTGCGGGACTCGCTCACACTGAAGCACGATGCGCTGCGGAGCCGAATTCAGGCTTCGCTGGAGTTTGTTCGCTAAATCTGACCACCTGCCTGGCCGCCTGCCGTGGGGCCCACACGCAGGTCCCAGGCCCCCGGGAAGGCCCACCCCAGGGGACCAGGTCTGGAGGGAACCGGCCGCTGCAGTGGCAGCCCCTCGCCACCAGGGGGCGCCGGGCATGGAGGTTTCCTGGGCGCCCAGCGTGGCCCCCAGAGACCTGGGACCCGGGACCAGGAGGCCGCCTGGGCGGGAGGTGCCTGGCGAGCGCTGGCTGTGCCCGCGTGTCTTCCTCCTGGCTCTGCAGCTCTGCTCGGCTCGGCCCGTGGAGCTTCCGCGCCCACACAGGCTCTGTGTGGGGGTGTCCCCGGACCTGGCTGCCCCTCTGGGGGGGGGAGGGCTGCAGTGAGGGGTGCGGCCTGTCCCCTATGGGAGCCTTCCCGGGGTCCTGGGACCTGCGTGTGGTCAGATTTAGAGTGAGGGAGTCCCGCAGCGTCCGGGGCTCACACTGAAGATCAGTCGCTGGGCTGCCGCGCAGGGATGTGGGCGCCCTGGGGTTTCTCTGGAGACAGACACTGGCCGCGGGGGTGTGGGGGGAGCAAAAGAGAGAGACTGGGGCTGGCAGTGTGGCTCAGTGGTGAGCGTTGAACTGGCCAGGGCCCTGCCCCCCGATTCCTACATCTCAGTGGCTCTGCGTCTCTGTGGAGCCCAGCAATGGTGACAGCCACACCCTGTGGGCCCCCTGCCCTGCCTCCTTCCCTCCTCCCGGGGCCCTGTCCCCCTCAGGATACAGTCCCGTTAGCCTGTGACCACCCCCATCTCCCCGCCCTACGCCAGGTGCCCGGGCCCCGCCTTCCCCCAGCAGCCCCCCTTGACCTCAAATAAACGCCTAGCCCGTGCCAACAGCCAGCTTGCTGTGCGGGCGTGGCTTCCGGAACCTTCGGGCAGAGTCCCAGAGCTGAGACAGGAGCTCCCGACGGGCAGAGAGGAGGAGAGGGGTGCAGACAGGTTCCAGCTCCGTTGGCTGCCCCTCGGGGGGGGGGGGGGGCTGCAGTGAGGGGTGCGGGCCTGGCCCCAATGGGAGCTGGGGAGACCGGGGCTGGGTGTGCCGGAGGCTGTGTGGGCCCATCACTGAAGTCACCAAACAAGGATGTGGGGGGACACGTGTCCGGGACAGTGGGGTTCCAGTGGCGGGACCCCTCCCAGCATCCAAGACGTAGCCAAGTCCCTGAGCCAGGCGAGATCCTGGGGGCACAGCCGGGGGGGGGGGGCAGTAACGACCAAGCAGGTGTGGCCCCTGGATCGGGGAGCCTGCATTAGCGGTGGTCAGAGAGGAGGGCTCGGCTCAGAGTCTCGGAGGGCCATGGGGGGGTGCCAACCAGGCCTGGGGTGGTCAGAGCTGGGCCGGGAGGGGCCACCCCTCCAGCAGCACCGGGGCCTCAGGGGTCAAACCCCGCCTCCTGCACTTCCTGCTGTGACCTGGGTGAGGCGCCCACCCTCTCTGTGCCCACCTCCCCGGGGGCAGCTGGGGGGCAGATGCGTTTCTCGCTGTTTCCAGCTGGGAGAGCAGAGCCTGGACAGAGGCAGGGAGGGGCCCGGCCTCTGAGGGGGGCCCAGCCCTGCCCCCGGGCCACCATGACGGTGGCTTGGCTGGGAAGGGCTGGACTGGGGGATGCATGATCCGGGGGCCAAGGAGGCACAGCCGTGACTGAGGTCAGAAAGGCCCCCGGGGGTTACCTGAGAGGGGAGCCCTGGCCCCAGGCACTGGCCGGGGGAGGGGGGGGCAGGGACACAGCCCCTCGGCAGAGTCCAGACCGGGACAGGGCGGGGTGGGGTGCTGACTGTGGGGGCTCCCTGACCCCCGCCTCGGGAGGCCTCTGCAGCTGCTCGCGCCTGGCCGCCGGCACAAGGCTTTGCTGTGGGTTCCACCCCCACACACACACATATTTGGGGCCCACTTTTATATTTTAATGCATGTTTTTATGGAAATATTTATGGCACACATGTAGCGTGTAAAACACTGCTGTAAAGCCGGCTTGCCCCGGCGCTGCTGGAATAAACGATGTTGTGAGAGGTACAGTTTCTCTGGCCGTAATGAGAGGCCTGGGCCGAGTCCCGGCTGCCGCGGCCGCACAGGGACCCACTCGGGACCCGCCTCCCTGCCCGGGTGTCGGGGGCGCTGCCAACCCCCCTCCTGGGCCCCAGGGGCCGTCTAAAGAAGCCCCTGGAGAGCACTCTCCCCTGGACCCGCCTCGGTTTCCCCACTTGGAACCGGCAGCTCCGTCCCCTGGCTGCTGCCCGGCCTCCGGGGGCGCAGGAGCAAACGCGATAATCCGGGGCCGCGTCCGGCCGGGGCTGTGCGGCCGAGAACTCCCACTCGGACCGACCACGCTGCTTCCAGATCCGGCAGATCTTCCACCGGAGCCGGGGGTCCGGCTGCGGGAGGACGCCCCCGGCCACGCGGTTCCTCCGGCCTCCCCACCCGGGGGTCTAAAGGGCCGCGTTGTGGGGCTGGGCGCCGTGACCCCGTTTAAACATTAATGGGCATCGTGAGCAGCCCTCCCCGGGTCCTCACGAGCCTATCAGCCCGCCTCCCCCGCCGCTCCGTCCCGGGAGGCCAGGCCGTAATTCACCGTCACTCCGCGACCCTCCAGGTGTGTGAGCAAAAGGAACCGTGGGGAGAGCCCCCGGGTTCCCGGGACGTGGGGTGATGGAGCCGGGCAGGTGGCCAAGTGCACAGGCCAGGTGACCCCGGCAGAGCCAGGGCGGTGCCCCCAGGACCTGCCTCTGCCCCTCAGCCCCCCAGGGATCCCCTCCTGCAGGGCCAAGTCGCCATCACCATCATTAGCAAAGGGGCCGGCCACGCCCTGGAAAACACCTCCTTTTTTTTAATATGTATTTTTATTGATTTCAGAGAGGAAGGGAGAGGGAGAGAGAGACAGAACATCAATGATGAGAGAGATCATTGATCCGCTGCCTCCTGCATGCCCCCCACTGGGGATCGAGCCTGCAACCTGGGCACGTGCCCTGACCGGGAATTGAACCCTGACCTCCCGGTTCACAGGTCGACGCTCCACCTCTGAGCCCCGCCGGCCGGGTGCACCACCTTCTGCTTGCACCTTCCTCCAGAGCCCGAGGGAGCCCGGAGAAAGACAAGCCCACAGCGATGGGTCTGTCTGTCTGTCTGTCAGCCGCCGCCCCTGTCCCCGGCCGCCCACGCAGCCCTCCTGGGGGCTCTGTGCCGCGTCCGGTGCAGGAGGGAGCTGGGATGCCTGCCGCCCGTCCCCGCGTGTGGGAGGCACAGACGGGGCCCAGGCTCCGGCCGCAGCTCGCCCACCCGCCTCGGGGGCCGCGCAGAGCCAGGTGCCACGAGGCAGCCCACGTGGCCACGGGTCTCCAAAATGCCTTCCACAGCACGGAGGGCCCGAGAGCATCGTGCGGAGCGACATCAGTCCGTGAGAGGAGGACACGCATCACGTGACCTCACTCACGTGTGGCCTCTGAGGAACAAAACGAACGGGTGAACGGGGTGGATCCGGAGCCGCGGAGCAGGGAGCAGAGGGCGGGGCCTCGGAGGGAAGGCGGGGAGGCTGGGTGGGTGGGAGGGGATCAAAGACCTTGTGTGCATGGCCCACGGGCACAGACACACCGTGGGGTGGCGAGGGCCTGGGGGGGCGGTCAAGGGCGGGGAAGGGGGCATATGTAATACGTTCAGCTATAAAGATTGTTTGTAAATGTCTTTGCAAAAGCAGGGACGGGATCCCAGGAGAGGGAGCCACACCGCCAGGCTTGGGGACCCACCGCACTGAAGACACCAGGAGCTCCGAGCAGGGGTTCGTACCTCCTAACATCTCCCCACTCCCAGACGCAAGCGGCCGGAGTCCAAGCGGGAGACCCCCCGGCTGATGGGAGCCTGGGAGGGGGGCCCCTGGGCAGGACCCACAGACGCCTCAGCCATGACCCCACTGTCCACCCACAGGCAGAGGGGCCTGGGTGCGGGGCTTCACCCCTTACCTGGGCTCCCGGCCCCCCGAGGCCAGGAGGGCTGTGGTATTGGGGTGAGTTGGGTCCCCACCAAGGTGTGCCGAGGGGACCCTGGGAAGCGGGGCCCCTGCAGGTGCGGCCGGGTCAAGACAAGGGCTCAGGGCGGGGCGGGCCCAGCGTGACCTCTGCTCTTCTCTCTCTCCTGAAATCAGCACTTTACTTATTTTACTCTTTTTTAATCCTCACCTGAGGGTACATTTAGAAAGAGGAAGGGAGAGAGAGAAGCACTGATGTCGCAACATCGATCAGTTGCCTCCTGTAAGCACACCCCTTCGGGGATCAAACCCACACCCTGGTATGTGCCCCCACGAGAATCGAACCCACAACCTTTGGTGCACGGGACGATGCTCCCACCCACAGGGCCACCCGGCCGGGCAGGGCTGCTGCTCTTACAGGAGGAGACGGACCCGGAGAGGACAGCCACGTGACGACGGAGGCGGAGAGCGGGTGATGCGGCCACAGCCCAGAGCCGCCTGGGCCCCCGACACTGGGAGAGGCAGGAAGCGCCCGACCCCCACCCCCCGACACGGCCCTGCCCACCCCGGACCTCCCATTCCGGCTTCACCTCCCGGGAAGAACTCTCCCTCGTTCTCAGCCCCAGCTGTGGTTCCCATCCCAGCAGCCCCGGAGCCCCCACGGCCCGGGGCGTAGGGCACACAGTAGGCACTAAATAAAGGAGCGGGGCAGGGAAATGAGGGTGACGGAACAGAGGGAGGCGGCGGGAATGTGTTTGGGACTCCAATGCGCACACAGCACGTCAGCAGACCGCGGGCAGGAGAGGACCAGGCTGGGGACAGGCGCTGAGCCTCCTGCTGCCCACAGCCGGGCAGACCCCACGCCGGGCAGACCCCACCCCACGCCGGGCAGACCCCACGCCGGGCAGACCCCACGCCCGGGCAGACCCCACGCCGGGCAGACCCCACGGCCGGGCAGACCCCACGGCCGGGCAGACCCCACGCCGGGCAGACCCCACGCCGGGCAGACCCCACGCCGGGCAGACCCCACGCCGGGCAGACCCCACGCCGGGCAGACCCCACGGCCGGGCAGACCCCACGCCGGGCAGACCCCACGCCCGGGCAGACCCCACGCCGGGCAGACCCCACGCCGGGCAGACCCCACGCCGGGCAGACCCCACGCCGGGCAGACCCCACCCCACGCCGGGCAGACCCCACGCCGGGCAGACCCCACCCCACACCGGGCAGACCCCACGCCGGGCAGACCCCACGCCGGGCAGACCCCACGCCGGGCAGACCCCACGCCGGGCAGACCCCATGGCCGGGCAGACCCCACGGCCGGGCAGACCCCACGCCGGGCAGACCCCACCCCACGCCGGGCAGACCCCACGTGCAGCCCCATCAGCCGGTCTCCCCATCTCCGCCCCGCACCCCCTTTACGTGTTCATGTTGGGCTTAAATACGTGTTTCCTTTCTTTCTCAGCAGATGCGTCCTCCACACTTTGGCGTGTTTTAAATGTTCACGCGTGTAAAGCCCGAAATGCCGCAGCGTGTGTTATTTAGGCCTTTTCCTCGGCGGACAGCCCCCCGTCCGAAGGGAGCCTTACACTGCGTTTCCATCAGCGCCTCGCGCTCAGGTTCACAGCGGCTCTGTCCGTCCCGAGGGCTGGTATTTCCGTCTGTCAGGGAGCACGGCTGCGCCTGTCGGCGTGACAGGAGAGGAAAGAGCGGCGGGAGGGAAATGCCAGCTGTCAGCCCGCGGCGGCGGGAGACGCGGCGGCAGGTGGGCGGCCCGGGGGTCGGGACCCGCCCGCGGACAGGAGGCCTCGGAGCTCGGGTCGGGGCTGCCGGACGGGAGCCCGGTGGGGGACACGCCGCCCGTCTCTGCGGCGACTCGGAACCGCGCAGCCTGGTGGACGCGGCCGGAGCCCCAGCCAGCTGCCCCCCTGCCCGGTGTGGCCCGGGCCCCAGCACCATGCTGGACACATGAGCCCAGGTGTGGACAGGAGGTGTAAGAGCCACAGACAGGTGTGGGGGTGCGCACGCTCGGAGCAGGGGTGCAGCGTGAACACGCACTGTGGTCCTCCCCACACGTCACAGCCACACCAGGTGCACAGGCCGCTCTCACACCATGTGCCGCCCAGCTGGCCCGCCAGGAGGGTCCCCCGCCCGGGGAGGTGGCAGACGGTGGTCTGTCCGAGGGCTGGGGGGGCCCCGGGCCTGGAGAGGTCCCCAAGACCTGGCGCTGGAGTCGGAGGGCAGCATCGCCAAGGGCCCAGGGGCCTGGGGGCTGGGGGCGGCATTCCATTCGTGATGTCCGCCCTGGACACAGAGGGGCAGTGATGGCCTAACGGCCAGCCCCGCACAGGGCAGATGGCGGGCCTTCTCCTGAGCCGTCTCCCCACCAGGCTGTGAGCGCCCCGGACAGGGAGCGTCTGCTGACGGAGCGGACGGAGGAGCCCAGCAGCCACGCCCTCGGCTCAGGCAGCAGAGGGCCAGTGAGGATGGAGGGGGGTCGGCCAGGCGACTCGGGAAGCAAGGTCCCAGCCCGTGAAGGCGGGGCGCAGCGGCCCAGGGGAGCAGTCCCGTGCACGGGAGGCCGGGCAGCCTCGAGGCACCGGGTGGTCCCAGGGCCTGGACTTGGGCTGCCAGGATGTGCAGGGATCGGGGCCCCGGTGCAGCCGGGCAGGTGCAGCTGCTGGACGGGCCCTCAGGGAAGGGCTGCCCGCAGGCTGTGTGCCCCCAGCCACCTGAGGGCGGCGCCAGCAGCGCCTGAGCCCCCTGAGGAGTCCGTCATGGAGGCCAGCGATCCGCTCCAGGGCGGCCCGCCTCACCCGGGAGCCAGCGGGCCAGCGGGCAGCTTGTCCAGCACCCACCGTCCACGTCACTGGCCGCTCCTCTCCGAGCCGTGGACGGGACTGCCCTCCGCCTCCCACAGAGAAAACAGGAGGCAGAAGGGACTTCCCTCAGCCTCAGAGAGGCAGCCAGGGTCACACGAAGCTTGTGCCACATCGGGACCCAACATGCACATGCACATGTGCACATGTGCACACACTCACACATTCATGTGCATGCTGGTGTACACGCACTGTACATACATGCACACCCCACATACATGATACACACATATACCACACGTGCACACATGTGCCCATCCACACACACAGGCCCACGTGCACACTGCTACCCACACATCACATGCTCACATGTGCATTCACACACCCACACACATGCACATACCCCACACCCTCATGTGCACACATGCATTCACACACTGTACACACATGCACACTCTCACACACTCATACACCTGTGTGCACACATGCTCACACATGCACGCATCTTCACACACACATGCACTGATACACACATATCACACATATTCATATGTGCACACACCCACATGCACAATGATATATGCACATCACATGTGCTCACACATGCATACCCCCACATGCTCACACACATGCACAATGATACACACATATCACACATGCTCACACACGCACACACTCCCACATGCTCACTCACCCATGTGCACGACACATGCGCTCCCATCACACACCCACAGCACCTCCCGTCTCCCGTGGCCTCTGAGACACTCGCCACCCGACTCGCAGGAAAAGTCAGGTCCAGGCCCAGCACCGACCGTGGACACGTTCGCCCCCCGCTCCGTGACGGCCTCTAAATGCCACGGGCCTGCGGAGGCTCCTGCGGTCCCCGCGGCCGCCTGACAGGTGCGTGAGAGACGCCGCGGCGGCGAGATTTATTGAGCGGGAGGCGGCGGCGAGGCCGGTCCGCCCGCGCTGAATTATCTCCGCAGAAATAAAAGTCAGCTGAGCGCCGGCGGTGGATGGACCACAATCTGTTAGCAGAAAATTGGACTGTCACCGCGTGCCATGTTCATTTTGGCTGATTAAAGAGATATTAATCTACTGTCACGGCAACCGCTCTGTCACGGAGCTAACGGCCGCGGAGGCGGGGCTGCGGGGACGCGTGCCGGCCGCGGCACCGGCACCTGCTCCGAGCCACCGCCCGGGGCTGCCCTCTGCCTGGGGCGCGGCCGGTCCCCTTGGGAGCCTTTCTTGGCCTTGAGAGACCCCACGACCCCAGCCACCTCGTCCGGGGCCCCTTTGTTGTCTTCTGGGGGGGGTGCCTGGGTCTCTCAGCACCCCCAGACTGGAGGGCTCACTGGGGTACCCGTCCCTCGCCCCACAGAGAGAGGGTGGGGACCTCCTGCACAGCGTTCCCGCCAGACCTGGGTCCGCACTGGCCACAGGGACGAGGGGCGGAGACAACTCAGGGGAGAGTGGGCGTGGCCTGTGGGCTCGGACCCCCTGGGGAGACCCCTGACACCCCCACGCTGCTCCCCCCACAGGTCAGAGGCCCCGGGAGGCCGAGGTTGCCGGCCCAGATCCCTGGTGCCCGAGTCCCTCCTGGTCCAGAGGAGGAAACGCACTGAGCAGTGATGTGGCGCCTACTGCATACACACCAGCCCAGCCCGTGGGTGTGCCTCTCAGTCAGGTATCCTGGGACCGGGGGTATGTGGCAGGGCCGGCGGGCCGGCAGTGAAGGGGTGCCCATGGCCAGCTGTCCCTCCCCCACCTGGACCCCAGCTTCTCCAACTCGTGTCCCACAGCAGGGGCTGGGCTTGCTCCCCGACCTCGGCAGCTGAGCCATGACCCACAGCGCCTGGCTGGGCAGACGCCGCCCGCGGCACCGGGGCCAGCCCACCAGGCGAGGCCGCCCGCTCACCAGAAGCCCCGGGCACCACCGCCCACCCTCACCGCAGGCAGCCACGCCGCTCAGGGCGCACTGTCGGCCTGCACCTGAGCCCACCCACACCGGGTGGGGCCCGGGGTGCTGACTAGACACAGAGCCGACTGCCGGGACCGTCCTCCGCGGGGCGAGGGGGCCCCAGCCGGGCCGCGGCACGCCACCCACGTGCTCGCTTCCGCGGGGGCTCGGCACCCGGGGCGTCGCAGATGCCGGTGGGCCCGCCCTGGGGCGCCTCCCTTGGCGGGGACGCAGGAACCACCACGCGAGGGTGTGAGCAAACAGGCTCTCGTCACAGGTGCCGGCCAAGCACCGAGCAGCCGGGAGGGCTCGGAGGGGGTGGGGGAGTCCCGGGCTCTCCGCCGGCGAGACCAGCGGTCGCCAGCCGGGTCCGCGGGCCACCGGTGGTCTGTGAGGTCCGAGAGGCTGGCGACCGCTGTCTAGACAATCACAAGGCCACCCAACGCCCCCGAGGCCCAGCCCCATGGCGCCGCAGGCCCCCAACAGGGGTGGGCCCTCCTCGGGCCAGGTTGGCACCAGAACCCCGGGGTGGAGCTGGGTGGGCACCGGGTGGGCACCCACGGGTCCCATTCCTCCCGGCCGGGCAGGAGGCCCCAGGACACCGTCACCGCTGACACAACCTCAGCCACTGCGGCCGCCAGACGCCCGCTCACTGCTCCAGGCACGGAGCCACGCGGCCGGGAACATTCACCGAAGAAGAGCCTGCGGGTCCGAGGGGAACCCAAGCCTCAGGGGGGAAGGGGGGCGACTCAACGCGGCCATGCCGGCGCCGACGCTGGTGTCTGAACCCCGAGTGGTTCTGGGGCCGTGAGGCCATGCGGGGCCCTGGGTGGGGCCTTTGCTGGGCCAGACAGACAGACCTCTCTCCTCTGAGCCACGGGGGGCGATGGGCGACGAGGCGCCGGCTCCCAGGGCACCTCCTGGGCATCACGCACGCGGCGGTGCCGTCCCTGGTGTGTGCGGGGCACCCGCGCCCTCCCCACGCCGAGTCCGCGCCGCGCTAATAGGAGCTGGGGGGAAATTTGCATCGAATTCCCAGCGGCCGCTCCGTCAGCACCCAGGCCGAGGGCCGCGGTGCCTGCGCAGCATGAAATATTCAGGAGAGCGCTACTCCGGAATTAACTATTTATCGATTTATAATTGAGAAGATGTATGCCCTGCCGCTAACAAAGATCCCACACTCCATTCCGAGAGCCGCCAGGCGCCCTGGCCCCGAGGGAGTCCCCGCGAAGCCTTTCCCCTGCAGAGTGCGGGGGGTGGGGCGGGGAGCCCTGGGGGGGCCGTGACCAGCCTGGGGTCGGCCCCCTCAGGGACACAGGGCTGGGGACGCGGGAGAGGGGCCTGCTGGGGCCGCTGCCGCCTATGGCGGGTGCTCAGTCACTCCGCTGGCCCTGCGGCCCGCCCACCGCGGGTGCTCTCGGGTGCGCACGGCCGGTCTGAGCACCGCCCTTGGCAGGTGGCTGCGAGGGTTATTGTGAGGGGCTGAGCCGCGTCCCCCAAACCACTCTGCTGAAGTCCCAGCCCCAGGACCTCAGATGGGAGCTCAGCTGGAAATGGGGTCATTGTGGGTGTCACACTGGACATGGGTGGCTCATATCCAATGTGACGGGTGACCCTGTGAAAGAGGAGGGGTTTTTTATTTTTATTTTTTTTTAGTATATTTTTATTGATCTCAGAGAGGAAGGGAGAGGAGAGAGAAAAAGAAACATCAATGATGGCAGAGAATCACTGACTGGCTGCCTCCTGCACGCCCCACACTGGGGATCAAGCCTGCAACCCGGGCCTGTGCCCTTGACCGGAATCGAACCCGGGACCCTTCAGTCCGCAGGCTGACGCTCTATCCACTGAGCCAAAACAGCCAGGGCAGGAGGGTTTTTTTGTTTTTTTTTGTTTTTTCGGGCCTTGTGGCCAGGGGTTAAGCCTGTTTAAGGGAGGTCACACCCAAAGCAGCTCCCGGCAGTGCCACCGGAGCCGGGGAGGGCTGCGGCCGGATTTGGGGAGGGCGGAGCTGGGCTGGGCTCACGGGGAGGGTTTTTTTTAAATATATTTTTATTCAGAGAGGAAGGGAGAGGGGGGGAGAGAGAGAGAGAGAGAGAGAGAGAGAGACATCAATGATGAGAGAGAGTCACTGATCGGCTGCCTCCTGCACACCCCACACTGGGGATCGAGCCCGCAACCCGGGCCTGTGCCCTGACCGGGAATCGAGCCGTGACCTCCTGGTTCCTAGGCCGACGCTCACCCACTGAGCCCCGCCGGCCGGACACAGAACACGCCCGGGGACGAAGCAGAGATGGGGTGGGCCCACAGCTCAGGGAACGCCCGGTGCCCGCACCTCCAGGTCCTCAGCGCCGAGCGCCCATCGGTGCTGGCGGCACCTCTGTCCCCGCACTCACCGTGTGTCTGCAAGTCGCCAAGCAGGGGCTTCACATCCCTGCCAGCAAGACCCCCCGGGCGGACAGGTGCCCCCGGACGGACAAGACCCCCCGGACGGACAAGACCCCCCGGACGGACAAGACCCCCCGGAAGGACAGGTGCCCAGCGAGGCAGCGGCCCGAGGACCAGGAGGGCAGGCGAGTCGGCACCTCCTCCGCCGTCTCCCGCAGGACGTCACCCACACGCCGGGCCCGTCCACACCTGGGCCAGGCTGCAGGCCACCAGGACCGGCGACGGGAGGCACTGCCCATCCTCAGGCCGAGGGTGGGAAAGCCCGGGCGGCCAGGCAGCAGCCGCCCAGCCGGGCGTTTGCTCTGTGACCCCCGACCCCAGCACGTGGCCTGACGCTGGCCGATCTCCGAGGACAGGGGTGGGGAACGGCCGGCCCGTGAGGCCCTCGAAATCGTTTGGTCTGACCCCGCCAGGTCACCGCAGGCAGGACTCGAAATTCAATAAATCTCGGAGCCTTTTCACAGCGACACACACTGGTGTTGAGAGAATGGCATTCAGCGAGGGGCGTTGTCAGACCCACGTGGCCGGGCAGCGAGGCCCAGACCCCGCCGCTGTCACCCTCGGCACCGTGTCCTCCGGGAGGGACCGGCCGCGGGGCAGCCGGGAGCCGCCGAGGCCAGGAGCCCACGCCCGGCCACGCACAGGCCGGCAGAGCAAGCTCCTAGGCACGTGGGCCCCAGGCGTGTTGTGTGCATGTGTGTTGCATGTGTGTCTGAGCGTGTGCATGTGTGTGGGGTGCCTATGCCGTGTGCATGTCATGTGTGATGTGTCATGTATGTTGTATGTGCATGTCTGAGTGTGTGCATGGGGGGTAGGTGCCTCTGTCATCTGTGTGCATGTGTGTGCATTTCGCATGTGTGCTGTCGCATGTGCCGTTAACTCTCAGACTAGAAAGGAGAGAGGACTTCTCTCTCCCCGGCTCCGCCTGGACTTGGCCCCTCCCCCCCCACAGGCTGCCCCATGGCCGGGCTCTCCGCACAGAGCGGGGCCGTCATGCCCACAGGTCCCCGAGCGACCGCGCTCGTCCCGGGCCAGGGCCAGGCTGTCGGTGTGGATGGCTGCGTCCCCCTCCTCACCTGTCCGCCCCGCGCCGGGGGTGACGGTCAAGTTTGCTGGCTGGACCCGCCCGTGCCCTGGATCACCCACAGACCTGTCCCCACGTCCACGGACAGGCAGCTGAGCACCCACGGCCAGCCAAGGCCCCCCCACCGGCCGGCTCTGATGGGCGGCCGCAGGAAAGACGCGACCGGGGCAGCGCCATCCTTCTCCGGCAGCGGCCTACGCGGCCGCCGACAGGCTCCCGCCTCGCGCCTCGGTCTCCCCACCTCCCGTCGGAGGGGTGGCCCGGGTCATGCTCCACGTCTCCCGTGTGTCCCGGTGGCCAAAATTCACCAGAGACCAGCGGGCCGAGAAGCAGGTCCCCGCGATGGGACACTGAGGGCCGAGACCCCGCGGTGGGCGTGTCCCGCCTCCGGCCCAGCCCGTCCCTGAGACCCTGGGTCTGGATGGGCCGGGCCCGCTGCGTGCCCCCACCCACCCCCTCCCACGGCGGAGCCTCCCCTCCGCTCTCGGGCGGAGCTCGCGGCCTAATTATCGCTAACCTTCTGCGGAGGACCGCTGTCCTTGCCTGATAGAAACCAGCGACTTTGAAAGCAAACCGGTCTTAATTTCCCCTGACAGCCCTTCTGGAGGCCGGGGCCCGGCCGGGCTCTAATTAAATGCACATTCGTATTCCAAACAAATTAAGTACAATTAAGGACCCTGAGTTATGGGTATCTATCACTCCGTGATGTTTTTGTAGAAATTACCCCATCGAGATCAAAGTCGGAGGACCCTTGCCTTAATTGCTTCATTAGGGCGCCGCGCACCAGGCCGAGCGCGCCGGCCCCCGCGTCTCGGAGGGAATTGCTCAGCGACGGCCCTCACGGTAATTGCTTCCATATTTCTCTCCCAGAGACGGCCCGGCCTCCACGGATCACCGGCAACGGCTTCAGGCACCCGCCCGCTCCGTCCCGCGGCAGCGGCCGAGGCGTTCTCATGGCGCCTGCACGGAGGCCCCGCTGCCGCCGGTGGGTGGGCTGCCGCTCGCCCTGCCCACGCCGGGCACCCGAGCCCGGCCAGCGGCGGCCCGGAGGGTGGGGCCCGGGCGGCCCCCGGGTCCTCCAGGCCAGGGACACGCTCCGCTCAGAGCTGGGGGGGGGCGGGGAGTCCCCACGCGACGTCCGGGCCGGGGGAACCAGACACGCGCCCGGGACAGCGGCCGAGCGGGGTCGGGGGCGGTTCTCCGTGCAGCCGGGGCCCCTGTGGGAGGGGGGCCCCCAGACCACAGCCTGGCAGCCACTGTGGGGGGACCTTCCCCCCACACCTCTGTCACCGCCTCCTGCACCCACCGGGCCTCCTGACCGCCCACCCAGGCCGCAGGCACATGTGACGCCTCAGGAGACGGGAGCGGAGCATCGGGGACCCCGGCCCACGGCCGCCGAGGGAGGGCCTCTCACCCCAGGCCCAGCTGCGCCCGGAGCCCGGAGGGGACGCCGGCGGCTGGACGGGATCGCAATGTCAAGGCGCGGCGGGAATCGGCCGCCAGATAAAACCCGGACGCCGGCGCAGTGACTGCAGATGCACAGGGACCGGTCTCCTGGGGTCTGTGACCCCGCAGAACTGGGCCGCCTCACCCCACCACGTGGCTGTGGTTCAACGAAACCCAAGTCTCCCTGGGCCCCGTCACCTCCTCCCGCTGGACCCGGGCCCCCCAGGCTCCGAGACCGCCCATCGGGGGGCCATTGCCTGTCCTTTTGCAGAGAATCCCGGATGCGGACAGCACTTCCCAGACTGTGTCCCGCGGAACCCCAGGCGTTCCCCGCGCAGTGAAAGCCGCTCTGTTCAGCGCCCCGCACCTCCGGGACCAGGCCCACGGCCCGCCTCCTCCTCGGGCGGTGCCCGCGTTCCGGGGCTGCAGTGCCAGGGCCCCCACGCCCTGGCCACCCCGGACTGTGACGGATCGTCGAGCAGCCCGGGACCCCGCCGGGCTCATTACCCGCCTTCAGCGCGCAGCCAGCCTCACGCTGACACGCTCATCGAATATGCATGCTCATTAGCATTGCGAGTGCCCCGGGCGGGCTCCAGGCCGCGGAACTTTAAGCAGAAATCAAACCGGGCCGGGAGGGGCAGGTGGCTGGTGGGGCTCCAGGATGGGCCAGAGGTCCCCATGTTTCCGATGGAAATGGGGTACCCTTCCCCCGGGCGTATCTGGGGGACAGAGTTTTCTGAGGCCGGCACGGCGGACGAGAGGGTCTCATTGGCGTGGGGTCACCCGGGTTCCCACCGGCCCACTGCCTCCATCCGGTCCCACGGGCAGTGGGTGCAGCCCGATCAGGCTGGCTGCCGTCTCTTAGTCCAGTGCGCTGCGGGGGTGCACGTGGCTGCGGGGCCACGTGGGGGGATGTAGGGGAGCCAAGAGAGCGTGCCCCCCACAACAAGAGTCCCGGCCGGCGGGGCTCAGTGGTTGAGCGCCAACCTAGGAACCAGGAGATCTCTGTTGGATTCCCGTCAGGGCGCATGCCCGGGTTGTGGGCTCCATCCCCATTGTGGGGCGTGCAGGAGGCAGCCGATCCAGGATTCTCTCTCATCATGGATGTTTCTCTCTCTCCCTTCCTCTCTGACATCAATAAAAACATTTTTAAATACATAAGTAACTAGGTGAATTATAACGGCTTCCCTCTTCCCGGGGCGCTGCCCCACCACAGCCTGATGCCCCCTCGGAGGGTGAGGCCCAAGGGGCTTGTTCCAGGGTCTGGACGCACCCCCTCCCCCTGTGCCTGGGCCTGGGGGCCTGGGGGCCCGGGAGCTGTTATAAGGAGACCCCCCCCCCCGGGTCCTCGGGGACCGGCCCTGGGCTCCACCCCCTTGTTCTGGGTGAGAGCCCCTGGGAGAAGCTGCTGGGGGCAGGGGTCCCCCCTCTCCGCCCCCCAGCACTGCCCCTCCTGGAGCAGGGAGCACCGTGGCCAGGAGAGAGGTAACCGTGTGGGGAGCCAGCGCCCTGACAGCAAGGCTCCCCCCACAGCCCCGCCAGCTCCCAACCGCCCCTCCACCCCTCCACCCCTCCACCCCAGCCGGGCCTGGGAACTGCCCCGCCCGGAACCAGCGTCAGGGGGTCCTCGTCTACCCATCCCCCATCGTTGCTCTGTCCGCCCTCCGGGTCCCCCATGGCGGCATCTGCCTCAGTGCCTGATCCCACCCCACCCTCCTCGGCCCGGCCCCCTCCTGGTCCCTTCCCCGCTCTCATCTCCCCACCTGCTCAGGGTGCGGCCCAGGGCCCAGCCCGGCCCTCTCTGCCCACACTCGGGGCCTGGCGTCCAGGCCAGCCGCCCCCCGGCGCCCCCACAGCCTGGGCGGCCTCGGTATCTCCTGGGCCGATGTCAGGGCCGCAGCCCAGGCCACACCAGCCGGGGTGGGAGGGGGAAGAGGGGCTCCCCCACTGTTGCCTGATCCGAGCCGACGTCAGGACTCAGCCTCTGGCCTCATTCAGGGGCACAGGGGGGGGGGGCCTGGAAACTACCACCCTGGGCTCCACCCCGCGGGGGGCCTCCAAGAGGTCAGGAGGGGTGTCTGTGGCCCAGGAGAGTTCATCCTGGGATGTGGGGGGCTCAGCGGGCTCGCAGAACCAAGGGGAGAGGGTCGGGCCCGGCCTCCCCGAGGGCTCACCCCTCTCCCACCACAGCCACCTCTGACCCCGGGGAGTGGCTGTGGGTAGGGGACATGGGGCGGGGTGGGGGGGCAGGCTCCCCTCGGACAGGGGAACAGCTCGAAGCTTCTCGCCCGAGCCCCTGGTGGGACCCGTCAGAGTGCCCGCAGCAGTGAGGCCGCGCGAGTCGGACGCCCCGCAGGGGAGGGGGCAGAGCCGGCTCAGAGTCCCTGCCCCGGCAGCCACCCTCCGAGAGGGCCTGAGGTCGGGGCGGTGCACCCGTGCCCAGCGCTGGCAGGCTCCGGGCAGGAGCCCCGACACAGCACCCCCCCCCCAGGCACCGGGGGAAGGGGCTCACCAAGGCGATGTCCAAGTGGCACGTGGGCGTGGGCGTGGGCGTGTGTGGGATGCGGGGTTGTGGGTGACCAGGTGTGCCCGGGGGAGGGGCCTGAATGGGCGGGGGGGGCATCATTTAGGAACTAGCATAAGGGGTGGGGAGGAGAATGCCGGTCTACACCATCCCCTCCATCCCTTCCTGCCCCCTGCCCCCTCCCCATTCTCAGGTCAGAAGGTTCCACGCCAGGTGACGTCACCCACTACGGCAGAGGGGCTGGGATGGCGCGGTCTGCGTGGCCGGGTCCATCGGCCCAGCCGAGTGCAGTCCACACGGGGCCCACAGCGGGGGAGAAACCAGCGCCTCCCAGGATGGGTCTGGGGGAGGCTGCGGGCCCAGGTGCACGCTGAGCAGGGCCGGGTCCCGGGCTGCGGGGTTTCCTCGTCAGGAGAAGGCCGCGGAGACAGCACGGGGGACAGCGAGGGGCTGGCGGTGCCGCCTGGGCCGGGGCTGGCTGGGTCAGCGGCGGCCGCACAGGAAATGAGTCCCCGGGCGGCAATCGCTGTGCGTGTCAGGGAGCCGGGGTCTCGGCCGCCCGGCCTGTGACGGCTTCTGACCACAAACAAATCTAAATGGAAACGAGGGCCCCGGGCGCCAGCGCCGCGCGAGACCTTAACCCCCGCGTGTCCGGCGGCCGGGCAGCGGCCCAGGCCGTCCCTTCGCAGGACAGACAAGCAGGGCCTCCCACACGGGGACCGGGGCCGTGACCTCCGCTCCCGGGAGGGCCCAGCTGTGCGGGCGGCGGGGTGTCTGACGTGCGGACACGCTGCCCCTCGCCCGCCCTCAGTGTCCCCCCGGCCGCGAGCGGAAGGCACCTTCGTGTAAAAACCGCCTGCAGAGCCCACCTGCCCGCACCTGCCCAGCGTCCAGAGCGATGGATGAGGTGCTGACCTCGGGCCGGCGGTGGGGCGGCAGGTGGTTACCATGGTTACTCACCAGTCTGTTCATTCACCCCACACGCTCCTTTCAACCGTGATTTTAAAAAGTAGTCATTTACCCAGTGGCGTGGCTCAGGGGTTGAGCGTCGACCTATGAACCAGGAGGTCACGGTTGGATTCCCGGTCAGGGCACAGGCCCGGGTTGTGGGCTCGATCCCCAGTGAGGGGCGTGCAGGAGGCAGTTGATCATGATTTTCTCATCATTGATGTTTCTGTCTCTCTCCCTCTCCTTTCCTCTCTGAAATGAATAATATGTATATATTTATAAAACTGTATAATAAAAACATTTAAAATTTTTAAATTAAAAATTAAAAAGTGGTCTGATAACAGATGTACCCGGCCCACCCGAGCCACGCCCACCACTGAGCCACGCCCACCACTGAGCCACGCCCACCACTGAGCCACGCCCACCGCAGCCCCACTTGCAGCCTCCTTGGTCCCTGGCCCCGCCCCCGCCCCGCCTGGCTCCACACTGGCCGTCACATCGGCTGCCTGGCCCTGCCCGTTACTCGGTGAAAACAGGGAAACCACTTCCCCGTGTAAGACTTGAAGGGTGTCCCCCAAAGTCATGTCCACCTGCACCCTAGACCGTGGCCTTGTTTGAGAGCAGGGTCTCTCAGATGGACTTAGTTAAGGGTTTGCGATGAGACATTCTGGACTTAGAATGGGCCCGACCCAGAGGAGGCAGGGAGGGGAAGGCCATGGGGTGATGGAGGCGTAGAGCGGGGGGATGCCCGGAGCCCCCACGCTGGCGGGGCGGGAGGAGCTGCCGGCCCCGCGAGCCCGTGGAGGGCCAGCCCGCCCACACCTGGCTGTCAGATCCTGACCCCGGGCTGGGAGAGTCCATTTCTCTTACGTTAACCCTCAGTTTGTGGGACTTTGCTTCGGCCCCCCAGGAAAGTGGTCCCCACGGCTGTGGCGCCCCAAGCCTCCCTGCACACCCGGTGGCCCCGTCCCTGCCTGGGAATCCAGGGTCAGGGCCCCTGAAAGCCCCTCCCCTCCCTGGCCACACGGCGCACCCACTCCCCCGTCGCGGAATCAGCAGAGACCCAGGGAGGCGTTTTGAGGAAAAGTCATCCGCCCAGGACCCGCTCCCCAGAACACGGGGCTCCCCTGGCTGTCACCCCCAGAGGCCTGTGTGGAGGTGGCCGGGCACACGGGGCATTTGTTCTCCTCCCCGGGGGCGGCACCACAGGTGGCTGCGCTGGGCGGGCGTGACGGTTACCAGGGAGGCGCAGGAAGTGGCCGCGGGGACCGGGAACAAATAAGACGGCGTCCCCCAACTTCGGAAGGCAGCACGTGGCACCGTCTCGCCCAGGACTCACGCCCCGTCTGCCGACGGCACTCATGGCACAGGTGGCATGAGACACGGGGGGGGGGTTGTAACTGGAGGGGCCGGCGCCCGCGGCCACGGCTACCCCTTCGCTCCAGGGCCCATGCCGGCCTCACCCGCGTGTTTCCTCTCCCGCAGGGGACCCGATGGCGACACTCCGTGACGCGTGCTCGCGGGGCCCGACTGCGAGGGAAGCCTCGCGTGGGAGCTGGGCCGCTGCATGCTCTCCATCACACGCCTTCTCAGCCTCGAACGTGCTTTCTGTTTGGAAAGGACCGGCCACCTGGAGAAGCCACGCTCGGGGCGGCCGGCCGGGCCACGGCGGAGCACCCGCCGATGAACGGCCTTGGTGGCTGCTGCGAGGCCGTGGGCGAGGCCGGCCGCCCCTCCCCAGGCGGCTCTAAGCCCACCGCGGCGCCCATGGCCCCCGGCACCCGTGCGGGTCGTAAGCCTGACCCCTCGGACCAGGACCCAACCCGGCAGCCGCTGACCCAGACCCAGGAGTCAGGAGGGGCCTCCCTGAGGCTGGCACTCATGGCCCTGGGTTAGCCGGCAACATGCACACACATGCACTGTGGTCACACACGTGCACGGGCACGCACATGTGCACACGCAGGACTCACACGGGCACACGTGGAGCACACGCATGCCGACGCAGGGCTCCAGGACCAGAGCGAAGGGTCAGGGCCGGGTGGGCGCCCCCAGTGTGGCCAGGAGCGCAGTGGGGGGGAGGGGGACGCAGCTCCGGCCGTCCCGGGATGAAGCCTAGTGGGTGGGGCCCAGCACGCGGAGGGAAGAGCCTGAGCCCGCGCAGACAGTGCCCAGGTGTGCGCCCGCTCCCGCCACAGGCACTGCCCAGGCCTCTGGCCACGAGGGCCTGTCCGGGCCCCAAGGAGGGCTCTGCGCCCCAGGGCAGCCTGGCCCCTGACCGAAGGGGCCCACAGGGCGCTGAAGACGGGCGAGGCCCTGACGACAACCTGAGGCGGGGCCCCAGGTGGCACCCGGGTTGGGGCTCTCAATGGTGGGGAGCAGCCCCAGCTCAGGTGGCCCCGTCAAGCCAGGTCCCAGCCCAGCCGCTCCCCGAAGCTGCCCTGGCCGCGGGCGTGGCGCTGGGTGTGCGCCCCGGTGCCCGGGGCAGGGATCTGGCCGGGCCCGGGGCCCCGCCCCCGCGCACCAGCTCCGGCGGCAGCTCCTGCGTGTCCGCCTGGCCGAGCAGAGCTGGGCGGCCCACTTGCTATTTTGAGGCTCAGGGCGCAGCGCGAGGCGCTCGGTGTCACCAGGAGCCGGGCAGGGGGAGGAGGGCAGAACCTTCAGAACGAATGTCAATTTTCTGCATCAAATATTTTGATAATTAAACAAAGCTGATCAAGGGAGGCGCGCGGCAGGCTCCGGCGCTCGGGAAGCGGCCCATTAAATCGAGGCCCCGAAAGCGCCCGCGGCGGCAGCCCCAGATTGATGACGCGGCCGTAATAGATTTTCCCAAGCTCAGCCGCACGGGGCAGCGCGGCCGGGGAGGGGCTCGCAGCCCGCACCCGGGGAGACCGTTAAAGGCACAGGGACAGTCAATCAAGGGGTCCACAGGGACGGGGGGGACCAGCAGTGGGCGGCGACCCACCCACTCACGTCTGACCCAAGGTGTCCCCGCTCTGGGGTGTTGGGGGTCAGTGACCCGGGCCCCCCGCAGACCAGCTGGAGATGGACCCCCGCTCCACCGGATACACGGCCGGAAAGGCTCCCGCAGTCAGGGCCCTCCTTCCTGGCGTCTGCCGTGTCCACGGTGAGGCAGAGAGCAGACGGGGGGGCTGGGGCTGCCTCGCCCGCCGTGTGCCACCTGCTGCCCTCTGGTCTGGCCAGGGAGGGGCAGGCTGGATGGCGCTGGCCCGGACCACCCACCGGCCTCGCTCACGTCCGCACAGCCGTGGGGCATGGAAGCCGGACGAAGGGAGCCCGTGTCAGGCCCGGCAGAGGCCCGACAGGATCACACTGCGGGCGCCGGCTCCATTCGGGGTGACTTCCGGGCCGGGGACTGAGTGGTAATGAAGCCACGGCTGCTGGCCCGGGAGGGCGGGTGTGCATTGGGGGCAGGCGCCCCGTGACCCCGGCCCCATAGGGCAGCTGGACCCCGCAGGACAGGACAGGACAGAGCCAGGGGGCCCCACACAGCCCCCACGGCTGCTGGGACCCGTGGCGAGATGGGGTCTCGGAAGCCGCCGTCACGTGCCCTCCCAGAAGCTCGGCCCGGCGAGGGCTGGCCTGGCGTGGGCTCCCCTGTGGCTGCACCGTCACCGGGCCGGCAGGACGTGGTCTGCCCTCCCGGTGGGACAGTTCACACCGCAACCACCGCGCACCGGCAGCTGTGGCGGGCGGGCCCTGGAGGACTGCGGGCTGCCTGCCTGCGCCCCCGTCTGCGGCTCACCCACCCGGGCTGGTGGGGGGAGCCGGCACCTCCGCCGGCGCCCAGGCCCGGAGCATGGCCCGTGCGCCTCCGCTGGGTGCAGCCCAGGCAGCCAGGGGCATGGGGCTCGCACCCTCGCGCCCTGAGAACTGGCCCCGGCGCCCGGCCATGAGGTTGCAGCCAAGGCGTCCTGTGGGCTGGCGGGCAAGGTTCCCGCTGGAGGTCCAGGAACATGGCCTCCCCTGCAGCCGTGGGCCTCCCAGGAACAGCCAGCGAGTCCTGGGCCCTGCCCAGCATGGTGCCCGGGTGTCACCGCCAGCCGCTGTCCGCTCAGGCCCCCGCAGTGGGCGCGGCCAGGCTGCTGGCCTCCTCCGTGGGTGCCGTGCAGCCCAGCTTCTCTGGGGACACTGGTCTCAGGAGCTCCTACCCTCGGGCCCGCCCCCACATGTGGGAGGGAAGGCTCCGAGGGGGAGGGGGACTCTGTGGCCAACGTAGGGCCAGAGACCTCCCACCAGCCCCGCGGCCCTCCAGCAGCTGCCCCCGTGTCCACCCTCCGTCCTGGACGCGTGCGCTGGACAGGCCATTGCCCAGGCCCCGGGTTGTCCCCGAGCCCCGCGCCCGCCCTGGTCTCTGGCTGAAGCCACTGTGCTCTCTCCGTCCTGAAGGACGGAGCCCCTCCTTGCTGCCCGGAGCCCCTGCTGCCCGGAGCCCCTGCTGCCTGGAGCCCCTGCTGCCCGGAGCCCCCGCACAGTTTCTCTCCTCACAGACTCGCCTTATTCTAGTGAAAACAATCAGCCCTGAATACACTCCAGCGTGTAACCCGCACATCGGCCAGGGCTGGGCAGGGCAAGGGAGGGGCTTCAAGTCAGGGGCTCGAGGTGGAGGAGGGGGTGCAAGGCTGCAGTGCCAGGAGCTCCTGGCAGAGAGTGAGTGCAGGAGGGCATGCTCACATGCGTGTGTGTGAGTGTGCCTGCCCTCATGAGTGTGAGTGTGCATGCCCTCGTGAGTGTGAGTGTGCATGCCCTCGTGAGTGTGCATGTCCTCGTGAGAGTGTGCATGTCCTCGTGTGTGTGAGTGTGCATGCCCTCGTGAGAGTGAGTGTGCATGTCCTCGTGAGAGTGACTGTGCATTTCCTCGTGTGTGTATGTCCTCATATGTGTGCATGTGCGTGTCCTCGTGAGAGTCTGTGTGTGCATGCCTTCGTGAGCATGTGAGTGTGCATGTCTCATGAGTGTGTGTGAGTGTGCATGCCTTCGTGAGTGTGAGTGTGCATGCCTTCGTGAGAGTGTGTGTGAGTGTGCATGCCTTCGTGAGCGTGTGAGTGTGCATGTCTCGTGAGTGTGTGTGAGTGTGCATGCCTTCGTGAGAGTGTGTGTGAGTGTGCATGCCTTCGTGAGAGTGTGAGTGTGCATGTCTCATGAGTGTGTGTGAGTGTGCCTGCCCTCGTGAGTGTGTTCCTGGCAATCAAGGAACCAGGAGGCCCCGTGGCTCATCAGCAGGTACCGTCAGTCAGGCCTCCCAGGGCAGTGAGACAAGAAGCGGGTCGGGGGGCAGTCGGGGAGGACAAGGGGGGCCAGGCTCCCACGGCCAGAGCCCAGCTTGGGCGGGGAAGTCAGACACATGGACAAGAGGAAGCGGCCGGAGGGAAGGAGGCACTGGAGCGGGGGCAGCATCCGGAGCCGCCTGCCTGGCTCAACCCTGGAACTGGGCCACCAGGAGCCCGAGGAACCAGCTCCCCGAGCCAGACGCAGCCCCACGTCCCACTGTCACCTGGAGACCCTTGTCCCAGCCACCTGAGGCCTGGGCGCCCCCAGGCCCATGGAGATGCTGCCCACACCCTGTATTGGGGGACCTGACCACCCCGCCCACCCGAGGGGCTCTGTCGCCATGGGAGCCCCATTCAAGGTCAGCAGCGGCCGTGAGGTCTGCGCACCCAGCCCCGGCTGTCACTGTAACCACAGGGAGACCGGCAGGCCCATGCGTCCCCGGCGGTGACCGCGGAGATGAAGCCGCCCGGCAACCACGAGGGCAGCAGGCCGTGGCGAGAAAGGGGTGGCCGGGCGGGCGGGCGCTGGCAAGCCAAGGACCCCCAGGCCGGGCTGCGGGGGTGACCTCGTGGCCACCTCGTGGCACAGTCGCTGCCCCCTGCCACCCGCCCTGCCCTGCCCGGCAGTGCCGTCTGGGAGGTGGGACTCAGGCCCTGACCTCGGGCGCCCAACCCCCGGGGCCCTGCAGCGTCGAGTCTTAGGTCGTCACTTGTCGGCTGTGTGACCGGGGCCAGTTCCTGGCCCTCTCTGGGCCGCCTTTCGCTCACGTGCACAGAGGGGGAGCCCCCTCATCGGACTGAATGCACCAATCTGTCTGTAACGCCCCATCGGGAACGAGAGAATCCCACCCCAGGGCTCCCTCACGTCTCATGCCGTCCCCACCCCAGGCCGCCCCACACCCCATGGGGTCTCCCGGCTCCGCTGGCCACTCTGTTTACCACCCAGCTGCCCCTCACTGACCCGAGAGGCAGCGCTGGCGGCCCAGGCCCAGGCCCAGCCCCGCCACCAGCCTGCGCAGCCAGGGGGTGCACAGAACCGCCAGCCTGGCACTCGGGGACCTCCCACCGCTACGGGGACATGAGAGGATGCGTGTGCGGGTCCTTCGTGTCCCTGACACGTCCCAGTCTGGGGCTCGACCCCCCACCCACAGAGCTCGGCGGATGATAACAATGCTGCAATTCACAGCCTGGTACCCATCCCCCCGCCCAGCCCCGGGGTCCCCCTCAGCGAGGCCCCCTCAGCGAGGCCCGCGGCCCAGCACATGAGCATCTGCGTGCGTCCGTCTCCTCCCGTGGTGAGCATCACCCGCCACAGCCACAGCCACGGCCACAGGACGCGCGGACCCCCTAGGACTGAAGCAGATGGGACCCCAGGCGCAGCGCCCGGCCAGCTCCCGCGTCCCCTCACGTGTGCGGTGGCCTCTGACCTCAGACGCGCCCCTGTCAGCCCTGTCGGTGCCCTCGAGCCGTCCCAGCCTCCCTGGCCCCATCGGCCCCTGTCCAGCTCCTGCGTCCCCTCACGTCCTCCCGTGGCCTCTGGTCGGCGGACAAGGACACTTCCACGGAGCAGGATGGAGAGGCGCTCACGGAAATGCGCAGGAAAGAGGAGGGGCTGTTGAACCCCGTTACGAGTATCGCCCTGCAAACAGGGCACGGCTCCATGCATGGGGCTCCATCGTCGTCCAGGATCCCGGCCAGCAGGCCCCTGCTGGGAGGGGCGCCTGCAGCGGGGAGGGCCCAGGGCTTTGCCGCCCGCTGCCCGTCCACAACACAGACCCTGCCGGTCCTGAGAGCCACGTGCTCCGGCTGAGACCACGGGGAGTGGGTTCCTCGTGTCCACCGGCATCTCAGCGGCAGGCACGGCCAGCCCACGCCCTCTGTCCTGGGCTGGGCCTTGACCCCCCGCTCCCCCGGGCAGGACAGGCCTCTCGGCCCCCTGAGGGGGGCCCCTGCCGGGACCCTCAGGCAGCAGCCCTGCAGAGACGCCTGCGCCCTCCCCCGGCAAGGACGTGGGCGAACCTCCCCTGGAGGCCAGGCGGCCAAGGTGCACCGCCCAGGCAGGCCTCCTCCCGGGAGTGACCGGGTGACCCGTGGCCCCCGCCCGGCCGCAGACAGAGCCGCATCCGCTCCCATCTGTGCCGATGGCCCGCCCCCCCACCCCTGAGAGATAATGGTTTAATAAGCGATCTGTTTTTTATTTAAAGGGTCGGCAGTAAACCCAGATCACATTTCTCACTTGGTGGGTCAGAAACCGCTTACGCTCGTTTCTGCAATGTAAAGCGACACTCTGTCAAATCAAACACTTCCAGATGCGCCCAGCTTGTGCGGAGGGCGCCGCGGCCGCGGGCGGGAGGCGGGAAAGCGGGCCGGGGACACCCCCTACCGGCCGCCCGGAGCCCAGGCCTCCGCTCCCTCCTGCCTCCGGCTCTGCGGCCACGGCAGATGGGTGGACGCCGAGGACTGCCGCCCGTCAGCACTGCCCGCCCGCCGGGCTGAGGGCCCGGCCCCTCTGCTGCCGCCCAGCCTCTAGCTGTGACCGCGGAGGTAAAGCCGCCCGGCACCCCACGAGGGCAGCAGGCCGTGGCGGGAAAGGGGTGGCCAGCCGGGCGGGCGCTGGCAAGCCAGGACCCCCGGGCCCGGGCTGTGGGGGCGACCTCGTGGCACAGCCGCTGCCCCCTGCGGCCCGCTCTGCCCGGCAGTGCCGTCTGGGAGGTGGGACTCAGGCCCTGACCTCGGGCGCCCAACCCCTGTGAGCCTTAGGTCGTCACTTGTCGGCTGTGTGACCTGTGACCTGGGCCTCCCCACTGCACCGTCCAGGCAGGGCCGCGGGAGAGCACCCGGGACCCCCTCTCCCAGGAGGTGGGTGCGTCCGGTCCGGAGCTGGAGGGAAGGAGGCACCGAGATGGCCTGACAGCAGGTGCTGATCCGAGCCCCTGCCTGGCACTGAGCTGCCCGGGCACAGCCCTGCACCCCGTTCCGCACCAGTGCGTGCAAAGCCAGCCTTGTCCTAGAGCAGGCGTCCTCCAACTGCGGCCCGCGGGCCACATGCGGGTGTTTTTGCCGTTTTGTTTTTTCACTTCAAAGTAAGATACGTGCAGTGTGCATAGGAATTTGTTCATAGTTTTTTTTAACTATAGTCCGGCCCTCCCACGGTCTGAGGGACAGGGAACTGGCCCCCTGTTTAAAAAGTTTGAGGACCCCTGTGCTAGAGCAATGCCCAGAGCTCCGGGGGCTCAGCACAGGGCCGGGTGTGGGGCACAACCACCGCCCTGTCCCGGGCACAAGGACCCCTGAGGCTCCGGGCCACGGCACGAGGACCTGGGAGCCGCCAGGCACCACAGAGGACAAAGCAAACGAAATCCAGGCTGAACCCTTCCTGCAGCCACCAGATACGGCTCATGACCCCGAGGCTGCCCAGGGCCACGGACACAGGAGGGGAGGCTGCCCAGGGCCACGGACACGGGTGAGAAGGCAGCTGGGTGCCTGCGCACTCAGGACTCGGAAAGTCCCTTCGGGGTCGGGGCTCCCAGACCCACCTGGGCCTTCGGGGGCGGGGGGGGCGGGTGCTGGAAACACACTTGCTGGCAGTCACCCCGAAGCACATTCCGGTTTGCAGTTTTCGCTCTGAATTAAAACCGCAGCCAACGTTAAATTTAATAATCGTTATAAACTCCCGAACATGCACGGATGGCTGACCGACCCCGGAGGGGGAGGCTCTATAAATAGGTCCTTGTAAGCAAATAGCGGGATTTGGTCCAAAACTTGTTGAATTACCTTTTGTGCAAACGCCGTGTCTCTGTGTCGGTCACGGGCGGGGCCCGGTGACCGAGGGCGCCAGGCGGACCCCCGTGAGCCCTCGCCCTGCGGGACCCACCAGGCCGCTCCTCCCACGGGGGTCCCCACCCCAGCAGCCAGCTCCCGCGGAAGCCCAGCGCCCCCGGACTCCTGCTCGGCGATGAAAGGCGAGGTGGGACAGGGGAGCCGAGGACGGACGACAGATGAGAGCCAGCTGTCGGGACAGTGTCCTGCCTCGGGCTCCAGACAGGCCGCCCGGGACGGAGCCGGGTGGGCCCAGCTGGACGGGCCACCCCCGTGCGCCTCCCAGCTGCCCGCCAACGGGAGTGATGGGAAAGGCCCGGCTGCTCTGGGAGCAGAAAGTCTCGCCCACCCCCCACCCCCGATGGGTCTCTGCAATGCCAGGGCACCCCGTCTCTAACGTGGAGTCTGCAGACACCCCGAGAACCCCTCACTCGCCCCACCCTCAGGACCCCTGGTCCTGTACACTCTGACCCCGGGGCCTTCTCAAACACCTTGTCCCCATGGCCACGCCCCCTTCCCTCACCGCACCTCTGAATGGTGCCACAGAGGCAGCGAGCCCCCCTCCGCCCTGGGGTATAAACTTCCACGTGGACGGAGACGGTAACAGAGACCGAAGGAGTAAAACTCCCGGCTCCTGAGCACACGTGCCGCCTCCTCCAAGAAGCCCCCCTGGCTTAACCCCCCAGCCCTGGGCACCCCCTCCCTGAGACACTCAGGGTTCAGGCCCCCACCACCATCACCACAAAGCTCCCCCCCTCCCCGCCCGGTTCCTGCACGGAAGGTACATCTGAGGGCCTGGTCGTTTCCATGTGAAAACGGCTGCTGCGTCTTTAAAATAAAGCGGCTCAGGCTGAAGAGCTGGTGTGTTTGCGGGTCACAAAACGAAGGCAGGGCGCCAGCCCTCCACGTGGGTTTCGCGGAGCCCAACAACCACGGCACGGAGCCACCGCGCCGGGCAGAGCTGGGAGAGGCTGGGGGGCCCGGGGACCCCCCGCCGCTCACCCCGCGCAGCCCGGCGCACCTGGCCGGCGGGCGGCTCCGAGAGGCTCAGCACACTCCTGGGCGGGCCACCGGGTTCTCCCTCTCGGCGGCCCCTCTGCCCGCGGCCTCCCAGCGGACCTTGCTGCCGGCGGCGTGGCCCTCCGCGGGCGGGCGGCAAAGGCCACACCGGGCCCTCCGCCCTGGGCTCTGGGTCCCGGCGACAGCGGCTGCCCCGGGTCCTTCGGGATTAACCTGAGGGGCAGCGAGCGCCCGGCGTACCCTCGGGGAAGGGCAGCCTAGGAGAGGTGGGGAGGGGCTCCCCTGGACAGGGGATAACTGGGGGGACTCAGAGAGAAGGAGCTGGCCCAGTCTCGGGGTGTCCGGGGGCCCTGGTGCCTGGGGGGGAACAGGACCCTCCCAAAGCAGATGCAGCCAGAGTGGGCTGGACACTGACCCCTCACCCCAAGGCAGCTGCCCTCAGCCCCCCAGGGACCCCCATCCCCAGGGATGAGGTCCAGCTGCCCAGAGCCCCCCTTAGAGAAGCGGGGCCTGGGTGAGCCTCGCCTGCACCCCCGAGGGAGCCAAGGTCTGCCGCGCCAGGGTGGGCACGGTCCTGGGCCCCGCCGGGTCGTGGGTCACGGGTCGTGGGTTGGGAGGTAGCTCCTCGATACCTCCCCCCGAGCTGGTGTCCCTGGGAGAACCCCAGGAATGCCTGCCAGTCCTTGTCCCCAGACAGCCCTGTGACAGGCAGAGGAAGAGGGGGTCCCACTGTGGCCCTGACCCGCCCTCCGGCCCGTCCAGCTCCCAGAGGAGCCCCGGCAGCGACCGGACCAACGGCTTCTCGCGGAAACGCACGTCCAGCACCGGAGGCTTGTCAGAGGGGACGGCCCTGCCGTGTCCCAGAGACGCTGAGAAGGAGCCCAGCCCCAGGGGGTCAGGGAGGGCTGCCTGGAGGGAGAGGCGGAGCGGGGCTGGCCGTGCACAGAGGTCAGGAGCAGGAGGGTCAGCACCCAGGAGACCTGGGCATCCGGGCTGGTCGGACCAGAGCAGGTGGGGCCGAGCCAGGACACCGCCTCCAGCGGCTGGGGCTGGAGCCACTCCCCCTGTGAGGCGTCAGAGGACACCAGGCCTCGGAGCAGAGCCAGCTCACCGAGGACTCACACGGAATGTTTGTTGAAAGAAGGGGGGGCTCAGTGGCTGAGCGTCGACCTAGGAACCAGGAGGTCAGGGTTCGATTCCCAGTCAGGGCACAGGCCCGGGTTGCGGGCTCGATCCCCAGTGGGGGGCGTGCAGGAGGCAGCGATCCATGGTTCTCTCTCATCACTGATGTCTCCCTCTCCCTCTCCCTCCCCTTCCTCTCTGGAATAAGAGAGAGAGGGCAGCAGAGCCCCTCTTGGTGAGAGCCTGGGGCTTGGCCCACAAGAGGAGCGGCTCAGCCCCCACCTGCTGACCTTGTGCCCAAGGCCCCTCCCCGTTCCCTCCCCTGGGGGTCCTGCCTCCTTCCCCTGGGGGTCTGCCTCTCCACGTGGTGCAGGCGAGGGGACCAGCCGAGCCCCTGGGTTCTGAGGGTGGAGCCCCCAGCGGCCCCTGCAGCCCGGTGCCTGGGCACTGCTCTCAGCCTGGACAGGCCCCGGGCTCCACGGAATGCAGGTCCCTCCTGGCGTTTCCTCGCCCGGGAGAGGAGGGCACATGAGGGCCGCGGTGGCACTTTCAGGAGGGACCCAACCCCGCTCTGATGCGGGGGGGGGGGTGCCCCCACGCCGGTCTGCGCCAGGCACAGGCACAGGCACCGCATCCGGCCCTCAGGGTCCCAGGAGCCCAGGGCCCGGGCAGGCAGACTTGGGGACACGAGGCGGGCGGCACTCTCAGCCGGTGCTGCCACTGAGCACCTCCCACGTGCCAGGCCTGCGTCCGGCCACTGAGAACAAGCAGGGGGCCCTGGAGCGAGGAGAGGACTTGGGGGCGGGGGGCCCGTGTCCCCCATGTTGGGCCTCGTGGACTCACCTGGGCCACCCGAGCCTGGTCCTGGCCCCCCGTCACCCTCCTCCCCTCCCCCCCCGTCCCCCTCCTCCCCGTCCCCCTCCTCCCCGTCCCCCCCCTCCTCCCCGTCCCCCCTCCTCCCCGGCCCCCTCCTCCCCGGCCCCCCCTCCCCGGCCCCCCCCTCCCCGGCCCCCCTCCTCCCCGGCCCCCCTCCCCCCTCCCCGGCCCCCCCTCCTCCCCACCCCCCTCCTCCCCCCCCCCCTGTCCCCCTCCTCCCCATCCCCCCTCCTCCCCGTCCCCCTCCTCCCCGACCCCCCTCCTCCACAGCCGCCTGTGGCTCCCCATCCCCCCTCCTCCACAGCCGCCTGTGGCTCCCTGGGCCCAGCTGAGAGCCGAGCTGCTCTCTGGGGGCGTGGTGCCCCACACCCTCTCCCCGACGCCCACAGCCTGCACAGGCCCCGCACTCCCCAGGCCCCGCGTCCTGACTCTGGGCCTTTGCACGGCTGACCCGGCCTGGGACACGATCCCTTCCCCGCCACGGGAGAAGCCTGCTCCTCGGACAGGAGGCCCCACGCCAGCCCCCACGCCCCCCTCTAAGGCCAGCGCCCCGCCCACCATGCCCACACTCCTGGCCCTAGAGAGCAGGACTGCCCGGGACCACGGAGCCCATGGCGGCGGCACCAGCCCCCCAGGTCAGATGCTCCCGGCGGGCGCAGCTGCATCCCCTGCACCCCCACTCCACTGGGGGCGGACACAGCACTTCCCCTGCACCCCCACTCCTCTGGGGTGGACACAGCCACATCCCCTGCACCCCCACTCCACTGGGGGCAGACACAGCACTTCCCCTGCACTCCCACTCCACTGGGGGCGGACACAGCACTTCCCCTGCACCCCCACTCCACTGGGGGCAGACACAGCACTTCCCCTGCACCCCCACTCCACTGGGGGCGGACACAGCACTTCCCCTGCACCCCCACTCCACCAGGGCCAGGCACAGCCACATCCCCTGCACCCCCACTCCTCTGGGGGCGGACACAGCACTTCCCCTGCACCCCCACTCCAACGGGGGTGGACACAGCACATCCCCTGCACCCCGACTCCGTCGGGGCCAGGAGGCCGGGAGGCTGCCGGGTCTGGGTCGGGGTCTGGGTCTGGGCTTTGTTGATGAGCCGCCTGCAAACTCGGCGAGCTCTGTCAAAATATTTTTAGCATTTGTTCTGTTTTTAAAACCCTGAGGTACTGGAGTGCACTAATCTTTAAAAAGGTTAATTTATTCATAGAGATTCTGACAGAGATGTATGGCTCCGTGCAGCCGGGCCCCTTCCCGGGGGGAGCGCGCTCCGCAGAGGAGGGGCGTGCAGGGCGGTCGGCGGCCACCCAGGGGCCCGGCCCTGCATCGCCCACCCCGCCTGCCCCGGGCGCTGGCCCGACCTCCTCACCTCTGCTCGCTGCCCTCAGCCCCGTCGCAGGGAAGGGCTCGGCAGGCCTCAGTGTGGAAGGCGGGGCCTCACTGGACCCCAGGCTGGGTCTGCTCAGGCCACGGAGGCCCTGTGGCCACAGGAAGGGCCACTGAGGAGCCCTCTTTCCCAGGCAGCCCCGGCCCCCGGCCTGGAGTGGGTGCCCACATCCTCTGTGGGTGCACGGGGCCCCCTGGGCCTCACCAGCGTGTGCGCAGCACGTGGGGGGAACGGAGGCCGGCCTTCCTCCCTGGCCAGACCTCCAGGGCCAGGGCTTCGAGGGGTCCTAGGGAGACCACGGGGACCCCAAGGGTGGGCTGAGCCCCATCATCCAGCTGGTGACCGACCCCGGCAGAGCACCCCCGTCAGGGACATGGGAGCCGGCAGCTCTGGGGGGTGAGTGTGTGTCATACTTTGGGGTAAAAACGGCTCTGTTCCTCCGACGCCAAGATCAGTCTCACCCCAGGGCCTTTGCAACAGCTCCTCTCTCCACCCAGGCTCCTGCCCAGACCTTCCTGCGGTGGCATAAACGCCACCTCCTCCCGGAAGCCCTTCCTGACTGCCCCTGGGTCGCCCGAACCCCAGACCCCAGCATTTCACTGTGTGGTGTCCTTCGAGCTTCCCTCTGAAAGGTGTGTGTCCATCATCATTTGTGTTGAAATGTACGGCCCCGCCACCAGAGGGCGACACGAGGCACGGGAGTCCCATCAGCCTCACCCACCACCCATCCGGCCAGGAGCCACACACGCGCCGCCTGCCGCCTGCCGCCTGCCCCCTGCCCCCGGCAGAAGCACCGCAGCGAGAGAGCCCTCGGGACGAGAGCCGCTGCCTGCCCGGTGCTCCCCGAATTGGAGCTACGAGGCCCGAGGGCATGGCTGTCTCCCCTCCCTCCCCTCCCACGGGGTGTGGGTCCCCTTCACAGGGTGTTAGTGCTCCAGCAGCCGGGCCCGCCGTGGGGGCTCCCTGTCCGGCTCCCCCCCAGCCCTACCCCCCCCTCTGAGCCCGGGCAGCTCGTCCCGCCGCCGGGCCCTGGAACTCGGCTTCCTGCCGGCTCGTCGGTGACTCTGCGTTGAGGGTCTTTCTGTAAAACGGGCCGCAGGCGGGTCGGGCCGCACGCCCGGAGCGTCCAGCCCAGAGGGAAGCTGGGTAAACAGCGTCACGCGTGGGGGCCACCGTCCGCCCCTCGCTGCGCCCACACCCGGTGAGGCCCCTCCCGCGCTCAGGGGGCGCCAGGCCGGGTCCGCACCCCGAATCCGAGGGCGCATAGCACGTCCCCTGCCGCCGCGGGGCCCCTCGGGCAGCTCGGCCGAGCCCCGCCCCCGCTCCGCTCAGAAACCTGTGTCCTTGGCAGGCAGGAGGCTGTGGGCCGCAGAGGCGCTCCCGGCGCGTAAACACGCGGGGAGGCGGGATTGGGTTACGCGGGTGGAAGAGCGTAAAGTAAACAGGCGGCGCTTGGTGAGCTTCAGGTGAATTAGGCTGATTCGAGCTGTCAGCTTTAGGAAGTCTAAATAAACAGAGCCGCCCGGCCCGCGGAGGGGCGGACGCCACGGAGCCCGGCCGGCCGCCTGCGGCCTTGGGCGCGGGACGGCGGACACAGGGCCCTGCGGCCGAGATGCGCCCGAGGGGACCGGCCCGGCGTGGCCAGCGGCCCCCAGACACGTCTGAGGCCTCTCTCAGCCCCTCGGAGGGTGGGGCCCGTGAGGGGTGGGGACCAGGGTGCGCCGCTGGCTGGGGCTGGTCTGACCCGCTCCCGTGTCGCTGCGCGTCACCGTGGGCTGTGGGGCCCAGCTGCCTGCGGGGGAGGGTCTCCCCACCGGCAGGGCCTGGGCTTCCTCAGAGTGAGACACAGGCCCCTCGAGCCCGTGGGGGGGGCGGGGGCGGGTGAGGTGACCCAGAAGCACCTGGCACCGCCAGCGGGCCCCGTAGCCGGACTCACTCCTCCCCGTCGGGGCCGGGGCAGAGTGGACCCTCTGTAGGCCCCATATCGCGGCGGGCATGATGATGGACGCCATCCGGCCACGGCATTACAGACCGCGGGGTTCTGCACAGGCCAGGAGGCTCAGGCCCCAGGGCACGGGCTGGCGAGGTCCATGCCCACCGCCTCCCCCGCCTCCCCCGCCTCCCAGCGCTCCTGCAAGGCTCCTTCTGAGCCCCCAGACCAAAGCGGGGGTCGGGGACCCAGGGCTGGACCCATCCCGAGTGAGGGTTTTAGGACCAATGCTTTGGGCAGCTTACTGCTCCCGCTCCCGCTCCCATCCCCAAATCCCAGCTGTGCCTGTTCCTCCAGCTCCATCGGGGGGGCACATGGCCTTGGGATGGTCCCCTCTTTCTCAGGGGCAGCGCCTCCTCCAGGGCCCATCAGAGCGGAGCCGTGACCCCCATTCGTCCCCTCGGCCTGCCCAGGGCCCAGATGGGAGACACAAGGCCTCACTGATGGGGCGGGTCCGGGCACCTGCTCAGAACCAAACCCCCAAAGTGGGGGGGTAGGGGGGGCCGCCCCACAATGGCCCTGCCGACCCGGAGTTCCACCCAGAGAGTGGGGTCTGGCTTTGCCAAACCAAACAGGGCGCAGGAGTCGGGCCAGGGGGCGGGCAGGGCCGCAGACCGAGGAGCTGGTGTGGATCTGGGCCGCCCGTGTGTCTGCCGGGCCATCACTCCCGGGCCTTCCGGTGCCACCTGAGCTCACCCACAGCCCAGGACGGGCTGAGCGAGGGGCCCCTGCCGGGGCTGGGCCCTCCCCCGGTGACCTTGGGAGGGGAAGAGGCTCCCTCACCCACCCGCCTCGTGCAGGTGAGCCGAGCCCTGCGCAGGCCCCTCACCCAGGAGCGTTTTCTGGAAAGTGGTCGTTAGGGGGCCCAGGTGGCCGCCGAGACTCCCACACTCGCTGGCTTTTTCTTTTTTTTTCTTTTTTAATATATTTTTATTGATTTCAGAGAGGAAAGGAGAGGGAGAGAATCAGGGACTGGCTGCCTCCTGCACGCGCCACACTGGGGGACCGAGCCCGCAGCCCGGGCCTGTGCCCTGACCGGGAATCGGACCGTGGCCGCCTGGTTCGTAAGTCGGTGCTCAGCCTGAGCCACGCCGCTGGGCCTCGCCCACTTTCTAAACGGGACGAGACCGGAGGTGCTGGATGCTCTGCCCCGGCCCCGACGGGGAGGAGTGAGTCCGGCAACGGGGCCCGCGTGTCTGCTGGGCCAGCGGTGGGGGCCGAGCTGCCTGGCACCAGAGGTCACATCCCAGGGTCAGTGCCAACCCCCACGGCTGGTCCCAGGACAGGAAGGCAGATTCCAGGCCGCGTGGCCGGGTGTTCCTATGAGGTTTTCAGAGGCCAATGGACACTGCGGCCTCCGAGGGCCTCCCCCTGACCCCACAGACTGCGGCCATCGAGGGCGCAGCTGTGGGCAGCCCCTGTCTGGGTGGGTTCCCCCAGCCCCCTGCTGCTGCCCTTGTTAGGCTCCAGGGCCTGGACCTGGGCGGGGGGAGGGCGATGGGCGGGCGGGCGGGCGGGCGGGCGGGCGCGAGGTCCTCGGGCAGCGGAGGAAGCGGTTTGATCTGCGGGTGGGAGTTTGTTGATATCCATTTCCCTTCCTGGGGAAACCGTGCGTCTCAGTTCGGGGAAGCGGCTGGACTCAGCAGCGGGCCCGGAGCCCAGTGGGTGGGG
This sequence comes from Eptesicus fuscus, assembly GCF_027574615.1. Lineage (NCBI taxonomy): Eukaryota > Metazoa > Chordata > Mammalia > Chiroptera > Vespertilionidae > Eptesicus > Eptesicus fuscus. Next base: position 1,110,537 of record NC_072481.1, on the reverse strand, counting down.
GGCCCCCGGGAGGCTCCCCCACGAGGTCGGGGCTTGGCCGCCTGCAGGCCACACCCGGTGCCAGGCCTGCCCACCTGGGCTCTGCCCCTCGGGCACCGGCTCTGAAAGCGACTCCAGCCCCCACATCCCCGCCCGGACCATCTGTGTTTTATTCTCAGAACTGTTCAGGGGCCCTGGCCGGTTTGGCCCAGTGGATAGAGCAGGGGTCCTCAAACTTTTTAAACAGGGGCCAGTTCACTGTCCCTCAGACGGTGGGAGGGCCGGACTATAGTTTTAAAAAAACTATGAACAAATTCCTATGCACACTGCACGTATCTTATTTTGAAGTAAAAAAACAAAACGGCAAAAACTCCCGCATGTGGCCCGCGGGCCGTAGTTTGAGGACGCCTGGGATAGAGCGTCGGCCTGCGGACTGAAGGGTCCCAGGTTTGATTCTGGTCAAGGGCACGTACCTCAGTGGCAGGCTCCTCCCTGGCCTGGGCCCTGGTCGGGGCATGTGCAGGAGGCAACCCGTCGATGTGTCTCTCTCACATCGATGTTTCTCTCTGTCTCTCCCTCTCTTCCACTCTCCCTAAAATCAATGGAAAATATCCTTGGGTGAAGATTTAAAAAAAAGTTCATGGCACGGGTCCTGGTGCCACGGGCCGTGGATCCAGCCTGTTCCAGCCCCGCCCGGGCCTGCGGGGTCCATGTGTCCTGTGTCCGCACCCCTCCCCGCAGGCTGCACTGCAGAGCCTCCTCCCCGGGTGCGGCCAGCGGTGTCCCTGCCGGATGTGGGATTTAGGATTCGGGAGCCGGCAAGGTGGCCTGGTTCAGGGCCCCAGACCCTCCCTCCACCCCTCGCCTAGCCCCAGGGGGTGGGCGATCCCCAGGGTCCCCAGGGAAGACTTCTTCCCGCCCCCTCCCCGTTCCCAGTGCTGCCCCCCAAGTGCAGATGCCCGGGCGGCCCCCTGCCCTCTGGGCGGGCAGCCGGCGGCGCCTCTGGCCTGGGTTTCCCGTCACTTCCTGCTTTTGAGGGTTCGCTTCTCGGCGACACTTTGGGCCACAGGAGAGAGGGGAGGGCAGAGCCGCCCTGGGGAAGGTCACGGCTGAACACTGCGGCACGTCTGGCTGCCCTGTCCCTCGAGGCCTGGTGGCCGACCCTCACGTCACTGTACAAGTCACAGAGGAGCTGGGGTGCGGAGGGACAGGGGGTGCAGGGAGGCCCCGCCAGCTCTGTAGTCAGTGCGGGGCCAGGGCGACAGATGCCCCTGGGATGGAGCCCCCCAGCACGTCCTCAAGGGGGGCAACCAGGTGGCCTTCGTCTCAGACGGGAAGCCTGCCTGCTGACCCCTTCTGGGACCCCACCCCCAGCGAGCACCCGCCTCACAGAGAGAAGGTCTGGGCAGCGGGCCTCAGCCGGGGGCTCCGTGGGTGAGCGTCGGCCTAGGAACCAGGAGGTCACGGCTCGATTCCCGGTCAGGGCACAGGCCCGGGTTGTGGGCTCCATCCCCAGTGGGGGGCGTGCAGGAGGCGGCCGGTCCCTGATTCTCTCTCATCATGGATGTTTCTCTCTCCCTCCCTCTCCCTTCCTCTCTGGAATCAGTAAAAATCTATTTTTTAAGCTGACACCTGGCTGCCAGCTTCAGGCCCGAGCAAACAGCCTTCAAGTCCCTGGCTCATCGGGTCCCTGATGCGAAGCGCACACTAATGTCACACGCGCACTCACTGCCGGCCCAGCGCCCTCACAGAGGGCCCCCGCGCAGGCGTCTGCTGGGCGCTGGGGATGACCCAGACGTGGGTGCCGGTCACCCAGCATTCGGGCGTCCCCAGGTGTGAATCGTGGCAACAGCCGCAGCGCAAATCGCCCCAACGGGAGGCACGCGGATCTCTCATTCCTGCGGATACAGAATGAATGTCCCAGCCCTGGCCGGTGTGGCTCAGTGGATAGAGCGTCGGCCTGCGGACTGAAGGGTCCCGGGTTCGATTCCAGTCAAGGGCACATGCCTGGGTTGTGGGCTCCATCCCCAGTCAGGGGCGTGCAGGAGGCAGCCAATCCATGATCCTCTCTCATTGATATTTCTGTCTTTCTCTCCCCCTCTCTTCCTCTCTAAAATCAATAAAAATACATTTAAAAATATAAAACAAGAATGAATGTTCCTCCCTGGGAGACGCGACCCAGTTCGGTGGGGCCCAGTCAAGCCTCTGGGCAGACACCCCAGTTCATGGGGAGAAAAGAACGCGGTGCTAGTTGCCCCAGAAAACATCAGCCCCCCCACCCCACCCCATCCCGCCGCCGTCTGGGCGCCCTGCTCACTGCTGCCGCGCCCGCTGTGTCCCGTGGCACCAACGAAGGGGGCGGCTGGGTGGGGTGTGAGGAGCCCTGGAGACGGCCCCCAGCCTGGGGGTGTCTCTCAAGGGCACCCAGAGTCCTGGGGTTTAGAAAGAATCCTGAAAAGATGAAGGTTCCAGAAACTTCTGGATTCCTGGCAACTTTTTTGTTCACCAGAAATGATGTCCAAAGAGAGTGTATTCCACAGCCTCCCAGCCTGGTGCTCTCTGCGGCCGCCCCTCGGCATCCGGGCATCGGCGGCGGCCGCGGGACAGGGCGGCCTTCGCTGTGCTGGCGGCCTGTCCCCTGCGGTGACCGAGCCACAGGCACCCAGGACGGCGACCCCGGCTTCTGAGAGAAAGGGGGCCCTCAGCTGTAGGGGGGAGGGTCCCCCAACAAAGGGTGGGGACAGAGTGAGACCTCAAGGTGCCCGCAGGGAGCTCAGCGCTGGGCCCCGAGCGAGGAGGCTCCCTGCGTATCGCGTGAAGACGGACGGCCGGCCCGATGCACACGGACCCCGCTAATGACTGTTTAGCACGTCCCCAACTTCAGCAGCCCAACTCAGCCGGTCCCGATGCGGCCGGGCCTTGATTAATGCTAATGGCTTTTCTCACCAGCTGTGAAAATGCATTTTCCATAATTTAGCTGTCATTACAGCGGGAGGATTTATAAAACACGCGAGCACTCTACGCGCTTGACGGGCCTGGGGGGGGGGGGGACCCTGGGAAGAGCCGGGAGGCGGCTGGCCCTGCCCCCAAGCCCCGTGCGGGCAGCGCAGCCTCACCGGGCACCTGCGGCGGCTCCCGGGCCAGGACAGTGCGGCCTCTGCATCCACCTCAGAGCACGGAGCCGCTCCCGGGGCCAGGGAGGGGGCGGGACAGGGACCCCCAGCTGGGACCAGGGCGCCCCCTCTCGGAAGGAAGGAGGGCGAAGGGGAGGAGGAAAGCTGGGCCCCGCCCTCAGGGTGAGGAAGCGCCAGGCCTAGCAGCACCCAAACCTCTTGAGGATGTGGCGGGGCGCTGACCTATGACCCAGGAGGTCAGGGCACCTGCCCAGGTTGCAGCTGGATCCCCAGTGGGGGGCGTGCGGGAGGCAGCCCATCCATGATCCTCTCTCATCATTGATGTTTCTCTCTCTCCCCCTTCCTCTCTCAAATCAATAAGAACATAAAAGAAAAGTTTATTTTTTACAAAAGGCGTTGCATGAACTCTCCCAAGGGCGCAGCGGCCGTGGCAGGAACCCCCACACGGTGGCGTCCAGCCAAGGACAAGATCCCAGGCGACGGGCAGCCCACTGACCCCTGCGCCCCCCCCTCCACGCCGGCCTGTCCCTCTCCCCCCTCACACGTCCCCCGGCTCAGGCACCGTGACTCTGGAAAGGGCGTGGAGGGCGGCGCGGGCCGAGGTGGAGGGCAGAGTCGGCGGCGAATCGATTAAGGCCAGTCCTTCCGCGCGCCCGCCGTGCCCGCGCTGCCTTCAATTAGTGGGTCTGGCCGCGCGCAGGCCCCGAGCCACGGCCACGGAAACCGCCTCCTTGTTTTAATCTTCCCCAGCCGGCCTTTCGCCTCCAGCCCGTCTAATTGAAACTAATCTTCGCGGGCAAGGCCTGTCTCCCCCTAATCCCGCTCCGAGGAAGTTCACCTGTTCCCAATTACAGCCGCGCCTCCCGCGCCCGCCGCCCGCTCCGAGCGCATGATTGGCTCCATGCGGCCGGTTCTGCCGTCGGGCCGGGAGATGCTATCGCCGCGCGGATAGGGTTTCCGAGGAGCATTTTGTGGATTACGTTTCGCACGAAGGCGACGGAGGGCGCGATGGCGCAGAACCGGTGAGCTCCTCGGGCGAGGGGGCGAGGTGGGGGGGCCGGCTCCCACTGCGGCCCCTAGCGGGGAGTCCAGGCCGGTCTGGAAGCTTCCGGGAGGGGCGGAGAGGAAAGGAGAACGAGGAGGCCCCTCCGGCAGGACCTCGGGGGCGGCCGGAGCCCTGGCCTCGGTGCCTCCGAAACCCTACACTCCGGCGGCGGAGCGGCGGATTCGCGCTCGGGGCTGGAATCCCAGCGCCGCGTGTTATCGCGCTGATCGGACCCGGCCTGGCAGCCGGGTGCCCGGAGAAACTGAAATGACGGCTCTTCGCGGAGGCAGCTGTTGTTCCTCAAAGTGCCCACACCCAGCCCAGGGGGAGCCGGTGGCCTGGGCCCAGAGGCTGGGGACCAGGTGGAGGCCTGCCCGCCCTGACCCCGGCCTGGCTGAGCCTCGGGCACCCCGCTCCGCCAGGGTCCCCCGTGCCGCCCTGCGGGGCCGCCGGGCCTTGCTGTGCGTGACCTGGTTTATGGCCTGTTTATGGAGTCCGGGGCTTAAAGCCGAGGTGTGTAAATCACTGGTCCGCCTCCACCCCCCTGGGGCACACGGGCCGGCAGCCTCGGCTTTTCTAGAACAGTCCATGGATCAGGAAGGAACCCCCACAGGAGAGTCCCAGCCAAGGCCCCATTGAGTGGGGCCCTCCGGGCAGGCTCGCCCCGAAGCCGAGACCGGATCCCAGGCCGCTGCGGGCCGTCCCTGGCTGAGCCGGGAAACTGTGACGGGCGGTGACACCGGCTCCAGGCCCCCCTCCCCGTCTCCAGCGTCCACTGCCCTCCCTGGCCAGGCCCTAGGCCCCAGCTGGTGGGCTGCCCCACCAACACGCAGCCGAGGTGGCCGCTGGGAGCTGTGCCTCCCAGCCCCGAGAGGACCACGTCAGAGCAGGTCCAGCATGACACCGCCGGGCCTGGGCCTGAGCGGACCACGTGGGCCCCAAGGGTTCCTCCCTCCTCCCGTGTCTGCACCTGAGCTCAGCCTCTCTCCCGCCTCCCCGGGCAGGTCCCTGCCGGGCCCCAGGAGCCCGTGTGCGTCCCGGCACCAGCAGCACGGCCCCCGTCGGGCTGCGTCCCGGCACCAGCAGCACGGCCCCCCTCGGGCTGCGTCCCGGCACCAGGCTCTTGGCACAGAGCTGACGTGGCATCGACTCACCGGTGCCTTCCTGGGCTGGAGGGGCAGGGCGCAGGGAGAGGAGCCCCCACCCTCCGCCAGGCTGTGACCTGAGCGCCCCCCCCCCCCCCAGCTGTGCGCAGCTGTGCAAGTTCAGGCTCACACTCGACATGAAGAGACACTTCCCGTCTCTCCCCAACCACCTCTGACATCAGACCCGCGGGGGCGAGTTTCCAGTGACGGAACAGGGGCCAGGCGCTCCGTCTCAGCGGCCCGAGTCCCAGGACTCGCAACGGCGGGACCGAGCGGGGCCGCCCTACACGGTCCCCACCAGGCCTGTCGGCTTGGTGACCTCGGCCAGCGGGCAGAGCACCTGCTTCACCGCGCTGGGTGCTCGGATGTCAATCTCTCCTCAGCCGTTCGCAACAAAGTTCCCTTCGCAACAAAGTAGCAACGAAGTTCCGTTCGCAACAAAGTAGCAACTGGAGGCCCCTGAGCTGGTTTTGAAAAAGATGCAAAAGCTTCCAGGGCTCCGAGCCTGTGACAGGGGTCACAGCAGGCAGCGCCCCCGGGTCCGGAGCCGGGTCTGGGGGCCAGCGGACCTCGGAAGGAAGCGCCGATGGTCTGCGTGATGGGGTTTCTGTGGAGACCAGTCCGTCTTAGCCCTCACCCTGGGGCAGCTCCGTCCACACCGCGGCGCTGAAGACCCCTCGAGGTGCCGGGGCCCGTGGCCCCAGCCTGAGCCCCCACACGCAGGGGGAGCTGGCGCTACCAGGCGGGCGCGTGGCAGAGGGTGACCGCGTGGTCTCACAGGCAGGGCCCTGGGGGACGCTGCCGGGGGGAGGCCACAGCTGAAGGGCTCTCGTAGGGACAATGGCCTGGAAGCCGCAGGACTGCGATTCACGCCTCGGGTGCGAGGGAAAGTCCTGGAGCTGAACCTGCCCCCGTGTCCACGTGCCTTCTCTGATGTCACAGGCTTGTGGGGCTCCAGCTGGGGGTGCAGATGGCTCCCCGGGGACTGGACTCCCCCTGGCCCGCCATCCCCGGCACGGTCAGCTCCTTCTCCGTCTGTCTCCCCACCCAGCACCCAGCGCCCAGCGCCCAGCACCCGGTCCTGAAGCCTGAACTCACAACCTCTGGGGCCCCTGGGGCCTCGCACCCCAACCACACGGCGGGCTCCAGCCGGGGAGGCCCAGCCTCGGGGAGGCTCCGGGTGGCGGGAGGCAGGTGGGAGCCCTGTGCTCCCCGGGGTTCGGGGAGAGGGCAGCGCGCACAAAGCCCCATTCTCCTCGCCCGCCGCCCTCCCTCGCGGCCTGGAGAGCCACAGCACATTTTCCATGAAGGTTTCCGTCCCGCCGGCTGCTCCTCCCAGCAAAGCCTCTTTGTCCCCCTTCCTGCCTGGCCTGCGCCTCCATAAACACCTCAAGCCTCGAGGCCGGGGGCTGGGGGTGGGGCTCCGTGCCCCCCGCCCTGCGCCTGCAGACCCGAGGAGCGGCCCCTTCCACTCCCAGTGCCCACGCAGGCTGCCCTGGGGGAAGGAGGAGGAAGCCAGGCCTGGCCACCCTGGAGGGCTGGGCACGGGCACGGGCCCTCCCTGGCTGTCCAGGTGCCCGAGGCAGGAAACCTGGCCACTCCCCGTGCCCCGCCAGCCGCACGAGGCCGGCACGCAGGCTGGACAGCGCTCCCCACGCGGCCCGTGGGCCAGTTCGAACGGCATCCCCGAGGCTGCCCTGAGCATCGTGGCACCAAACACCGGGAGGAGCCGCTCGCCTCTGAGCGGGAGCGAGGCAGGACGCCGCCCGTTCCCGCCACGGCGCCCCGGCACCCCGTACCACCTGCGGGGACCGTGCCTCTCAGCAGGGAGCAGGCGGATATGCGACCTCGAGTCACCACACACGAGGGTCGGCCCGGAAACCCACCGCCGGCACGCGTTAGAGTGAGCAGCCGGCTGGCAGGAGCATCGACCTGTGAACCAGGAGGTCCGGGCACAGGCCCGGGTTGCGGGCTCCATCCCCCGTGGGCGGCGTGCAGGAGGCAGCCGGTCCGTGATTCTCTCTCGTCATGGATGTTTCTGTCTCCCTCTCCTTCCTCTGTGGAATCAATAAAGAGTGAGGCAGGGAGGGGGCGAGAGGTAGAAACACCCGTGAGGAGAGAGGAGCGCCGAGCAGCTGCCTCCGCACGCCCCCCACTCGGCCGGAAGCAGAGCCGGGACCCTTAGTCTGCAGGCCGTGCTCTGTCCGCTGAGCCACACCTCGGGGGGGGCGGCGGGGGCAGAAATAAATTTTTAAAAAAGAGTGACTGTCACACGCACCTCATCTCAAAATGGACTCACTGGAGGCCGTGCAGGGACACGCGGCGCCCCGGTGGTGAGGGCCCGCCCCCTGGTGGCATCGAGGTTTCTGGTGCCCCCCGCACCGCGTCACCCAGCCCCGCACCGCCCAGGCCGGGAGGGGGCCGGTGGGGCCCCAGCAGGAGCTGTGCCTCCTCCCTCTGTCCCTCGTCCTCCAGCGCCTGCCCCCGCCTCAGGGCATCTTCAGGCCACAAGCAAAGGGGGGCACAGCAAGGACACAGGGGGTCACGGGGGGACATGGGGGGAGCACAGGGGGGCACAGCAGGGACATAGTGGGGCATAGGGGGACACGGGGGCATAGGGGAACACAGGGGGGCACCGGGGGGGACATAGTGGGGAGGGCCCAGCAGCATTGACCCAGGCGGGTGAGGAGTCCCCAGGAACCGTGTCCCTGACCCCTGGCTTCGGGGGACAGTGAGCAGGCCGGGCGGGGCGCAGCTCCCTGAACAAAGGCCGGACAGCGAGAGGCGAAGGGAAGAGCCTTCCGGTCACACCCAGGGTCCCGGCCGCGGGGAACCCCTCCTGCCCTCCGTGCACACTGTTCTCATGACCCCTCCGGGCGGCAGCGCCCGGCAGCACGTGGGCATGAGTGGGGGCCACCTCTCCACACTCTACCTGGGGGGGCGACAGGCCCTGCTGGAGGCCCCGGCCCCGCCCACCTGCTCGGAGAGCCCCCCCCCCCCCCCCCGGGACTGCTGCCGCGGGAGAAGGGCTCAGGCGATGCCGTGGGGCTGCCCACCCTGGGCACCACCCTGGGTGCCACCCTGGGCACCACCGGCCCCGCCCCCGCAGGCGGGAGTTAGAGACGGTCACCCCGGCCCAGCCGCCCGCTCGGCCCGCTCAGCTGCTCCATTAGCAGCGCATGTTTTATTAACGCGGCATGAAAGTTTAATGCTGTGATTACAGGGGAATGGCCTGCACCTCGCGGAGATTAGAGGATCCGCAGTGCGCTGCGGGGAGCGAGGCATCCGTCAGGCCTGCGGGCCGGCGGCCGCTTTATCACGCCGTGGCCTCCCCGCCGCCCTCGGCCTCCCCGGGAACCGTCCCCGCGGCGTCAGCGCCAACCCCGGGTCTGAGGCCACCGGGGAGGAAGCACGGGCGGGGGCACCAAGAACCCCCGAGGGACGCCCGGCTCAGTGCCCACACCCCTGTCCGAGCCCGGCCACCCTCCTCCAGGCCGAGACTGAGGCCCCACACCCCTCGCACCCCCCTTCCATGAAGGGCGTTTGGGGGGAGCCTGCACCCCTGGATTGCCGCGGGCGGAGGCTTGGCCCTGTCTCACCCCTCATGGTGTGGGGGCCGGAGGGCAGGGGCTGGGCCCCCGGAGGCTGGGCCAATTGGGAGGAGTCCAGACGGGGCACCGCTGACCGCCACTCTCCCTTCCCCTCAGCTCGCCCGGGCGGAGGAGTTGGGGTGCAGACTCCAGGCGAGACTTTAAGGCCCAGCACAGCCCATCCTCACCCAGCGCCTCCTCCCGCTCAGGCAGCCTGGACACCCCCAGGTCCTGCGGCTCAGCCAGCAAACCAGGGCTCCCTCCTGCCTCCCGTTTCCCCACCCCCTCCCAACTGGGAGCACACGGTCCCCTCCACCCAGTGGGGCACCTGGTGGGATACACTACTTGGCTCTGGTCACCTCCCAACCCAACACACACACACACTCACACATACATACACACACAGTCTCACACATACACACGCATATACACTCACACACACACACACACGCATATACACTCACACATACATACACACTCACACATACATACACACATATGTGCTCACACACATACATACACACTTACACATACATACACACACATACAGCTGGGGGTGCAGATGGCTCCCCGAGGACTGGCCTCCCCCTGGCCCGCCATCCCCACCGCCCGGGGCCTCATCTGGTCCCCAGGGACCTGGGACACACACATATACGCACTCACACATACATGCACACACATACACACTCACATGCACACAAACACACACACATACACACACACTCACACTCACCCCTCCACTCACGCTCCATCCCACACCCATGGCAGGTATCACTAATCAATCACGCATCACGGGTCAATCACCAGGTGTGGCTGCTGACCCCAGACCCAGCCGGGACCTCCCAGCCTCCTCCAGGAGGGCCGGCGCGGGTGCTGCACGACGTGTCGCCAGAATCTTGGACAACATGCAAGACGGCAGCCACCGGCCGGACGTGACGAGTTCAACTTAATTAAAACAAACAAAATCTAAAACTCAGCTCCTGAGTCACGCTGGCTCCATCTCCCACGCTCGGCAGACACCGGGGCCGGGGGCCATCCTTGGACGGCGCAGGTACGAGAGGTCCCGGCGCTGCAGGAAGCTGGGAGGCGGCGCTGGGTGTCCCGGCCACCGCAGTCCCCGGGGGCTCTCCTGAGCCCAGCGGCACTCAGTGTCCACTCAAAGGGCTGCACTCGCATTTGCTGCCTGCTGGGGGCACACCAGAACTGGGCAGAGTGGGAGGAGTGAACGGGAGGGGTGGTCAGGGAGGGCTCCCTGGAGGAGGTGGTGTCGGGCAGTGGCGTGGGCAGTGAGGGCTGAGGAGCGAGTGGAGAGAAAGGTGGAGGCAGCTGGTCGGGATGACAGCACACACCTCCACGGGCACCGGCAGCGGTGACTGGCCCAGGGGCGCACGGACCCCACGCACACGCTCTGGCCGGCCGTCTCGATGGCCCCAAACTTCCTGAGGGTCCTGAGGAGCGGAAATGCTTTCGGGAGGGAGGTCCAGACCCCAGGGAAGCAGGAGGGGCGGGGCGGAGACAGACCCTGGGCTGCATGGGGCCACAGGGGAGTCTGAGGGGGTGGGGACGTGACCCACAGGGCCTGGTGGTCACCCCGAGACCCCGGGCGGGACCCGGCCCGAGCCCCCCTCACCTGGGCCTGGCGACCGTCACTCACAGCTCGAAGGAGCCGCCGCCGCACCTGAAGGCCCTTCCTGGGTTGTGTTTTTTATTTAATTTTCCAGCGAACACACTCTTTTATCATCCCAAACCGTGAAAGTGAATTAAGGAGAAATGGGTTTCTTTCAATTAGGCCCGGCGTTGCTTTGAGTAACTGCCTATAATTCTATTTAATGAAAAAATAAAATCATTATTCCACGGCTGCCCTGCCTGTCACGAGCCCACAGACGGGCTCCATTAGCGTGCACCGTAGATTTATTTAATTAGAAAAATATTTTGTTTTCTCTGATTCTTTGGGAAAAGGAAAAAAAAAAAAACCCTCCAGGCACAAAATTAATCAAATCTGTTACCTGGCGGTTAATGGCTCCTCGGCTGCGGCACCTCTGGGCCCGCGCGGCTCCGGCCCTGATTTCCACCCAGATGTGGGCGCCGCCGCCCGGCCCGCCGCGTCTGCCGAGCTCCGCTGCCAAGCCCCTCGCTGCCGGGGCGGAGACCCCCGTGGCGGGCACACGGGAAAGGAGCCAAATTCTTCCCCGGCCACAAACGCGTCCTCTGGGCGCGGGGAGCACACAGGATGCCCGGCGGGGCCCACACGTGCTGCTCGTTAAGCCCCGGCCGCCCTGCGACGGAGCCCACCCGAGACCCACCGCCGGGGCCTCATCTGGTCCCCAGGGACCCAGGTGGCAGGAGGAGCCGGAGGGACCGCTCCCTGCGACGAAGCTGTCGCTCCCCCTCCCCCTCCTGGGGATGGTGGGTGTGGGGGGCAGGCACTGGGCCCCCAGAGCGACCTCGAGGCTCGGCAGGGGTGTGCCCACGGGGTGAGGGGCCTGCGCTCCGGGCCGAGCTGGGGACGTGGAGTCACGGACATGGAGGACGAGGCTCGGGCGGCCCCGAGGCCCAGGGGGCTGATGCGGAGGCTGAAGCTGGGGCGTCCCTTCCTCCAGGCCCGGGAAGCTGGGGGGCTGGTGAGACTCAGGAGAGAACTTCGGGGAGGGGGGGCAGGGCTTGTGCCCCCAGTGTCCAGGCTCACGGAAGGTGAACAACTGGCCTGAGCAGGCAGGGAGCCGGATCCTCAGCCCCAGAGCTCCCCTCCCTTCCCCCCCACTTCCTGCAGGAACCTCAGAAAACCTTCCTCCCAGTGGCCAACCATTCCAGTGGCAAGGACAGGGCGGGGCTCGTTGGAGGGCCGGGTGGCATGGCGGGGTTCAGGGAGTGGGGAGCAGAGATTCCGAGAGAAGCCGCCAGGCGCTCCCGGGACGCTGTCCCTCCTGGTCCCACTCCCTGGGGCGGGGGTCCCCCACACCTAGTTATGTGGATTTGTGTCCCTGGCTTCCTCAAACCCTGACTTTTTTTTCTTTTTAAATATACTTTTATTGATTTCAGAAAGGGAGAGATAGAAACATCAATGATGAGAATCATTGATCAGCTGCCTCCTGCACGCCCCCCACTGGAGATCGAGCCCGCAGCCCGGGCCTGTGCCCTGACGGGGAATCAATGGAACCGTGACCTCCTGGTTCCTAGCTGACACTCAGCCCCTGAGCCCGCCGGCCGGGCCGACCCTGACATTCCTGAACAGCCCTGACGACTGAAGCTCTGTTTTGTCTCATTGCTGCTTCGGGGCTTTTCCAACGAACGCGGCTCACCTTTGTTTCAGGGCAGCGAGGGGGGCACAGGGCCAGCGGGTCCCTGAGGCTGGCAGGACGCCAGGCCAGTCTGGCCGGAGTTCACCTCCGGGACGGAGCCCTCGGCGGTGTGAGGAGCGTCTCAGGCTGAGCTCTGACCCCTCTGCGGGGTCTGCCCCTGACACCCCCTCTGACACACCGGCTCGCCCTCCGCTCAGCGAGCGAGCCCGAGGCCCGGCTCCACGTGACAGCCCGTGGCCTCGCAGGAGAGACCTCCAGACCCGAGGCCGCGGGACGTGCTGGGAGCGCTGGGAGCCGTGTTCTCACCTGACACCTTGGCCAATGCCCGCGGCCACCTGCAGGCAGGCCCGGAGCCCCGCCCCCGCCCCCCCCCCCCACCCCTCACCGTCCTGGGCTGTGAGCTCCCGGAGAACAGCCTAACGGTCGGGGGCCACCTCTTGGCCTCTGTCCCTCGGAGGCCCCAGCCAGGACCACATCCTGAAGCGCAGAGGGCGGCGGCCGCACCCACCCCACCCCAGCGTGTCCCGCCGACACTGTTCCGTGGGTCGGAGGCAGGCAGCGTGGAAAACCCGTCTCCGTGGGATCAAGAGTCGGGCCCTCGGGCCCTCCCCCCGACCCTCCCGTAGGCAGAACCCAGCCAGGAGCTCCCGACAAGTCTGCAGGGCCCTAGGCAAGCCCCTGGCCCGCCCGCCTCAGTCTCCCCTCCAGGCACTGCCCCCCGCCGGGCTCCCCGAGGCCATGTGTGGAGGTTCCGAGGACAGGCCAGCGGTGGAGAGGACAGGCCAGCAGCCTCTCACCCCGTCCATGGTGACATCTCAGACAACTGGTCTCCGCCTCCCAGTCCCTGCAGGTGGCCGACCCCCCCCCCCCGCCCCCTTTGTGTGGCGGAGGCTGAGGCCTGGCTCGCCCTCCCTAGCCACCACCTGGAAGGAGGAACCATGCTCCCGGCCATCCGTGTGTGGAGCACGGGCTCCCTCTGCTGGCGCCCATGTGCAATGACCGCAGGAGGCAGTGGGGGCCGTCACCTGGTGGCTCAGCCACAGGCCTTGGGGGCAGGGAGGGGGGGCTGTGAAGGCAGACCCCACCCTGGCCAAAGCCCAGACTCAGCCCTGCAAGGCCCGGCACGGGCCGTGATGCACAGACCAGTGTCCACGGAGTGCGTGCGGTGAGCAGAGCGGGTAGCCTCGGGGTCAGGAAGGAAATGGAGGCACAGATGGGAGACGGATCAGAGCTGAGGGGAGAGCCACACAAGCATCAAGGTTATCACCCTCCCCCCATTGCCCAGATGGAGAAACTGAGGCACGGGGCCCTGTCGGGAGCTCTGCCCTCTGCAGGCTGCTGGTCTGGGCGCTCTGGAGGGGGCACCTGGTGCCAGGGAGGAGGAGGAGCCAGGACGTCGCCCTCCCACCTGCAAGACCTCTTCCTCCAGCAGCTGGGAGGGGCCTGGAAGCCCAGGACACACCGCGAGCGAGAGGTGCCAGCTGCTGCCCCCGGGGTCGGGCCCAGGTCTTTCCCCCAAGTTACTGGGCCTCTCCCTGGATTCCGGCTCCCGGCCCTGACCACCCGCAGGTCAGCTGAGGTCCTCCCAGATGTCCCCTCCCCGGACCCTCCCCGATGGGGGCTCTGCGCTCAGGACCTGCCTCCACCCCCGCCAGCGTCCAGCGCCACGCACACTCCCACGCTGCTCACTCCCACAGCAGCCACCGCAGGCCCCGGCACCCTCCTGGTCCCCCGCCTGGCGGCTGCTCCCTAAAACCTGGACGCCCGGTTGCCACCTCGGCCAAGACTCCAGGGTGCAGCTGGCAACCACGGGACTCACCGGCCAGGCAGATGGGGGGCCCTTGTGGGCGAGCCCCTGGCCCCGGAGAGGCGCTGGCGGCCTCGGCAGGAACCAACAGCAGAGCTGGCTGTCCATCTGTCCCGACAGCAGAGGCTGGGCGGGTTCTGTCCACTGTGCCCCGTCACTCCTCAGCGGGGCCGCCACGGGACCCCGGCCGGACGGCGCCCACCCCTGCCAGAGGCCCGGCTCGCTGAGCGCGGGGTCACCAAGGCCTGGCTGCCGGCCCCCACCCCTCCCGGCCACCTGGCCTCCGGCCCCATCCAGGACCCACACGCAGAGGGTGCAGGCCGGACGGCACTGCCCGCCACCTACACTCACTCCCGGAAAAGCCCGTTCATTGAGGCCTGGGGCTGAGAGTTCAGGGTCACCCGCGTGGAGAGAAAACGGAGGCCGCTGAGGAGTCCCTGCCCCTACACACATGCATGGCACATGCCCACACCTGCAGCATGCACGCTCACATGCACAGCACATGCACACACCTGCAGCGTGCACGCTCACATGCAGACACACGTACACACATGCAGCATGCACGCTCACATGCAGGCACACGTATACACCTGCAGCATGCACACTCACATGCACGGCACACGCACCCACCTGCAGCATGCACGCTCACATGCAGGCACATGCACACACCTGCAGCATGCACGCTCACATGCAGGCACATGCACACACCTGCAGCATGCACGCTCACATGCAAGGCACATGCACACACCTGCAGCATGCACACTCACATGCACGGCACATGCACATACCTGCAGCATGCACGCTCACATGCAGGCACACACGTGTACACGTGTGCAAGCAGCGTCAGCGTGTTTCTGGTGCTTAGAGAGCTCGGGGCGGGGAGGCCGGGGAGGGTGGGGGCCGGGAGCCAGGCCCTCCGCAGGGTCGGGCAGCGCGGGCCTCCCCGCTCTTTCTGGCTTCTCCCACCGCAGCCACCGGTTCTGCAGAGGGAGCCGCTCCCGCCGCCCGGCCAGAGGGAATGACGTCACTTCCGGCTTCGGGACTCCACGTTCTGAAACACACCTCCCTCCCAGACGCGCGCAGGGACACGTTATCTGACGAACTAACACCGACACAGAAGCTTCACGTTTTTTAAAATCCAGCCGCTGCACAGACTTGGGGAGGCCCTGGGCCCCGGACGGAGCGCGGCTGAGAGGCTGCCGGGAGGCTGGGCTGTGGGCATGAAGCCTCAGGGAGCAGCACCGACCCCCCCAGCGGCGTGGCCGAGGCCGGGGCCCCCTGCCGGCCCGCCTCCGGGGGGACAGGACGGAGGCCCCGGGGGAATCCTCGCCCACCCGCTCCCGAGCGCCCTTCCTCGCGCTCCGAGGCCGCTTTTGACAGCCGCCAGCCGGGCGGCCCCAGGCCCGGCGCAGGCGGAAGTCAGGTCCTCCTTCCGGCCCGGAGGTCGGCCTCCGCCCCCAGCCGCCCGGGATCGGGGCTCCGCGGGACCAGGGGGCCGTCCGCCGGCTGTGGGGCGGCCCAGGCGCCCGTGCCCTTCGCGTCGCTCCCGGGAAGACACGAGGCGCGGCTCGCACCGCAGGCCCGGAGCCCCACGGCCGCCACCAACTTCCTGACCGACTCCCCCCTCCCGTGTCCCTGAGGCGGTAACACGGCATCCGAGGCTGGGGTCCCCGGCTTTCACTCACGGTTTCATGCTGGGAGTCACGTGCGGCTCTGAGGTGCTTTAGCCAATGGGATGCGAGCATACGTGTGGCACAGGTGCTTTAGCCAATGGGATACGAGCACGTGGGTGGCTCTGAGGTGCTTTAGCCAATGGGATGCGAGCACACGTGCGGCACTGAGGTGCTTTAGCCAATGGGATACGAGCACACGTGTGGCACTGAGGTGCTTTAGCCAATGGGATACGAGCACGTGGGTGGCTCTGAGGTGCTTTAGCCAATGGGATCCAAGAACACGTGTGGCTCTGAGGTGCTTTAGCCAATGGGATGCGAGCACACGTGCAGGGCGGGGCCTGGAGCACACTTGGCACCGCCCACAGCCCCTCCCTTCTCCCAAAATTATCACCAACACCTGCAGTCCATTATCTCACCTGAGAGCAAGCCCCAGAGGCCCCCCTGGCTGAGGGCCCCCCTGGGCTGAGGGCCCCCCTGGGCTGAGGGCCCCCCTGGCTGAGGGCCCCCCTGGGCTGAGGGCCCCCCTGGCTGAGGGCCCCCCTGGGCTGAGGACCCCCCTGGGCTGAGGGCCCCCCTGGCTGAGGGCCTCCCTGGGCTGAGGGCCCCCCTGGCTGAGGACCCCCCTGGGCTGAGGGCCCCCCTGGCTGAGGGCCCCCCTGGCTGAGGGCCCCCCTGGGCTGAGGGCCCCCCTGGCTGAGGGCCCCCCTGGCTGAGGGCCCCCCTGGCTGAGGGCCCCCCTGGGCTGAGGGCCCCCCTGGCTGAGGGCCCCCCTGGCTGATGGCCCCCCTGGCTGAGGGCCCCCCTGGGCTGAGGTCCCAGTGGGCAGCAGGGCCCTATGGGGGTTCTGGGGGGAGGGGCCGCTCCTCCGCCTTCAGAGCCCGCAGCGCGGCTTCTCCCCTCTGACCTCGGCTTTCAGGGTCACCTCTCTCCGACTGTGTCCCCCACGCCCCTGCGGTGACGTGGGCCGCTGTGTAACCAGGGTAACCCCGTCTCCAAAGTTCCTTCCCCTGAAAGGTGGCCGTCCACAGGCCCGGGACCCGCAGGCCGAGGAGCTTGGGGCTCTCGTTCGGCCCCCCCAGCCCGGCGGTTGGAGGAGAGGCGGGCGGTGCCGTGCCCGGAGTGCCGTGGGCACCCGGCAGCCCCCCGCCGGGGCTGGACGCCCGGAGCAGCACCTGCCCCCTGTGACCCTCACGCAGGGACCCATCGCCAGACCCAGGTGAGGAGTCTGATCTCTAAACTACTGGCTCCGTGCACGGATTCGTGCACCTTGAGAGGAAATTAATTAGAAGAAATATTTTAATATCGCTATTCGCCCTTTCTCTGTAATAGACGTGTCAACCAAATTCACGATCGACAATGACAGATGGAAACACGCGTGCGGCCGGCGCCAGCGAGAGCTTTATATGTATCGCGCATGCACGAGTCAACTTAGCCTTTTATAGATACAGACACACTTGCTTAGTTAGACCTGCTTTCTGATTTAGCTAAGCTTTTCCAGCCCAGTGAAGCACCCCAACTTCTCTTCCAGGTAATTGTCAGCAACACAGCAGTAAATATCAACAGGAAGCAGATTATTATTGTGGATCACGCAGGGAGAACAAAGGGTAAAATATTTAACTGCAGCCGTGTCTGACTATATTCTGTGCAGTGAGGAAACCTGAAGTCATTTTCAAGGTCCACATTTCTTACTTCTTTTCAGTCGGGTCAAGTTTCCAAGCTTTCTAAATCTCCGTTTCCTGGCTAATGAAAAGAAAATGGGATTCCACCGAGTCTCCTATCTCCCTTCTCCAGGACTTCTGTGAGGATCAATGAGATGAGGCACGGAAAATGCTTCACAGACATTTGGTTAAAGTGTGAAATGTTTGCACCTGGCTATAAAGCAGGTCGTGTTCCTGGGCTGAAGAAACTGCAAGGAGGCTAGTCGCTAAGGAGAGGAAGCCGGGCGTTGCTACGTGACATCATTACCCAGTGCCCACAGCCACCCTTTCCGGGCTGGGCTGGGCTGTGGGCCGCATTTTGCACCACGGCAGCGTCGGCTGCGATTTGGTGGGCTGTCGCTCTGGGGTGGTGGGGGAAGCCCGGTGTTGCTTTGTGAGCGCCAGGTCCGTGCTGCCCTTTCTCTGTAAATGGCCAGTGCGCGTCACGGCAGCTCCTGCGATGAGCGTCTGCCCCCTGGTGGTCAGTCTGTGTCACAGCGACCGGGCGGGCGGGCAGAGGGGCACTTAGCATATTAGCCTCTCAACATATAGACGTGTTTAATAGCAAAGTGCTTGCCACTGAAAACCAAGGCTTTGTCCACATCCCTTCCCTGAACCCCCGGGGTCCTTAGGCCTCCTCCTGCCTCTCCAGAGGCCGGGGGACGATGATGGTGAAGATCACACCTTCGCGGGGCAGCCCCGACACCCTCAGCCAGGAGGCGGCACCGCCCAGGCTGCTCTGCAGGGGAGACGCGCGCAGGCCGGGCGTGCACTGGGAGCTGGGCAGAGGCACCTCCTGTGAGAAGCTAGACCGGCGTTTGGCCGAGGAACCGTGGGTCCGGGAGGGGAGGGGCAAAACCGGGGAATGTGGGTGTCATGGTGACCAAGCTGTCTCCTTGACCACACTTCAGGCTGGCTCTCCAGCCCTTTCTCCACCGGCCCCATCCATGGGCCCCGCCTCCCCCCTCCACGGGCCCCGCCTCCCCCGTCCACGGGCCCACCACCCCCATCCACGGGCCCCGCCTCCCCATCCACGGGCCCCGCCTCCCCCATCCACGGGCCCCGCCTCCCCCATCCACGGCCCGGCCTCCCTCACCCACGGGCCCCGCCTCCCCCATCCACGGCCCGGCCTCCCCCATCCACAGGCCCCGCCTCTCCCACTGAGTCCCTGGGTGGCAAGAGTCCTGCTGTCAGCCAGGCCCGACTCCCCAACCCTTGGTATCTGATCCAATTCCTCGCCCCCACCCTTGACGTCAATCTCCCTGCCTGCCTTTGGCGGGAACGCCCCCACTGATGTCTTCTCCTCTTCGGACCCCCACCCCCACCCCCGCCACCTCGGCCCGGCTGTCCACCCCTCGGCCTGTGGTCTGGAGCGGCGCTCGCTCTCCCCGCCGCAGTGTCCTGAATGGAGACTTCCAGCCCGGCCGGCGTGGTCAGTGGCTGAGCGTCGACCCATGAACCAGGAGGTCAGGGTTCAATCTCCGGTCAGGGCACAGGCCCGGGTTGTGGGCTCCATCCCCAGTGGGGGGCGTGCAGGAGGCAGCGATCGATGACTCTCCATCATGGATGTTTCTCTCTCTCTCTCCTTCTCCCTCCTCTCTAACATCAATACAAATATGTATTTTTTAAAAATGGCTTCCTTGAGTGTCAGAACGATTTTATCTCTAACCATGACCCCCGCCCGGTCTCAGGCAGCCCAGCCGGATCTCGGCCCCTCCTGTCCACCCCGAGACCACAGCCAGGTCGGAGGGAGGGGGGCCCCAGCGCCGGACAGCGCCAGGGGGCACCTGACGTCTCAGCCTCGCCCGCCCTCTGGGCACCGTCCCCCTCGAGCTCTGCTACAAGGTGCCCAGTCCTGCCAGCGCCCTGCTGGGGACGCCACCAAGGCCAGCGAGGCCACAGAGCCCCCACATGGAGGACCCCTGCCCCTCCCCTCCCTCATCCCCCCCCCCCCCAGAGAGGCAGCTCGCCCGACTGCATTAATCCAACGCTCGCTCGCGCGTCAAAGTGCACACGATTTCTTGTAAAAATGATCAGGCTGCTAATTAGGCTGTTTATAACGTGTTTCCCTGGTCACTAATGATCATTAACATGCAAATGAGCTCTGGGAGAGAGGCCGGGCGTTCATTACCGCGTTAATTACTGTTTGCATACTGGGCCCGGATACGAGCGGCGGCGGTTAGTGACGGCGCGATGATAATTACACCGGCGACATTTGGAAAAGTCATTTCGCCGCGTTATTTTTCTGCGTGATTAATGGCTGCGCGCCTCCGGTTGATAAACTCCGTTAGTGCGCACCGATGTGGGCTGGTGCACAGACCGGCCGGCAGCCGGGCCCATCCATCTCCGTCCCTGCTGGTTACCACGTTTCCGAGAAAGGAAACGGCAAAGGAGAAAGTTGGGCGGCTTTGGGGGAAGTGAACTCCCCGCACATCCTGCTTTCAGGGCTCCCCGACTCTGCTCTGACGCCAGGACAGAGGGCGTCCATCCGTCCGTCCGTCCGTCCGTCCGTCTAAGGTGCTGAACTGGGGGAGACCTGTGACTCCCGGAGGCCGACCCTGGGGCGGAGTCCAGGTCCTCCCTGCAGGGCAGCTCCGAGGTCACGGGGCCCAGCTTCCCTCCTCCCTCCCTCCTTTCTCCCTCTCTCCCACCTGCCAGGCGCCTGCGGGCTGTGCAGCCCACTCTGCCCTCCCAGAGCCAGTGTCGCAGAGAGGGAAGGCTGGCAGACGCTGGAGCAGGCGAGCGGCCAGAGGGGCGAGGAGCTGTTTTGGATGAGGGGCTGAGCGAGGTCTCTCTGTGGAGGGACAATGGGAAGTGAGGGAGGAAGTGGGGGGAGAGGGGCCGTGCAAAGGTCCTGGGGCAGACACAGGCTTGGCAGGGAACGGGCTGGGGCAGGCACAGAGAGGGGCCGTGTGGCTGGACCGAGTGGCCAAGATGCTGGGAGGTGGGCAGCAGAGGGGGGAGCAGGGCTGTTAGTTGGGGGAGCCCGGGAGCTTGACAAAAACAGAAGGGCCGTCTCCACGGCACTAAGACGTGGCTTCTCCAACCCGCTCCCCGGACAGGAGCTTCGCCTACAGTAGCACCCCTACCGCAGAGGGGGCCCCGGCAAACCACCAGCCCTGTCACTGAGATCAAAACACACGCGAGCGACAGGTGGGCGGGTGGGGGGGTGGGGACGCTGCATTATTGATCAGGGACAGGAGAGCCACCTGGCAGGTGTGCCCCGCCCCCTCGCCCGCTGCCAGGCCCGCAGGAAGCTCAGCGAGGCCGGCGAGGCAAGGTGAGCGGTCGGGCCGGGGTGGTCAGGGGCCAGGGGAAGGGGTCCGAGAGGGGAGCCCCTGACCCAGACTCCCGCCCCAGGACTGTGTCCTCCGCCCACGGTTCCCTCCTGGCTGGTGGCCGGGACCAGAGGCTGAAATTTCATCGGGTGCCCTGCCGACCAGGCCCCCGGCCCCCCTGGTCCCGCAGGTGTCCAGCCGCTGCAGCCACAGGTAAGCCCCGAAGCGCGGCCTGAGTCCTGGGGTGTCCTGAGGGCTGCCAGCCAGGGGCTCTGGGTGAACACCGGGGTCCGCGGATGGTGAGAGCTGCACCTGGCTCCTGGGGAGGGAGGGGAGCCGGGGGGGGGGGGGGGGCGGGGGCCACAGACCTGGGCTGTTGCTAAGTGCTCTCCTGCCTCGTGGGGATTGGCTGAGGGGATGAGTCTGCCTCCTGGTTGGGGAGCCCACAGCGGGGCAGATAAGCTGTGGGCCCTGTCCTCCCTCCTGTGCCACTGGGGGTGGGGGGGGGGTGGGGGGGCTGGGGAGCCCTGCCCTGGGCCCTGGCAGGGACGTTGGCTCAGGGTGTCAGGGGGCTCAGACTCTCCTGGCCGAGGCGGGGTCTGCAGGCAGGGACCTCGCCCAGCGCCCACCTCCTGGCTCCTGGCCCAGCGCTGGGATCAGACGGGACCTGGGCAGCGCTTAGGCCGCTGACGGTGGGCCGCGGGCGAGGGGAGGAGAGCGCGCCTGCTTGGGTAAAGGTGCCGGGAAAGTGGGCTTCCCACCCGCAGCCTCTAGTCCAGCTCCGCCTGCCCCTAAAGCCGTGGACGCCCCGTGAACCTCCCACAATGCACCTGTCCTGTAAGGTCTGCTGGGCACGGCCGTGCAAAGGGCAAGCGCTCCCCATGGCCCCACCGCTGCGGGGTCCCTCAGGACTAACACAGCCCCGTCCCGATCCCGATCCGGGCCTCGCCCCGGGCTGTGCCCTCCACACCTGCTCGTGGCCCTGCATCCGAATGCCCCCCCCCCCCCCCAGCGCGAAGCGGGTGTCCTGGGTCACCTGCACCAGGTGCGCCGCCCGCGGCGGGGCTGCCAGCACTGCGGGTGCCGTGCAGAGACCCGGCTCATCGGCCAGTGCCCGGGGCACAGGGCTCAGGCAAAAAACTCGGGGGACCCATCAGGGCTAATGTGACTGCCTCCTGGCCCCGGGCCTTCCTCGGCCTGGTGGCAGCCGGCTCCATCACGGCTCTGCCTAATTAGGGTAATTAACGGGAAGGACTCAGAGCAGTGGGAGATCTGGAACTGCCCTGCCCGGTGCTGCGCCGGGTGAAGGTCAAGGAGCTGCAGAGCCGGCCTGGCCGGGCGGACAGGAGGACCGGGCCCTGCTGACCCAGCTGCCCGCCCACTGCAGGCCTTGCCCAGAGTCCCCAACAGGCCCAATCCCAAGAGCCCAGACCCTGGGAAGGAACCCGGAGACGCAGCACCCCTCCCAGTGCCCACCGCCCTGCCTTGCAGCGCCCGCGTCCCCCACGTGGCACCCAGCTGGCTCCCTGGGCCCTGCCAAGGACCCGGGCTTTGCCTGGCATCTGGGCCCAAAACAGCACCATCTTTCCAGGCACCTGCCACCCCCCTGCCTCCCCTCCCAGGGCCCTCGGGTGGCTGGGCTGCCCTTCGGCTGCTGGAAGGGGAGGGGGGCTCCTAAAATATCCCCGATGCGCAGGAGGCGGGCAGAAAGGACCCGGCTGTTCTGGGGGTGCAGGGGCCAGGACGCCCCCACCTCCCTGGAGCTCCGTCCTCCGCTGCGAGGACTGTGAGGCTGTGGAGTGAGGGGGGCCCTAAAGCGCGGTCAGCTCCACCCCCAAGTCCAGTGGCCCCGCACCGGAGCCCGCGGTCTGCTCCGAAGCGCCCCCCGGGACTGGGGAGCGATCCGACAGGCCAGGGGGCGGGGCAGGGGCGGGGCCGGCAGGGGCGCCGACCGGCTGCTGGGGGCGCAGCTGAGCAGCGGGCGGAGGGGTGTTGACACTCTCCCGGGAAACGCACCATCACCCCAGCCCTCGGGCTCCGGCTCCCGCTCGGGCTCAGCGGAGGTGGGGCGCCTGGGAGCCCAGCCCGCGGACCCTCCCAGGAGCCCGGCACCCCCTCCGGGGGAGCGCGCCTCGCCCTTCCCCGTGCGCCCGGCACAGCCTCCGAGCACCAGCGTGTCCGTGTGCACACGTGTGAGTAGGTGCGTGTGAGCCTGTGTGTGCGTGCACAGGTGGGGCGTGTGCGCCCGGGTCTCCGCCGGCTTGCCTGTGGGTGTCAGGGAGCATTTATGGGTGGGGCTTGTCTGCAGGCCCCTGGGAGCCGGGAGAGAAAGGGCTGAGCCGCTGCTTCTTCAGGGGAAGTTCGGGAGGGGAGAGGGGCCTGGCGGGCCGGTCCCTACACCCACCACGGAACTGACCCCCTGGCCCGGGCCAGTTGCTCCCCAGCACCACCCAAGGGCCAGGCCGGCGCCCCTCGGCAGCCCAGCACCCCCCTCCCCCCTCAGGTGGTGCGGGTGTGGGAGGAGCGCAGTGTGGCCTGAGGTTGGGTGGGCCTGTTGAGTCTCAGCGCTGAGAAGGCTGGGGACGCTGGTATGACCTGGACTGAGGGGGTCCGCCTTCCTGAGGACGGAGGGGCAGGCGGTGGAGCGAAGGCTCGGGGTCCCTGACCCCTCCGGCCACCCAGCTCCTCCCCGCTGGGCGCTCAGGGGCACCATCCACAGCCCTGCCGGGCGGCCGTGGCTGGGCAGGGCCACAGTCCCACTTGCAGAGGAGGAAGCTGAGGCCAGAGGCAAATCCCGGTCTGGAGCCCGGCCCGGCCAACCCCCTAACAGCCCGGTTCACCCTCTCCGCTCAGGGCCCAGCACTGACCCCGGGGGCTCGGGGGGAGGGGCGGGAGGCTGATCTGGAGCAGGCCCGGGGGGGCACAGGGCCAACGGGCTGACCGCTGCGAGCACTGACCACGCCCCCTCCCACCGCAGGGGCGTGAGGACTGGACATGGCCTGGCGGGGAGCACGGCGGTGATGTCGGCCCAGGAGCTTGTGGCCTGCCTCTGCCGGGAGGGGGACCAGCACCTGGCGCTGGGGGAGCCCCCGCTGGCCACGGCCTTCTACCTGGCCGCCTTCAGCTGCCACGCCCCCTCCGCAGTGAGGAGCGTCCGGGCGGCCCTGGCCGAGGCCCGGGGGGCAGCCGTGGTGGCCACGCTGGAGGCCTGGTGCCGAGGGGAAAGCCAGATCCCCGCCATCCACTGGGACGGCATGGCCGTGGTGTCCCTGACCGGGACCCTGGCCTGCGCCTTCCTGGCCACGCTGTGCCCGGACCACCCGGCCGCGGCGCTGCACTCGCTGGCCGGCCTGCTGGCCCGCGGGCGCCACGCGGAGGTGGTGCGGCGCTGCGGGGCCCTGCTGGCCGCGCACTCCCAGCAGGGCCTGGAGCTGCGGCTGACCCGCGCCCTGGCGCGCATCCTGTCGGGGGCGCAGGTGGACGCCGGCCTGGCCGACTACCTCCAGGCCTTCGCCTCGGCGGCGGACCGCACCGTGGCCTTCGTCCTCACCCACCAGCGGCCCTACCTGCCCGTGCTGGTCAGCGTCCTCCAGGCCCACGTCGCCGCGGACAGCGCCGGCCAGCGGGAGGCCGACGGCCGGAGACTCCTGGCCGCCCTGGACCCCGGGGGCACCTGGAGCAACGCCCTCTCCCCCGACGCTCTGCTCCGCGGGGGCCGCTATGAGGACTGCCGGGCGGCCTGCAGCCGGGCCCTGGAGGCCGACCCCGCCGGCCGCGGATCCCGAGGTAGGCTGCGGTCACGGCCCCTGAGGGTCAGGGTGAAGGTCACGGCAGCCATTTCTTCCAGCACAGCCAAGTCCCGCTTATGCTGGGGGAGGGGTTGTGCTGAGGCCGGGGACACCCCGGTGAGAAGTGGGCAGGCCCCTGCCCTCACGGAGCACCAAGAAAAGAAGCGAACAGAACAAGCACTTTGAGAAATGCCAGGTGCGCCTCTAGCCGGATGGTCAGGGAGGGCTTCTGGGAGGAGGTGTCATTTCCGCTGCAACCAGGATTCCAGGTTGCTGAGGAAGAAGGAGCGTGGGTGTCCGGGCCACTGAGTGGAGCTAGGGTGGCTCTCAGGGGGAGGGGGCAGAGGGGGAGGGAGGCCCTGAAGGCCGTAGCCGTGGCCACGCCCTCCGGGCCACGAAAACCTTCAGATTTGACCCTCAGGCTGGGAGACCGTGAGGGCTTTGCACTGTGCAGTGAGGCGCTCTGGGTTACACTTGTCAAGTCCCCTGTGGCTGCTGCTGCCGAACGTGCCAGGGGAGCCGGAGAGAGAACTGCACCTCCTGGGAAGCCCAGAGTGAGCCAGCGGGGGGGGGGGGGGGGTCCAGGCAGGGGAGGGGTATGGTCCAGGCAGGGGAGGGGTATGGTCCAGGCAGGGGGTGGTCCAGGCCGGGGTGTGGTCCAGGCAGGGGGTGGTCCAGGCCGGGGGGGAGGATGGTCCAGGCAGGGGGTGGTCCAGGCAGGGGGTGGTCAGCAAACGTCCTGCAAACCTGGAACAAACCTCTACCCTTTGGGAAGTGCTCTGTCCTTATGGAGTGGACACACAGGGACGAGATGCAGAGAGAGAGCGGCTTTGACCCCAATCTCCCACCCTGAGAGAGAGAGCGGCTTTGACCCCAATCTCCCGCCCTGAGAGAGAGAGCGGCTTTGACCCCAATCTCCCGCCCTGAGAGAGAGAGTGGCTTTGACCCCAGTCTCCCGCCCTGCGCCTTTGTTTCCTGAGCACCCAGGGCAGACAGCTGCTGGGTGTCACGGCTCCCCGCTGAGAACTCACAGAAAGATGACACCCATCAGACCCTCCCGAAAACCCCTGCCCGGTGGTGATGGTTTGGGAGCCTTCCATTTCAAATGAAGAACGGGGTGGCTGCTCACGCTCCATGTGCCCACCATTCCACTAGAGATCCTCGCCAAAGCAATAAGACGAGAAGGGAGAAACACATGTGAGGCAGAAAGGAGGAAATGGTGTTATCGTTATTCCACACAAGGTACTTAGCTACGCAGAGACCCCAAAAGAAACAACAAGAATGTATTAAATGTAGCAATAGAATTTAGCAGGGTATACAAAAAGCATTTACACTTACAGACACCAGCAAGAAATAGAAACTTTGTCGTTCAAACATAGCCCTAGTTCAGTGGTCGGCAAACTCATTAATCAACAGAGCCAAATACCAACAGCACAACGATTGACATTTCTTTGGAGAGCCAAATTTTTTAAACTTAAACTTCTTCTAACGCCACTTCTTCAAAATAGACTCGCCCAGGCCGTGGTATTTTGTGGAATAGCCACACTCAAGGGGCCAAAGAGCCGCATGTGGTTCGCGAGCCGCGGTTTGCCAACCACTGCCCTAGTTGGTTTGGTTCAGTGGATAGAGCGTCAGCCTGTAGACTGAAGGGTCCCAGGTTCAATTCCGGTCAAGGGCACATGCCCAGATCGTGGGCTTGATCCCCAGTGTGGGGCGTGCAGGAGGCAGCCAATCAATGATTCTCTCTCATCATTGATGTTTCCATCTCTCTCTCCCTCTTTGAAATCAATAAAAACATATTTAAAAAAAAAAAAAAGAATGACACATTTTAAAAAACATATAAAACTTACTATAGCAACAGAAAATAATTTACTTCAGAGTCATATGACCTTATGAAGAAAATCATAAAACTTTATTAAAAGATAATAAAGAGCAACGATATAAATAGAGAAATGTTCACTGTCTATTGCTAGAAAGATTTGGTAATATAATAGAAGAGCAGAGGACCAATAATAGACAAGATGAAGAAGAGGGGAGACGGGGGAGGGGAGGAGGGGAGGGAAGGGAGAGGGGAAGAGAAGGGGCGGAGATGGAGAAGAAGATGGCGGTGAAGGATTTTCTCTGCCAGTTAATGCAGAATTATACTAATGACACAGAAGGTTGTTGACTTGAGGGACAGAGAGGAATGACACAAACTGGGCCAGACACGGAGCCGTGTATCTCTGTGAGCGTGAGCATCGCAAGCCCACCGCGCCAGAGAGAAGCACCGTCCACGGATGGTGCTGATTCTCTGCCCCGAACCCTGCGGCAAAGCCAAGTCCCCGGGGCCACGTCCGTCGCCCAGGTACACGACAGGAAGGCACAGGAGACTGTCACTGAGGCTTCTGTGAACATCTGGGCTGCTTACGGTACAAAAGGGGGAAGCCATAAAGGAAAACGGGGTACATTTGACAAAACTAAAAGTTGTAAACTTCTATTTTGCCTCCAACTGTCGAAAGCGAAGGGACAAGCCACAACAGAGAGAGAATATTTGCAAAATGTACCACGGGCAAAAATAATAATAATACCCAGAGTGTCTGAAGAACTGCTGCATGTCGATAGGAAAATGTAAAATCTGGCGCTAGAGCTGGCAAAAGCATCTCCCCAAACAGGAAGCACAGATGGCTAACGGGCACGTGGGGAACGTGCAATGAGATGAACGCGAGGGAAAACGAGATACCGCGTCCTGCCGCCAGACTGGGGAGAAGGTATTTCTACATAAATGAGCCTCGCTGGTAATCGGGAAAATGGAAATTAAACCCACAATGGGGTAGCCTCTGACACCCCTCAGATTGCCCGGACGCTGGAAGAGCCCACTTCCAGGAAGGGTGGGGGAGCTTGACCCGACTGCGTGCCCCGCAGACAGCAAGATACCACGGGGACAACATGCAAAATGCCGCCATCTGGGAGCGGGAGCTGTGACCGGCACGGCAGAAACGGCCGGGGAGGGGGGGGTCGGGGGGGGAGAGGGGGCTGGCCCTTGAGATGTGAGGCCGATGGAAAGCGAGATGTGCACACGTGCGGGTTTTTGCCTGAGGAAACTCCTCATTCCAGGTGTTTCTTTTAAATATATATTTTTTATTGATTTCAGAGAGGAAGGGAGAAGGAGAGATAGAGATCAGTGATGGGCAACCTTTTGAGCTTGGTGTGTCAAACTTCGCCAAAAAACTGAGCATAACTCGGGTAGTGTGTCACTTTGAGGAAAAAAACATTATTTCACAAATGTTTCCTCCTCAGGAGCAGCAAATGTTTCATCCTCGGCATGCGGCCGCCTCAGCGGCCGCGTGTCATCAGAAATGGCTACGCGTGTCAGTGCTGACACGTGTGTCATAGGTTCGCCATCACTGATATAGAAACATCAATGATGAGAGAAAATCAATTGGCTGCCTCCTGCATGCCCCCCACCAGGGATCGAGCCCACAACCCTGGGCATGTGCCCTTGACCGGAATCAAACCCAGGACCCTTCAGTCCCCAGGCCGACGCTCTATCCACTGAGCCACACCAGCTAGGGCTCAATCCAGGTTTTATCCCCATAAAACAGAAGGCGGCGGTCTCACTGGCTGGCGATGTCACAGGACAGAGTTCAGGCTGAAAAAACGAGTGGAGTCCTGAAGCGGAGGAAGCCACAGAGGGGTGAGACCTGGGGGGCGGGGGGGCCACTTTGAACCTGGGTATTAAATCCACGGAGCTCCTCGGCTGAGTTAACTGCATGTGCAAGGGAGAGGCTGGTGGTCTGGACGAGGCAGCAGCTGGAAACTGTAAGAACGTAATGGAGATTTCAGCTGCTCCCCACCAAACAGACAGAACGCGGGGTTTGACGCCCTCCAGTTTAACTGCCTGCTCGAACCAACGTGTTTTCTCTTCAGAGGAATATAACTGATCCCGGGCTCTACAGAGCATCAGCCAGATGTCTGGTGTACAGTAAAAAATTGCTAGACATGCAAAGAAACCAGAAAATAAAATGTGAGCCACAGGCGGGAGGAAAAGAAGTCACTAGAAACCGACCTCGAGATGACAAGACAGGTGCTGACGTTAGCATACGGAGGACTTTGAAGGAACTATCAGTAGTACACTGAAGGACTAAAGGAGAATATAGTCGTAACGAATGAGCAGATGTGGAATCTCAGCAAGTAAACGGAAACTATGAATGTTCTAGAATCGAAAAGCGCCGTACCAGGAATGGAAAAGGCATAGCATATTGGAACGACAGAAGAGCCAGTGAGCTTAAACTTAGAAGAGAAAATGAACTGAGCCTCAGTGCCCGGTGGGACATGTAGAAGCCTCATGTGTGTGACCGGGGTCTCAGAAGCAGAGGAGAGAACACACTTCCATGTGGTAAAGAAATAACCGCTCCCCCAGGCCCCAAGGACTCTGCACCTGCTGCAGCCCCTCGGATCCATGAACTATTGTGCAAATCGGCGATGAGAGTTCATTTGTCAGGAGTTAGTAACTGATGGGAAAGGCTCAAAGTTTCTTTTTTTTTTTTTTAAATATATTTTATTGATTTTTTACAGAGAGGAAGAGAGAGGGATAGAGAGCTAGAAACATCGATGAGAGAGAAACATCGATCAGCTGCCCCCTGCACACACCCCACTGGGGATGCGACCGCAACCAAGGTACATGCCCTTGACCGGAATCGAACCTGGGACCCTTGAGTCCGCAGGCCGACGCTCTATCCACTGAGCCAAACCGGTTTCGGCTCTTTCTTTTTTTAATAAATATATTTTTATTGGTGTCAGAGAGGAAGGGAGAGGGGGAGAGAGAGAGAGAAACATCAATGATGAGAGAGAACCATTGATCGCCTGCCTCCTGCACGCCCCACATTGGTGAGCAGGCCTGCAGCCTGGGCATGTACCCTGTCCGGGAATCGAACCATGACCCCCTGGTTCATAGGTCGACCCTCAACCACTGAGCCATGTCTTTCACTTTGGCCACCAGGACTGGGCGGGGCGACCGGCTGGGGGCTGGTTCGTTGGTGGGTCGACCTCAGGGTGCAAGATGCTCTCTTGACTTGGCTCTGGGCTGTGGCGTGACGCTCAGCCACACGGCAGAGGGCTGGGCTGCGGCAGCTGGGCCTTCACGCCGGCCCGTTTCCGCGTCAAGGGCTGTTACTGGCGTGGCGGCCGTGTTAGGTGACAGGGAAACGCGCTGAGGACTCCCAGGGGCTCTCTCTGTGCACAAAGCACTGAAGCGGAGACCTGGGATGGGTGGCGGCAGCAGCGGGGCTCTGAGAACTGTCCCTCGCAGCACCTTCCTAACCTGTCATATGGGGGGAGGGGTCCCCCAGGGCCCTGAGCTCCCGCCAGCACTGAGGTTTCTGAGGTTCCTGACAGGGGGTGGCCTGGCTTTCTGCACTGACAGGAACCCTCACCGAGGGACACACCCATCAGGCCCTGCCCCCGGCACTGGGCACGCGCTGACCCATTTCATTCTCGAAGCTCTGTGACTGCAGACCGTGCCATCCCATTAGAAGCGGAAGGGGAAACTGAGGCATGGAGTTCAGTCAATGGCCCGAGTCCCCCACTCTCGTCAGTGGCACTGGGTGTGCCCTCCCCTCTTTCCTGGGCCTGCCGGGGGACATCTCTGTTTCAGAGAGGGAAGTGTTGAGTCCCGGTGTGGCCCAGAGAATACAAGACACAGCCCTGGCCGGTGTGGCTCAGTGGATAGTGTGGGCCTGCGGACCAAAGGGTCCCGGGTTTGGTTCCGGTCAAGGGCAGTACCTCAGTTGCAGGCTCCTCCCTGGCGGGACCCTGGTGGGGTGCATGCAGGCCTCAACCAATCGGTTTCTCTCTGTCTTTCCCTCTCTCTTCCCCTCTCCCTAAAAATCAATGGAAAATGCCCTCAGGTGAGGATTAACCACAACAACAGAAAGAACAGAGAAACAATGGGTCACAGGGTCAGCCCTCAGCTCCGACCTGGAGCTGATCCCAGGAGGAGGAACTCCCCCCTAAAACCCACTATTGAAGGTGGGGTGGGGGCTGGGAGCGGAGCTGTACCTAAGTTTCCATGTTGGCTGAGCAGGAGGCTGACTGAACCCAGACTGAGAGCAGGATGGGGGAGCCCCCGGGGCCGCTGCCCGCCTCCTGCCCGCGGCTTCAGGGCGCCCTGGTCACTGGGTCCTCTGCTCTCCCCGCAGGTGAGCGCCTGGCCGCCCTGCTGGTCACCCGCGCGGCCGCAGCCTTCTTCCTGGACCGAGGGGCCCAGGACCTGCTCCGGGACCTGCACGAGGCCTTCAGCGAGAGCCCCGCGGGCGCGCGCAGGCAGCTGGAGGCCGTGCTCTCGGCGGGGGACCGGGAGCGGGTGCTGGCCCAGGTGCGGGAGGCCGCGGACGTGGGGTTCGCCCACTTCCAGGAGGCCGTGCGGAGCCGCCCCGAGCTCCGCGAGGACTCGGGCCGCGAGCTGCTGGCCCCGGTGGCGCGCGCGCTCCGCGTCCTGTTGCGGGTGGCGCCGCCCGGGGCGCGCCCGGCCCTGGGAGCCCGCCTGGCCGAGTGCCTGCTGCTGGCGGGGGACGCGGCGGGCGCCCGGGCCCTGTGTGAGCGCCTGCTGCGCCCCCGGGACCGCGCGGGCCAACGCGCCGCCGGGGACCGCGCGGGGGACCGAGCGCCTCTGCTGGCGCTTCGCGGCTTCTGCGCGCTGCACGCGGGGGACGCGCCGGGCGCCCGGGAGGACTTCCAGGCGGTGGTGGCGCAGGGCCCGCCGCACCCCCGCGGCTGCGTGCGCGCCCTGTGCGGCCGGGGGCTGCTGCGCGTGCTGGCGGGGAGCGCGTTCCTGGGCGCGCTGGACTACGTCACCGCCTGCCGGCTGCAGCCCGAGGAGGCGCTGCTCGTCGCCAAGGCCTTCGTGCCCTGGAACCTGCGGGGGCTGCTGCTGACGGTGCTGCGCGAGGAGGCCCGCCGGATGCTCCAGCGGAGGCCCGACCCGGGACCCACCGGACCCGCGGGCGCGCGGGGCCGCCGGAGCCAGGCCGCGGAGACCGAGGGCTCCAACGAGCCGGACAGGTAAACACCAGCCCCGCGCGCTCCGGGGCGGCTGCATCTGGGCTTCTGCAGGGCAGCCCCGCGGCGCTGCTTCCAGATGCGAGAACGGAGGCGGGGCTGCGGGGGGAGGGGGCAGGGGGCGGGGTTCTTTAAGTCACTGGGGGCAGGTTTAGCGCCGGGGCCTAAGCCTTTATATATATATATATATATATATATATATATATATATATATAATTTTTTTTAATTGATGTCAGAGAGGAAGGGAGAGGGGGAGAGAGAGAAACATCAATGATGAGAGAGAACCATGGATCGGCTGCCTCCTGCATGCCCCCCACTGGGGATCGAGCCCATAACCCGGGCACGTGCCCTGACCAGGACTCCAACCGTGACCTCCTGGTTTGTAGGGCGGCGCTCACCCACTGAGCCACGCCAGCCCGGCGCCCAGGCCTTTTCTGTAAGCACTGACTTACAGCAGATTAGAAACTCAAACACGGAAATGGCAAAATAAGACGCACCCCTCACCCCGCGGTGCATCCCTTCCAGCTGGTTCTCTGTGCGTGAAACACGGTCACAGACGTGAGGCGTGCTGTGCGGGCAGCTCACCCCCACTTTGTGCTCAGTGGAGCGTGAGCAGGTCCCTTGTCACGAGCTGCGTGTCCTGCAGCCCAGGAGCCCCTGGGGACCCCCCCCCCCCCAGACCCGCCACCGGCCCCAGCTTCTGCTCTTGGCTACAAGGCACCCGGTGCTCCACCCTGCTCTGCCCCTCACACGGAGGCCCAGGGGCTCCTGGTCGGGGAGTGTGGCCCCGTGCGGGCCCTGCCTTCGGAGCTGCCCACCTGCCCGTCGGGGCCCACCCCCGCCCTGGGGTGCCCTTGTGAACTGCCAGCCCAGTGAGGTCTCCGCAGCTGTTTTGAGCGGAAAGCACTGAGCTGGGGGCCTTCTGGGGGGCGTGTGCGATGTCACCACCTCTCTCTCTCTCTCTCTCTCTCTCTCTCTCTCTCTCTCTCCCTCCCTCCCTCCCTCCCTCCCTCTGCCCCTGGTTGCTTGGTTTTGCTGGCTGTGATTTGCTGGTGAGGGGGCGCCTCCACGGGTGTGGTTGGGGCCCTTTATATTTGTTCTCTGGGGATTTTCACATCCCAGGGTGCCCACCCCTTCTCCCAGTGGGAGTTCGTGTCCCTTCCCGGGGCCCCAGGAGCAGGGCCTGGTGTGTTCCCGAGCTCTGCCTCCGCACACCCCGAGCTCGGCAAGGCCGGCATTGCCATCCTGTGTTTGCAGAGAAGGAAAGGAGGGCAGGGTTACCGGGATCAGCACCCAGCCTCCATTCTCCCATCTGTAGGATGCCTGTCCCACAGGGTGGGGGAGAGGGAGGGGGGAGGGTCCTTCCAGCAGCACCTGGCCTCTGCCGCCCAGCAGAAGGGAGCTGCCCGGGCCAGGTGCGTGGGGTAGGACTTGCCTGTGGCCAGGCTGCCTGGGTGTGTGTGTGGGGGGGGGTGTATGGAGGGGCCTGCGCTCCCCCCGCATCTCTCCCTGCAGGGACGCCCAGGGCGTGTACCAGCTGGCCACGCTGCTGATGGAGCTGGACACGGAAGACGAGGTGTCCCGCCTCCTGGCGGCGGACGCCCTGTACCGCCTGGGCCGCCTGGACGACGCCCACAAGGCGCTGCTGGTGGCGCTGTCCCGCCGGCCCCAGGCGGCCCCCGTGCTGGCGCGGCTGGCCCTGCTGCAGCTGCGGAGGGGCTTCTCCTACGATGCCAACCAGGTGAGGGGCCCTCGCTCTGCACCGCAGCCCAGCTCGTCCCAGCCTCGCGCCGCCACCCCCGGCAGGTCACTGGCCACTCTGACCCTCAGGCTCCTCCTCTGTGCCCTGGCCTTGCTGGTTGTCACAGGAATTAGCCGGAGCAGGTGCCCGGGCCCCTCCCCCCCGCAGGCCTCCTGCATGCAGTAGGCGCTCCATATCTCAAAAGGGCAAAGTTAAGTGCAGGCCTAGCTTCGCCCCAAACCTCCCATGTAAACTCGGCTTGGACGTGACCCTGCCCCGGAAGGGGGGTCGGTGAAGGGGCCCCAGGCCCTCAGACCTGCTGGCCTCCCTCCGAGGCTGCCCTGCTCCCAGGAAGAGCAAACTTCCCCTCCCTGGGGCTCCTGTTGGACGTGGTCAGGAGGCTGCGTCCCAAGGGAAGGTGTTGGGCTTTGTGAACGTCGGCCGTGCGGCCTGTCGGCGTCCCCCTGCCCTGTGACCTGGTCTGGGTGTCTGTCCCCCTGCGCTGGGCATACGGAGGGAGGGACGAGTGCCCAGCAGCCAGCAGGGGCACGCAGGGCCTCTTTGGGGTGGGGCTGCCTGAGCTCCAAGGTCATGTCCACCTGGGGTTCTCGCTCCACCCAGACCCCTCTGCCTCCCACATCACCGAGGAGGAGGAGGCATCGCTCAAGGACACAGACACCCCCAACTCCCACCACCCAGCGGACAGGAGTAGCCCAAAGGGGCGCTCACACCTCGCGCACCCCAGCCTTCCCTAGGGACTCACAGTCATTGCCCCCATATGAGCCAAGCCCCAGGAGCCACACCCACCACGAGCCCTGCCCCTTTGCTGACCACGCCCTTGTTGGCCACGCCCCCACAACCACACTCCATTGGCCACGCCTCCACAGGCCACGCCCCCGCACACTCCATCGTGAGCTATGCCCCATTGGCCACGCCTCCACAGGCCCCGCCCCCGCACACTCCATTGTGAGCTATGCCCCATTGGCCATGCCTCCACAGGCCACGCCTCCATGAGCCACCCTCCCATCGGCCACGCCCCCCAGTGGCCACGCCCCGGTGAGCCCGCCCAGCCCGGAGCCTGGGCATGGAACGGGGTAGGTAGGGCACAGGAGTCACTGCGGGGACCCTCCTGGCCCTGCAGCTGGTGAAGAAGGTGGCCCAGTCCGGGGACACGGCCTGTCTGCAGCCCACCCTGGACGTCTTCCGCCCGGAGGACCGGCAGCTGCTGCACAGCCACTGCCACGCTCGGGCCCTGGCCATCCTGCGGGCGCAGCCGGGCGGGGCGGAGGGCGAGGCCCACACCAGGGAGGCCATCGCCTACCTCTCTCTGGCCATCTTTGCTGCAGGTAGGAGCTGCCTGCCCGCCCCTGGGGGCCCCTCCTGTGCCAGGGACATGGGGAGCCTCTGCCTAGCTGGATGTGGGGGTCCCGGCGGTCCAGGGTGTGTGCGCCCTGGGAACATCCATGGGGGGACAGGGAGTGGCCCCTTGCTGAGGGCGTGTTGCACGGAGGCCCGGAGAGGACCCTGAGGACTGAGCTGGGCCTCCTCACACCCTGGGCCCTCAGAGTAGGGGGACCACCTGAGGGTAGGCTCTTCTACCAACCGTGGGAGGTGAGGGCCCCGCTCCCCTCAGCCCCTCCTGGAAAGAGTGGGCTCACTCAGCCAACCCGCCGGCCCCGCCCTGGGTGCCGGGCCGGGGCTGGTCAGAGGGTCGCAGGGGACAGGGAAGGGACGTTCCCAAGGACACACAGTGAGGGGGGGCTCGAGACTCCGCGTGGACTTGGAATCCGGATGCCAGTGCCTTTCTGGCTGCGCCCACGGGGCACCTCCTCCCCACCTGGGATGGCGGAGACGCCCCAGTGGCAGGAAGTGGGATGAAGGGAGCTAATTCCTGCACAGCTGGGGCCGGGGCTGGGGCCGGGACACAGCCCACATCGTCCTGCAGGGCCGAGCACGCCTCCCGTGTCCATCGCTGGGCACACGCTTGGAGGAAGCGTGGGGGTGACAGCCTCTTAGGGGAGAGGCCGCCCGGAGCCGTGCCTGCCCTCCTGGCACCTTCGTGCTTGTGCCCATTGCACGCCCGGCCCCGAGGACCTGCCTCCTCCCGGCCCCTCGCCTGCAGTGCCCCTTCGCTCGGAAGCCCCTCTGACCGTCCCAGGCGCCACCCTCCCGTTTGGGCTCGCCATGCCCTGCAGCCAGACTGCCCTGTGAGCTCCCCGAGGTGGCCCCACAGCTGCTGCACCCTCTAGTCCTCCCCCCGTCGGGCACCAGGAGGGGCGCCGTAAAGGCTGGATGGAGAGAGGGGCACGGTGCCCGCCTGTCGCCCATCTGTGGCCAGTGAGTGGCCCTGATGCCACGCCCCTTCCTCCAGGGAGCCAGGCCAGCGAGCCCCTGCTCGCCCGCGCCCGATGCTACGCGCTCCTGGGCCAGAGGAAGACCGCCCTGTTCGACTTCAACTCCGTGCTGCGGGCCGAGCCGGGGCACGTGCAGGCGCTGTGCGGGCGGGCGCTCCTGCACCTGGCCCTGGACCAGCAGCCGGTACAGCCCCCCCCTCCCCTGGGCCCGGGCGGGCGCAGTGGGGGAAGCTTAGGGGAGGTGCTGCCTTCCCCCTCAACCCCCAGAGAAGGGCGGGAATAGGGTCGGGCCATCCCGGCGGTGAGAGGCCCATCCTCACCCCGCTGCCCGGGGCGCCGAGCCTCGTGGACACGTCCCAGTGTGGAGCGGCCCTGGGTCAGCATGGACAGGACACGTGCGCTAACCCCTCAGGGCCGCCAGGGGGCCCCAGCTTAAAATACTGAGACCTCGGCTGCATCTGGGTGCTACCCTGACTGTCTACACGGAGGGCAGGGGGCAGGGGGCAGGGCGGGAGGTGTTTCTCACAGAGAAAACATGCCCAGAGGCAGCCACAGCCGAGTGGCCGGGACAGGGCACCTCTCAGCCAGGAGCAGTGTCCCTGGCAGTGACTGCGCTTGGCCGGCTGCCCGAGGCTTCACGGAGGCAGAGGGGGGGCGGGGGGGCCTGCCAGGTTCTCTGATGAGCTTCGGGGCTGGAGTCCTCGGAAGCGAGGGACCCGATCCAAGCTGTCAGGACGCGAGGCCACCTCCACGCGCCCGTTTCCCCCGAGGGCCTGGGCGGCCGGGCGCCCTGGGGCGGGGAAGCAGCTCTGCGTGTCCCTCCCTGGCTGGATTTCCCAGGGCCGAGCCCCTTAACCAGGAACGGGAATGGGCCAGGCGGGCCTGCTGCGGGGGGCCGGGTGCTCCCACAGGCCCTCGGCTCCTCCTTCGGGCTGACTCCCCCCAGGCTGAGCGGGCAGGGGCTGGACTGCCTACCGTGGGGTGT
Organism: Eptesicus fuscus; assembly: GCF_027574615.1. Classification (NCBI taxonomy): domain Eukaryota; kingdom Metazoa; phylum Chordata; class Mammalia; order Chiroptera; family Vespertilionidae; genus Eptesicus; species Eptesicus fuscus. Next base: position 1,073,987 of record NC_072481.1, on the reverse strand, counting down.
GCCTGGCACCCAGACACGGGGAGGACGGACACGTGACACGCGGGACGACCCCCGCACCCGCCCCGTCTGCCCCGTAGGAGGCCGTGGCCGACGTCCTCTCGGCGCTGAGGCTGGACCCGCGCACGGCGGTCTCTGAGCTCCGCTCGCTGAAGCCGGAGGCCCGGGCCCTCATTGCCCAGGGCCTGTGCTCCTGCTGCCGGGGCCTCCTGAGCCGGCGGCCGGCCCCCGGGGCCCCCCTCAGCGACAGCGACGTCCAGGGCCTCCTGGCCGCGGGGGAGGCGCTGGTCGAAATGGACGCGGGGCAGCCGCGCGGGCACCTCCTCCTGACCGACGTGCTCGTGGCCCTGGGTACGTGGCGGCCAGGCCTGGGGACATGGTCTCCGTCCCTCTGTCCCCGCTCCTCTCTCCCCTGGAGTCCCTTCTGTAAACCGGGAGAGACCCTGACCCGGCGGCCTCCGAGGTCCCTCCAGCCGAATCCCAGGCCCCTGGCCTCGGTCCCTCGAGCCTCGTGTGCGCACATCCGGCTCCGGGTCACCCCCACGCTGTGCCTGCAGGGAGGAGAAACAGGCGGGGACTCGGAGCTTCACGCAGGCTCCGGCCCTCCGTCGCTCGGGCGTTAATTCCACAGATGTTGGCCGAGTGCCCCGGGCCCAGGGCCCACCCAGCCACATGTGCCCAAATGGTGGCCTTTCCTGAAAAACCCTGAACTCGTTTCAGCACTAACTTGAAAGAGGCGGGGGGTGGGGGGTCCTCAGTGCAGCCTGCATGTCCCCCATTGGTTATCCCTGACTCCAGTCCTGCTCCGGCCCCATGCTGGCTGCTGGCGGGGGCAGGGGCGGGGGGAGCAGACCCATGTGAGGGGCTCAGAGCCCTGCTGCTCGGCCTGAGAGACATGGGCTGGGGCGCTGGTAGCAGGCACGTCCATGTGACCAGCATGCATCACCATGTCCCTCTGCTCCTGGCTGTTCCCGCCCGGGGCTAAGCGATTCCATCAGCCCGCTGTTCCCCGAGCCACACAGAGCAAGAAAGGCTGTGGAGGGCGCCCCAGTGCAGTGGCCAGCGAGGCCCACCTCTGCCCCCCGACCGGGCGCAACCCTGACTGCCCTTCCGAATCCCTGACAGGCAGCTATGAGGAGGCGGGCGCCCGCCTACAGGAAGCCCTGCGCCCCACCCCGCCCTCTGAGGCGGCCCGGGCCCGGCTTGGCCTGCTCCGGCTCAAGAAGGGAGACGTGCCAGCCGCTGCCCGGGACCTGCAGTGCCTGGCGGAGACGGACGCCGGGGACCTCGGCTTCCTGCTGAGCCTCCTGGAGGCCTCGGAGCGGCAGGGCCTGGCCCAGGTGCGTGCAGCACCCCAGGGAGCCCCGTGGCTGCCCCTCCCAGCACGACGGGCGCTCAGGGCAGCGCTGCATTCTCTGCGAGCTTTCAGGGGGGTGGGGTGGGGGGGTGAGCCAGAGGCTCCCGGGTGTCGCCACCTCAAGCTACGCTCTCACGACACCAGTGACCTCCAGCTGCTTTGCACAAGGCGCGCAAGCCACAGGTGACTTGGGTGGGGAGCGGGAGGGGTCCCCTCCTCAGAGCCAGGCGAAACCGGCCGGGAGCACCTTGCTCCTGCACGAAGCCCATCCCAACCCCAGGTCAGGCGGGGGAGACACAGCACGGGGGGGGGGGGGGGGGGGGGGCGCGGCTCCTGCAGGTGGAGACATGCTGAGCGGCGTCACTGCCTCTTTGGCTGGCTGGTTTTTCACTCCGCTCTTATCCCACAAGAATGTATGAGCGCCTTCCTTCCGCCAGGTGCTGCGGGTAGCCACAGCCCCGCCCTCTGGCCCTTGAGCTTCAGGGGAGACAATGGGGTTCACTTCAGAGCGTCAGTGTTGCAGACCCTGGAGCAGGGCGAGGGCTGGCGCGCGCCCTGGAGGTGAAAGCAGGGTGGGGAGGGAGGTCAAGGCACCGGCCTGGCTGCAGGACTGAGCTCAGAATACTCACCCAAGGGCCCAAACGGCGCTGGGGACGTGAAGGGGGGCGGGGCTGGCCGGGGGGAGAGGTTTCTAGCCTAGCTGTAATGGAAGCCAGACTCCCAGGAGCAAGTGGGCCCGGGCAGGGGGCAGCGTGTGGTCGGTGCTGGTCTGACCACCTCCCCCTGCACTGGCGGGAGGCCTCAGGGTAGGGGTGGAGGGAGGGGCAGGGACCACTCGAGGGGACAGTGTGCTTTGAGCCCCAGGACCGGGCGCCCAGGCCCCAGCACTCAGGTCCGCCCGGAGAGCAGCACGGGGTGGTGGGGGCTTTATTTCATAGCGGAGCTGGCTACACGCACAGGGCGCAGAGCGATGGGTAATGCGGCGGGAACGCTGCCCCCAGGGCGGGGGAGCCAAGGGGTGAGACAGTGTCCCCGGGACCGAGAGCGCAGGAGGGTCGCAGGGCGGGGACCCCTGGGGCGGGGCCGCCGGGCACTGGTGTCCGCCGCGAGGAGAACCCGCCCCACGCGTTCCTGTTGCCCAGCGACAAGTGCCAACCCGGAAAAGAACCGGAAGTGCTCACGCCCCGTTTCCGGGAGGCACTGCGCCTGCGCGGCCGGCGGCCCCGCCCCTGAGCCCGGGCCGCGCTAAGCCTGTCGGGAGGGCGCCGCACCTGCGCGGCCACCGGTTGGTGTTTCGCGACGGGAAGGCGAGCTGGGCTCCGCGGGTGCCGGGCCGCCCCGCCCTGGGAGGAGCCCAGCAGGGACGCCGCGGACACTGGACGCTGGTGCCCGGCCCCCTGCCGCCTGGACCAGTGCCCGCAGACTGCGGGTGCTGGGTGCCCTGCGCCTTCCCGGCCCGGGGCGCGGAGGGGCTTGAGTAGCCCCGGCCGCCTAGGGAGGAGGGGGGACGGGCAGGCTGCTCTGATGGCCCTTCCTCGGAGGAGCCGCCCTGGGCTCTGCGGGGAGGAGCCGTGTGAGGAGGCGGGTTGTCCGCGGTGGTTGGAGGAGGTTTGGAGGGGCTGCAGGCGACGGGCCACAGCACCGGGTCGCGCTGGCAGATCCCGGCTGAAGTGCAGGAGGGCGGGGCGGCGGCAGCACCATGGCCCCCACCGTGACCGGGTCCTGTCCCCACTGTGACTGGGTCCTGCCCTCACCTGTGACCTCATCCTGTCCCCTCCTGTGACCGGGTCCTGTCCCCTCTGTGATCTCGTCCTGTCCCCACCTGTGACTGGGTCGTGTCCTCACCTGTGACCTCGTCCTGCCCCCACTGTGACCTCGTCCTATCCCCACTGTGACTGGGTCGTGTCCTCACCTGTGACCTCGTCCTGCCCCCACTGTGACCTCGTCCTATCCCCACCGGTGACTGGCTCTGCAGGACCCTAGTGAGAAGTCCACTAGAGCTTCCTGACCTTGGGCTGCAGAGGGGGTGTTTGGTACTGTCCGCAGGGCCAGGCAGGGTGGGCAGGGAGAGGCCCAGCAGGGGGGCCTGGAGAGGAGCAGAGGGAGGGAGGGAGGAGGCCGCCCGGTGAGAAGCTGTAGGGCTGTGAGAAGGGAGAGCCGGGAGGAGGAGGGGGGTGGGGGTGAGGAGGCCTCTGAGGGCAGGGAGGTGCCTGCTCCAGACACGGCAGCTCTGCAGAGCCCAGGTGTGCAGGGCGGTGCGGGGCCCAGACATCCCGGGCTGACGGCACTCCCTCCCTCTGCCCCTCTGCAGGCTGCAGCCCAGGAAGCCAGCGCCCTCCTGACCGCGGGGCGGCCCAGGCAGGCGCTGGGCTACTGCTCGCTGGCCGTCCTGGCCGGAGGCGGCAGGGCCTGTGACCTGCGCCTGCGGGCCGCCTGCCTGGCCGAGCTGCAGGAGTGCGGCCGGGCGCTCGGAGACCTGGACCTCGTGCTCCGGGACGGCGCGGGGGACGGCGACCTCCGGACGCGGGTGGAGGACTTGTGCTCCAGGGGCCGCCTGCTCCTGAGCCTGGGGAACCAGGCCGGGGCCGCAGGGGCCTTCGCCCAGGCCCTCAGGCTGGCGCCCGCCCCAGCCCAGAGCAGCCTGTGGGAGCGGCCCGGCCGGGCCCCCGCCGCCCAGGTGTTGCTGGGCCACGGGCAGCGCTGCCTGGAGGAGCAGCGGCACGAAGAGGCCTGGACGGCCGCCGAGAGCGGGCTCCTGCTGGACCCCGAGCACTGTGGCCTGAGGAGGCTGAGGGCGAGGCTCCGGAGGGAGGCAGCCTCGGGCTGCCGGCTCCACTGACCTGCACTGCTTGGCCCAGTCCCGGGCCACCCTGTCATTTCCCCCAAACCAGGGAGGTGTGGACCCCAGCCTCCCAGCTCTGAGGTGGATGGGTCGGCAGAGAGAAGGGAGTTTCGCTGGCCTGGAGCCCAGAGCCCCTTCCTGCAATGGCCCCCTGATCCCCAACGCTGGGCCTTTGTGGCCGGGGCATGGGGCCAGCAGGTTGGACCTGAGGCGCCGGTGCAGCCCCTCCCTCAGCATGAAGCAGCCTTTGACCCTGGCCTAAGCCAAAGACAAAGCTCTCCAGCGGAGGCCCATCCATCAAGTCCCTCTCTGGGCAGCCCTGTGCCCACACCCACCACCCGCCATGGCGACGATGTGGCCCCTCCTCCCTGCCGAGCAGAGAGCCGCGCTAACGAGCAGAGAGGCTGGCTGCTTGCTGACCTGGCCGAGCTGGGGCGGTATCGGAGCTTCTCTGTGGATGAAACTCGCCCTCCTGTTTGCCTGGAAAACCCTCTCTCCTGGGGAGTCGAGGAGCCCCGCCCCGGAGACCCTGTGAAGTAGCCTCGTCCCATTTGGGAAGCAGGGACTGAAGGTGCAACAGCAACACAGGGTCACAGTCAAGTTCTCGGGTGAGTGGGAGCCACACCCCGGCTCGGGGCGGGTTCCTCAACGGAAGACAGCCCGGGACCTGCAGAGGGTCTCCGCCTCCCAGCTCCCCAGGCAGCGTCCGTCCGTCTGTCCTGCTCCAGGCCCTGCCCTCCCGCCCAGCCTGCCTCTGGGATGCTCCCACGCCCAGCGCAGGTGGACGTGAGGGCTGACCATCACCCCAGCGTCACGCCGTGCGCTGCAGCCGGCGCTGCACGGGGTCCTCCCGAGCAATATGCCAGGGTGGGTCTGACTGAGGCCAATCAGACTCTGGCCCAGGACGAGCGGAGGCACCTGCTGGCCCAGGTCACCACACACTCTCCGAGGACATGTTCACGGGGCGGAGCGGGCGGCACTTCCCTACCTCGAGACACTGAAGCTGTAAGCCTCATCCGCTGCCTGCATGGGAAACAGCGTGTTGGTTTCAAGAGGAAGTCACATCTGGAATTGCATAATTTTGGAAAAAATAATAACAAAAAACGGGAAGTGTGACGCCTGGGAGAGACACAGCTTAGAGTCCCAGACAGAGGATGAACCCCAAGAATTTACGCAGCAGCACAGAGGAAAACGAGTGACGTGCATCTTCAACTCGAGACGTTAGGAAACCAGAAGGCATGGCCCAAAGCAGAAAGTAGTAAAGTAAAATAGAAAAATAGAAGACGGCTAAACCGAAAACGCGATTATCCAAAAATACAGTAAAACAGACGAACCACCAGCAAACAGGAAAGGAGGAGAAGCAGAGACAAGTGTCCGCCCAGCTGTTGGCCGGGCCGCCCCTGCCCGGGAGGCGGGCGCTCACCTGGGCCTGTGCTGCCTGCGGGGGGCGCCCCAGACACGTCCCCGTCTGCAGCCCGCGTTGGGGTGGACCAGCCCTTGTGATTGTGATGTCGGGATGCAACTCGGCAAAAGCCGTCGGGGGACTCTGAGGAACAAGGTTCATTCCTCGGGGTCCTGGAGGCTGCACGGAACGTCGGGGCCACAGGGCGAGCTCGGGGGCTGGGCTCTGCCTTCGCCGGGCCAAGGGGCGTGTCGGGTTTTCTGGGATCCCTCGTGATTAGCTAATTTGGCACATTGACGAGGGAATGAGGTCCCGGGGACTGGAGGCAGGGTCACCTCCAAGGTCAGTTATCTGGGCCCCCAGAGTTTCCTAAAAGGGGCGCTTCGGGGCGGGGGCCCAGCTCCTCTGGCGGCTTGGCTGTTGGCACACAGCGGGCAGCATGCTTATCGGAGATGGTGCCCTTTGAAACGCCATCAGCCGCTCCATGTCAGGCCCTCACGCTACAGACACGCCGCTAAAAAGTGACCAGAATAACAGGACGTTGAAAGAAGCTACGAGATTACTTTCCTCAACTCTATGCAAACGGATCTGAAGGCCCTGGTGACGTGGATCCGTCCCTAGGGAAATATTATGTAACTGCACTGACTCTGGGACCGACAAAACTCACAGGACAATCGCGTGGCGGGAAGGAGCCCCACCAGCAGGCCCAGGCCCAGATGGTGCCGGGGAATGGCCGGGCCTTCACGCACAGTCCATCTCGGGTCCCTTTAACCCTTCAGAGCCGAGGGCGAAGGGTTCCAGGTTCTTTCCTGAAGAAAACATCATCTCAGCCGACGGGGAGCCACGCAGGTTCAGTTCAGAAACCCTCAGCGAAGCACCAACAGACCAGACCCCGCGGCACCGGGAAGGACGATGCTCTGCGCGGAGAGGGCGGTGCCCAGAGAGGGCGAGGCTGGGCCGCTCGCAGGGCGCTCCTGTGGCTTATCCTAGCCACGGAGGACACACAAGCCCTGTGACCCCCGTGGGGTGCGCCGGTCACACGGGATAAAGCCACTCCGGCGCTGTGTCCCTGCACCTCCGGGTCCCTCCTCACGGCCTCTCCAGTCCGCTCACCGCCGTCCAGCCCAGGTTGCCTTCACCAGGTGAGCGCGCGGCTGGGGTCCCTTCTGGCAGTTGGCGTGCGCCGGCGCGGCCCATTCAGCTTCTGCGGCGGGTGCACCGTTCGTAGAGCCCAGCGTGGTACCCCCTCTGCTGGGTCTGAGACCCTCAGACTGTTCCCACACACAACTCCCGGGTTTCTCAGTGTGACCTAGGAAGTCCTGCAACTTGGGGGGTGCATATGCTAGTTCCTCCTGGGTCAGCCTTTGCACTTGACCCCCCTTGCCCACATGCTGAGATCCAGCCCTACTTATAGCAGGTGGGGCGGGGGGGGGGGGGGGGCTTGAATAGGATGAGCACCCCCTCCAGGCCCCCGACCCCTGAAGGTCCTCACAGGGTTTGTGACGAGAAAAGGCTGGTCTCCTCGGACGCTGGAGGACAAGCTGCTTCCACTGGGAAGCGGGGCCCCGCAGACTCGGGGGTTCAAGGTTCTCCGCTCCATCTGAGCCGGACCAGACGTCCCCTCCCTGTGTTGGCCCCATTCCTTCCCCATCAGTGCCCTAACTTGTCAAGAGCAACTCGGAGAGGAATTTGTGAATGCACCAGCACTGCCATCAGGCCGCGTGGGGGATCGAGCCTGCAGCTGACGGAGCAGCGCCAGCCCTATGCGCGCCCCGAGGGTTCTGGCGGAGCCGCCGGCTGCGCTCTGATTGCTGTGCCTTCAGCTGCGCGTTCCGGGACCGGATGGGTGCGTCTCTCCCGGAAGTAAGTGCTCCAGGAAACGGCCGCACGGCACCATCCTGGGGCTGCCAATGGCCTCCCCCCTCCCACCCCCCACCCCCGCCAAGGACCTCCGGCCCCAGGACACACCACCCACCCCCACCCCCGTCCTAGCTCAGGCCCGGTGACAGGGACCCCCTGGCATCAATGTGAGTGTTCTCAGCCGGACCACCCAGGGGACAGAAGCCACACCGGAGAGCCAAATAGCGAGAACGTCATAGAAAACTGCCGCCCGGCGGCGGGGCTCAGGTTGAGCATCGACCTGTGAGCCAGGAGGTCGCAGTCTGATTCTGGGTCGGGGCATGTGCCCGGGTTGTGGGCTCCATCCCCAGTGGGGATTGTGCAGGAGGCAGCCGGTCCATGATCTGCCTCATCATTAGTGTTTCTATCTCTCCCTCTCCTATGAAATCAATAAAAATATTTTTAAAATAAAATAAGAAACACGCCATTGTTTTAAAAAGAGCAAAAAGAATTGCTAATGAGCACTGGCTGGGTGGCCCAGTTGGTCCGAGCGCTGTCCCGAACACCAAGGTCACAGGCTAGATCCCGGGTGGGCACAAACCAGAAGCAACCAAGGAGGCATCAGTACGTGGAACAGCAGTGCTTCTCCCTTCCCCTCCCTCATGTCCATCCTACGTAATGAAGAGCTCATATGCAAATGGCCGTCACACCATAGTAACTCCGTAACAGCTCCGACACTCCACACGGGAGAGAGGAATGGGGACCAGCCAGGCTGCGGCCGGGAGAGGGACAAGCCACCCACCCATGGTCCCCTGCAGCTGCGGCCGGCCAGAGGGAGGGAAGCCCAGGTCCCGGGTACCTATGACTGGCCGGAGGAGAGAATCCTAGGTCCTGGGTGTGGGGCAAGGCAGAGGCGGTTAGGGGTGATCAGGCAGGCAGGCAGGCAAGCGGTTAGGAGCCAGCAGTCCTGGATTGCGAGAGGCAGTCGGACATCCCCCAAGGGGTCCTGGGTTGGAGAGGGTGCAGGCCAGGTTGAGGGGAACCCCCCGCACAAATGTCATGCACCGGGCCTCTAGTCAGGCAATAAAAAGCACGGCTCCGAGTTAGAAGGCGTTAGCTATGGAAGCAGGTACACGTTTTAACTGGGATTCTGGAAGCGGTGACTGTAGGGTTCAGAGGTGACGCCCCGGCCTCTCCGTCACCCCGACCCTCGGCTCGGAGACAAGCCGCCCTGCCTGCACCCCGGCTCCCTCACAGGCGTCTCCTGAGCACACCTTCAGCACGGTGTCACTCTCCCCTGACTGACGGACCTTGTAGGTGAGCGACTCCTGTCCCAGCTGTTGGGCCAAGTTGGTGGCTGAATGATGGGAACCTGGGTGGACCCTGTGGAGAGCAGCTCAGCGTTAGGACAGGTTCAAGCCTCAGACTAATGAGAGGACACAGTCCTCTCGTGGCAAAGCCACGTGCAGGTCCCAGCATGGAGGGCAAAGCCCTCCCAGCACAATTACAGCCTAAGGCTGTGGTTGTAAGCTTGCCCTTATGGTCCGAACCTGTGGTCCCAGGAGGCTGAGTGATGTGGGCTTGATAGAGTTCAGGTGCATGTAATTGAGTGGATTCTAAACCCGTGAGAACGTTGTAAACATCTTGACCGCGCCCTTCCTTTGCCTCCTGGAATCTGGCTATAAAATAAAGACTCGGCTCGCAGGGGCTGGCATTGTCTCTCCATCAGAGAGCAGCGTCCCACCCAGCCCCAGCTTTATTCTCTTGTCTGTCTTTTCTAATCCTTCACACACACACACCCCTGCCCCTCAGGTTCACCCCTGGCCGTGCTGAGCGCAGCACAGATCTGACCACGAGGCCCATCTCCATCAGGCCTGAAGCAGCGACAGCTGAGCTCTGACCAGGCCTGCTCAGAGCCCTGGCCCCCACAAAGCCCCGCCCCCACCCCAGCCAGGGCCACTGGACCCTGGGAATTGGGGTCTGAGCCTCAAGTCCCCCAGGGCAGAGGAGGCATCCGAGCCTGGCAGCCCTGCCCACTCCCATCATGATCAGGGCCCCCACCTCCTCTGACACTCGGCTGGGCCCCCAGAGCCCTCACTGGAGACCAGAGGGAAGGGAGCCCACGGCGGGGTCTGGCACACCCACTGCCAGCCTGTGCCCTGGCCCTGACCTCGCGCCCTCGGCCAGGTGGCAGCAAGGAAGGGTCTGGCTTCCTTCCCAGCAGTCCCGCAGCCTTTGGAGAGGGGCTCGGGGGTCAGGGCCAGAGGCTCTGGAAGGGGCACCCACTTGGCAGGGAGCCCGGGGCCCAGGAACTGTCCCCCTCCCCCACACCAAGCCCAGACGGAACTCGCTGAGGGAGCAGAGGGTCAGCGCCTTGGGGACCCCCCGCATCACAAAGGGGGCTCGGAAACTCAGAAGCCACTGGCCTCACGGAGCCCCTGAAGTCACTGCCCTCCCACCCCTGGGAGCCCCTCCGCCCGGCCCTGCTCCCCAAAACTCTAGGCCATCCTGCCCCAGCCTCCGACCTGCCCTCGGGTGACGGCCGTTCTCCAGTGACCTGAAGGTGAGCCGGTGGAGGGCCTGCCGGCTGGTCGGGCCGGCTGTCCTGGGCTGCTCCCCGAGAACCCCTCCAGGCGCCCAGCCCTGGGGCAGTGGGGCATTCTGGGTGCCCCTTCCCCGGGACCTGGGCCTGGAGCTCCGGGGCACAGTTCCCCCCCATAAGGGCCCGCGAGGCCGCAGCTGAGCCTGGCCAGCAGCCTGTGCGCCCCGAGCAGAAGCCTGGCTCCGCCCCGCCGCCCTCACTGGGGAGGCGTCCCAGGATGGATGGCGTTGGCGGGGATGCGCACCTGAGGGAGGGACTCACTCGTCCTGGTTAACCTAAGACAGAGCACAGATGCCGAGCCAAGGCCCAGAGCCGCCCACCCAATTCCTTCATTCATTCTTCACCATGCACTCATTCCCCTGATGCTGGCTGGTGCCTGGGGGGGGGGGGGGGGGGGGCTGGCTAAGGGCTGGGGACCAGGGAAACGGCCCTTCCCTGCCCGGGATGTTCCCAACGGGGAGAAAATGGACATAGAAATAATGGCTGTTTGTCTGGTGGTAAAACAGAAATGAGTCTGGGGTGCAGGGGGTGCAGGGGGTGCTGGGGGCTGTGTTGAATGCGGACCCCAGGGAGGCCCCACTGGGGGTGACCTGAGCAGGGTCCCACGGGCGGGGTAAAGGGCGGCAGGCGGGAATCTGGGGCACGCAGGCGGGCGCCAGGCGCCACCTCAGGAGTGAGCTTGTCCTGAGCGAGGACCGCACGGCTGCTCCCAGGTGCCGAGCAGCTTCCAGCAGAGAGAGCTCCAGGTGCAGCAACGGAGGTGCACACACACCCAGCACATGTGCACACGCACACATGCTCACATGTGCACACGCACGCATGTGCATGACTTGCATGCATACGCGTGCACACTTACACACAGGTGCACACTTCCCCACATGTGCCTGACACACCTGCATGTGCATACACATGCACACTCACAGTACACATGTACATGGAGCCCATGCGCACACTCACGTGCAGGTGCACATGTGCACATGCTTACATGCATATTCACACATGTACCCATGTACAGGGAGCCCATGTGTATACTCACTCATCTACATGTGCATAACTCACATGCAGACACACACGTGCATTGCTTACATGGACACGGAGCCCATGCACACACTCATATATGCACGCTCACATGTGTAAGCTTGAATGTGCATGTGGGTCTGAGCATGGGTGTGAGTGCGCCCCTGGCAGGCTCCACTGCAGCACCGCCCCCCCCCAACCCGCAACCTGGTCTCCTGGACCTGGCGTGTGGACCCCAAGTTGTGAGCAGCATGGTCCCGAGAACTCCCCCTGCCACTGGGCTCTGAGAGGCCGCCCTGCAGAGAGACCGCCACCAGGGCCAGCAGGCTGGGCCCCCCCTCTGGGGACCCGGGGCGCTCAGAGACTCCAGCCCAGGAGCGTGTGGACTTGGTGATGGAGAGAGGGGCTGAGCACCCCGAAAAGCCTGGCACCTGCTCCCCGCCAGCGTCGGGCCCTCCCAGCCCCGGGCAGGGCCTCCGAAGCTCCACACCGCGTCCCCCCTGCCCTTGGCCTCGGGCTGCTCAGCTGCGCACCGTTCCCTGCAGAGCCGCGGCGATGGGGAAGCCGGAGAGCCCCGCGGGGGCGGCGGAGACCAGGGGCCGGTCCCGGCGGCGGCGCCCCGGCGTCCTGGAGTGGGGGCTGCTGCTCCTGCTGCTGCTGCTGACGGGCGCCCTGGCGGCCCTGAGCCTCCTCTACGCCCACAGCGGAGGTGAGTGGGGCGCCGTCCCCCAGCCTCCCCCCAGCCACCCCCAGCGCCCCGAGCAGCCGCTCCTCCCGGCGCCCTCGGAGGGTCTGCGCGCCGCCCACCCGAGGAGCCAGCCCTGTCCTTGGGGCAGGCGGGGGTCTGCACGGGGCTGCGGGGCTGCGGGCTGAGCTGCGGGCTGAGCTGCGTCCTCCAGGGGAGGGTCACTGACCTGCGGGGCCGGCCCCTGGCAGAGGCTCTGCCCTGGCACCGCCGGGCCGGTTCTGCTGGCTGAGCCGCGGGTCCCCGCCCCTCGCGCCCCCGGCCCGCCCAGCACCGCGCGCTGCAGTTCCCGGCCTGCCCGGCAGGGGGAGCCCGAGCTCCAGGGCTGGGACCGCGGCGCTGCCAAGGCCCCCGGGGGACCTGCTGCATCCGCCTCCCTCCCCCCCCCCCCCAAGGCCCAGGTCACAGGCGCCTCGGGGCCTCCCGGACACGCTGGTTTTTGCTAGATGGTGGAGGGCGCCGGGCTGGGGTCCCTGCAGGAACAGCCCCCACTTGCAGTCCCCGCCCCCGCCCCCACCCAGGCCACGCGGAGGAGCCAGGGCTGAATACCACCCCCACCCCCCTCAGGTCAGGGGGCAAGGTGGGGGGGCTCACGTGCATGCACCTGGGCGCCGGGCAGCCCTGGTCAGACACCAACTGCACCCTGGGAGGCGGGAGGGGGTGGGGAGGCGGGGGGGGGGGGGGGGGGGCATGCGTCAGGTGAGCTCCTCCCAGAGCTCAGGAGAGTCTGAGGGAGACGCACTGCTCAGCTCTCTCAACAACGGGGCACGGCCTTTGTGCTAGAATGTTCCCTCGCTAGCCAGCGCCCTCTGCTCCGCCTGCACCACCTGGGGCCATCCGTCCACCCCTGGGCAGGGCTGCTTCTGAGGCCCAGCAGGGGGCTCAGCGTGGATGCTCCGGGCCTGACAGGTGCCAGCTCTGGGTTTCCAGCCCCTCCTGGTCTCCTGCCAACTCCGTGGGCCAGGGGCAGGGGCAGGGCCAGGGGCAGGGGAGGGGCAGGGGCAGGGGAGGGGCAGGGCCAGGGGCAGGGGCAGAGCCAGGCCAGGGGCAGGGGAGGGGAGGAAGGTCCCCGCTGCACAGAGAGCCTTGGGGAGCCCAGACCCCAGATCCCAGCCTGCAAACACCTGGCGTAGAGGCTTCCCAGGAGCAAGGCTGAACCCCCCCAGCTGTGGGGTGCAGGGGCCTGTCCTCTACCCAGTAGTGAGGAGTGGCAAAGCCCACCCCAACGAGAGGGCCCTCCCTGCCCAGCCTCCTCCCCCTCGCCGTCTCGTAAATACCAGGGGGTCTCTACCAGGGACCCACGGTCAGAACCTCTGTGCCCCCCAATAACCAGGGTGACCAGCCCTCACTGGAGAAGAGGGGGAGGCGGGGCCCAGCAGGGAGCCGAGCCGGGGCTGGAGCGGGTCTGAGCACGTGTTTCTCCCCAGGGAAGCAGCGGCCGCTCCTCACTAGCCGGCTCGCCTCCGGGAAAGAGAAGACCGCTGTAGAGCGAAAGCCCCGAGGTAGCCTTGCCTTCCCCCGGGCACGCCGAGCGGCTGGCCCCGGCAGAGGGGCAGGGAGCCCCGGCCAGGCTGTGCCCACTGCAGGCCCACGCTGTGCGGCCAGGCGAGGGCACACCCCAGACACCCCGAGTCCCAGGGAAAGAGAGGACAGAGGCAGGACTGCCGGGAACCAGGCTGCCCCCAGGCCTGGGCGCTGCCCCGGAGGCCTGGGCACTGCCCCGGAGGCCTGGGCGCTGCCCCTGAGGCCTGGGCGCTGCCTCGGAGGCCTGGGCGCTGCCCCGGAGGCCTGGGCGCTGCCCCGGAGGCCTGGGCGCTGCCCCTGAGGCCTGGGCGCTGCCTCGGAGGCCTGGGCGCTGCCCCTGAGGCCTGGGCGCTGCCCCGGAGGCCTGGGCGCTGCCCCGGAGGCCTGGGCGCTGCCCCGGAGGCCTGGGCGCTGCCCCTGAGGCCTGGGCACTGCCCTGGAGGCCCGGCAGCGGCACCTTGACATCACCAGTGGGGGGTGACATGGGGGGCGGGGCTTCAGGGTGCAGAGCTGGAGGGCAGGCAGGCAGGAAGGCTTAGGGCCGGCTCCAGCCCTGGGGCCTGGGGCAGCCTCGGGGCCACACCAGGAGGCTGGCCCTCACTGGAGGCCTCAGGCCTGGGCCCCGCGGAGGACCTTGGCCGGCCTGCCCCGGGCTAGCGATGGAGGGGAGGCCGGGCCCCACCCGCCCCCTCCTGTGCGCCCGCCTCTCCATGCTCACACTGCTCCCTGCCCACAGCCATCCAGGGGCCCCAGGAGGACGAGATGTGCACCAGCCCCGGCTGCGTGATAGCAGGTAAGCCCCGCCCCCTCCCACAGCCCCGCCCCCGTCCTCACAGCCCCGCCCCTCCCACAGCCCCGCCCCCTCCTCCCACAGCCCCGCCCCATCCCACAGCCCCGCCCCATCCCACAGCCCCGCCCCCACAGCCCCGCCCCATCCTCACAGCCCCGCCCCGCCCTCCCACAGCCCCGCCCCCGCCCTCACACAGCCCCGCCCCATCCTCACAGCCCCGCCCCATCCTCACAGCCCCGCCCCCTCACACAGCCCCTCCCCCGCCCTCCCACGGCCCTGCCGCTGCTGGGGCCGGTGATGGTGGCGCAGGCCCTGCTCCAGGGCAGAGGACAGGCCTGGGGACAGTCCCATCCTCACCCGCCCCCTCCCCGCCCCCCCCCCCCCCCCCGGCCCCCACACACCTAGAAGCCCCTGCTCAGGCCCTGGCCTCCCGGGCCGGGGCCTCTTCTGCATTTACAGAAAGAGAGGCCACCGAGCGTACAGCGCCATCAAGCGCTCTCCCAGGAACTGGGCTTAGAGGGGGGGGTCAGACCTGCAGATGAGCCCGTGGGAGTGGTGGGAGGGGACCCCAGTGGGGTTGTGGGTGCTCCTGCGGGGCTGCCTGCGAGGTCCCAGCCAAGTGACAGAACCCTGTGAGCCGGGGTCCAGCCGGCCACCTCCGCTGAGAGAGGTAGCCGGGCCCCACTGTCCCTGCACACTCGGGGTTCCGCCCCCCATGGTGGGTGAGAGCCACCCCTCCCATCCTGAGGACACCTGGCCTCCAGGGGCAGAGCAGAGCTCCAGCCCCCCCCCCACCCACACACAGCCTGCAGTGTCAGCCCAGCACCCCTGTGGACAGCTGGCTCCCAGAATTCAGGAGAAGGGAATGGGGACCAGAGAGGTCACGGGGGTTCAAGGTCATGTGGCTGATATGTGGCGGTTCTAGAAGTTGAGTCCCCCACTTCCGAGGCTCAGAGAGGGTGACTACAGCTCCCAGGGGTGCACAGCCCCCCAGGCATCCACAACTGCACCTCCCCTCCTCCTCTTCCACCCCCCCCCCCGCCCCCCCTGCCACCGCCGGGGACGAGCAGCCGCCAGGATCCTCAGGAACATGGACCCGTCCAAGGACCCGTGTGAGGACTTCTACCAGCACGCGTGCGGGGGCTGGCTGCGGCGCCACGTGGTCCCCGAGACCAGCTCCCGGTACAGCGTCTTCGACATCCTGCGGGACGAGCTGGAGGTGGTCCTCAAAGGTGAGCCCCGGGCCTGCCCGTCCGGCCAGCCGTGGGCGTGGGGCAGCCCGCAGAGCCTCCGTGCAGGGGGCGCAGGGAGAGGGGGTCCCCGCGGGAAAGGCCCAGCAGGGGCAGAGGGGCCGCCTGCCGCCGAGTGTGGTGGGAGCGTGGGGACCTTTGACCTGGACCCCCAGCCGCCCCGGGCCTCTGTCCAGCTTCCTCCTGCCCACAGGGGCGCTGGAGCACACCGCCGCCAGGGACCGGCCCGCCGTGCAGAAGGCGAAGACGCTGTACCGCTCCTGCATGAACGAGAGTGAGTGTGTGTGTGTGTGTGGGGGGGCTCCTGCAGGAAGGAGAGTGAGTGGGGGGGGCTCCTGTATGAAGGAGAGTGAGTGGGGGGTCTCCTGCAGGAAGGAGAGTGAGTGGGGGGGGCTCCTGCATGAACGAGAGTGAGTGAGTGTGTGTGTGTGTGGGGGGGCTCCTGCAGGAAGGAGAGAGAGTGGGGGGCTGGACCCCTGGCCGCTGCAGCATAGACTGGTAAAGTGGGTGCCACTCGGGACTCAGGCCAGGGCTGTGAGCTGTGCCCCTGCCTGGCACTGTGCCCGGCCCCCCTGGGGCACAGACTGCCTGCCAGCTGCCCAGGACCCTCACACCCTGACCCCAGCACAGGCCACGCTCGGTTTGGGCGAGAGGAGGACAGGAGAGGCCGGGAGCCCCGGGAAAGCATGTGTGTGCATGTGTGTGTTGTGCATTTGTGTGTGTATGGGTGTATGTGTGTGTGTGTATGCATGTCTGTGTGTGCTTGTGCATTTCCTATATAATAAAGAGGTAATATGCAAATTGACCATCACTCCAACACACAATATGACCGCCCCCATGTGGACACAAGATGGCCGGCAGGGGAGGGCAGTTGTGGGCGACCAGGCCTGCAGGGAAGGGCAGTTGGGGGGGGGGACCCAGGCCTGCAGGGGAAGCAGTTAGGGTTGACCAGGCCGGCAGGGGAGGGCAGTTAGGGGCAATCAGCCTGGCAGGGGAGCAGTTAGGCGTGGATCAGGCTGGCAGGGGAGTGGTTAGGGGGTGATCAGGCTGGCAGGCAGGCGAGCCGTTGGGAGCCAGCAGTCCTGGATTGTGAGAGGGATGTCCGACTGACCGTTTAAGCCCGATCCCACCAGGATTGGACCTAAACGGGCAGTTGGACATCCCTCGAGGGTCCCAGATTGGAGAGGATGCAGGCTGCGCTGAGGGACACACACACACAACCCCTGTGCACGAATTTCGTGCCCCGGGCCTCTAGTGTGTGTATATGTGCGTATTGTGTGTGTGCATGTCTATGTGTGTGTTGTGTGTTTGCATGTACTGGCATGTGTGCATGTATGTGTGTACCCATGTCTGTGGGGGGGGTGCACTGGGGGTTCCCGGTGCTTTGCTTCCTACTGGGAGGACTGAGACGCGGGGACTCTCTGGCTTGTCTCCCCGAGTGCCTGGTTGGGGCGTGTGAGCCCGGCCTGCGGTCAGAGGTTCTGGGAGCCGCTTCTCCTCGGGCCGGTTCAGGGCTGGGGTTTCCGGGGCTCCTGGAGGGCGGGTTTGCTTCTCACACGTGACAGCAGGCTCCTTGGGGCCCCGGCCGCACGGGTGCCGCCTTGAGCCCCCGTTGGCGCAGGCCCAGGCTCGGCTCGGCTCCTCCCCCGGAAACCAAGGGCCTTGGCCAGCCGTCCAGTCTCCACCGGAGACTCCATGTCCCCACCTGCGGGAATTTCCGCCCGAGACCGAGTGCACAGAGGCCCAGGGCCCCGCCACAGACCAGATCCAGGGGGACCCTCCGTCCCCTGGGGAGCCCGCCGGCAGCCACGCCCTGATCCGTCCCCCGCGTCCCCCCTTCACCTCGTCTCTGGGCCAAGTCCTCCTGAGCTCCCTGCTGATCCCCGCTGCCCGGGCCGGCCCCCCACCCCCTCCCGGTGCCCAGTGCTCCCCAGGGTGGCTCTGAGCCCTGCCTGCTCCTGCCCTCCGGCCGCTGTCCCGTGGCACCTGTATGTGTAACCTCCCCCACCCCCTCTCGCCCCCGCGTCCCGTCTCTGCTGCCGTCGACCGGGGGAGGAGGCGGGGCTGGGCTGCGGGCTGGGGTGCAGCACCCCCGTGGGGTCGTGTGACATCGGTGTCCACACACCAATGTCCGGGCGAGTGACCCCCCCTCCCTCCCAGGCATAATCGAGGAGCGAGACTCCCAGCCGCTGCTGGAGACCTTGGGGCGGGTGGGCGGCTGGCCGGTGGCCATGGACGAGTGGACGGACACTGTAGGTAAGGCCGGGCCGGCGGCTTGCACAGGTGGGGTCGGGGGGGGGGGGCGGGGGCAGGACCTGGGGCTCCTGGAGCCGAGGCCTACAGCCTGGGCAGGTCCGGCCGGTCCCTCCAGCTCCGAGGAGGGCAGGCATCCCTCCAGGCCCTGAGGAAAGACGTACCCACCCCCCACAGGCCCCAGGACCCCTGCTCCCAGCTCCGGGTGTGGGCTCGGCTCTCTGCTCTCTGGTTCAGCCCCACGTCGGGGGCGGGCACGGGGCACCCCCCCCCTCCCCGGCAGCCCCAGCACACGCTGCTGCCGGGCCCTGTGAGCCCCGTGGACTGTGGGGAAGTGTGTCCCCCACGTCCCCAGCCCGAGGCCACACGTGAGCTGCGCAGGGGTCCCCTCCCCCCGCCAGTGCACGCGGAGCTGGGCCAGGACCCAGGGACCCGCGGCTCCAGCTCGGCCCCGCCCCCCAGGCCGCCACTGGGAGCTGGAGCGGCAGCTGGCGGCCATGAACGCCCAGTTCAACCGGCGGGTCCTCATCGACCTCTTCATCTGGAACGACGACCAGAACTCCAGCCGCCACATCATCTACGTACGGCCACGCGGGGCCCGGGACGCTGGGCGCGGCCAGGGCGGGGGGCGGGGGGTACTGGGGGGCAGGGGGGGCCAGGGCGGGAGGCCAGGACCCCGTGTCTGGCTGGGGCCCTGACCGCACAGCGGGGAGCCGGCCAGGCCACGGGCAGCCGCCCGCTCTGGCCCAGCTCTGAGGTCAGGGGCCCGGCTGCTAAGGCCCCGCCTCCTGCTCAGAGGCCACGTGGGCGGCGGTTCGGTGCTCTGGCCTCTGGGCGGGGAGCCTGGCCTCCAAGAGCCACAGCCAGAGCCAAGGAGAGCCGGGGAGCATGTGCACCCACGGGGCGGGGGAGGCTGTGGCACCTGCACCCCCAGCCCCTGTGTGCAGCCCCAGGGCCCTCTGCCTGTCACTCAGCGAACGGGACTCAGGCACAGGGCGCCAGCACACCCCACGTCGCCCGCTCTGGGTCCTGGGGGAGGGCGAGGGCCGCCGCCCGTCTCGCCAGGCTGTGGGCACGGGCGCCCGGCCCAGGCTCACGCCCTCTGTGTCTCCAGATAGACCAGCCCACCTTGGGCATGCCGTCCCGAGAGCACTACTTCCAGGAAGGCAGCAACCAGAAGGTGAGCCCGCCTGGCGCCCCCTCCCTCCCCCCTCCTCCTCCCCCAGGGCCCGCCTGGCGCCCCCGCCCTCCCCCGTCCTCCTCCCCCAGGGCCCGCCTGGCGCCCAGCTGCCCTGCGTGGCCTCTCAGCCCCGTCCCCACAGCTGGCCCCGGTGAGCACCTTCGTGGAGGAGCCTGGAGCACGCCCCCCGCCAGGCCCTCGTGGCTGGTGCTCTGCGTGGGGCGCGTGGAGACCGGGACGCAGGGTCAGGCCCGCTCTGCTCCTGTGCCCAGAGGAACCGAACGGCAGGGCCAGCGGGGCGGGACGGGAGGAAGGGCAGGGGGCGCGGGCTGGGCAGGGGAGGAGGCACAGGCAGGAAAAGGCGCCGTGGCGAGGCCGTGGGGCTGCAGAGCCGGGTGAGGGCCGCGCTCAGAGCAGCGTCCAGGCCGTGGGGCTGCAGAGCCGGGCGAGGGCCGCGCTCAGAGCAGCGTCCAGGCCGTGGGTCAGGCCGGGCCGGGCCGGGCCGGGCCGCTGTGTGGCCCCTGTGGTTCCGCCTGCAGTGAAGACCCCCCTCCATGGGGCACAGGCGGGGCATCCGGCCTCAGGGCCCAGCTCCTGACCCCCGGGGCCGGGCAGCCTGGCGAGGGCGCCACCCTCAACCCCGGCACCCGGCCCTGCATGACCCGGACCTTCCCCCGCACCTGCCGCGTGCCCGCCGGCAGCCTGAACAGGCCCTGGTGCCGCAGAAGCTCAGGGGCAGGTGCCCGGCGGGAAGGGACGCGGGGGGGGGGGGGGCGCCCGCCCGGAGCTGCCTGCTGCCCGCACCTGGCCTGAGCCTGGGCCCAAGATCACGTCCCGGAGGCAGGCAGGGCGGCGCCTGGCAGGCCTGTCGGGTGGGTGGGCGACAGCTGAGCCCCTGGCCTGGGTGGGCATGACCGTCTGCAGTGCCCCTCCACCCCCACCCGCCATGACCTGCAGCCCAGGTTGGCGGGCAAGCACCCGGGGGGGGGGGGGGCGGCTCCATGCCATAGGCGCACCCCCACCCCCACCCCCGCCCCCACCCCCCGCCGCACAGAGAGCTCCGTGGGGCCCAGGCGGCCGCCCCGCCCCGACCGACCCGTGCCGCGTCCTCCGGCCCAGGTGCGCGAGGCCTACCTGCAGTTCATGGTGTCGGTGGCCACGATGCTGCGGGCGGACATGAGCCTGCCCCGGGACCGCCGCCGGGTGCAGGAGGACATGGCGCAGGTGCTGAGGCTGGAGACGCAGCTGGCGAACGTGAGGCCAGGCCGCGGGTGGGGGAGGGGCGCCGGGGCCCTGGCCCCCACCCCCTCGTCACCGCCCGCCCCCCACGCAGGCCACGGCCCCCCAGGAGGAGAGGCACGACGTGACCACGCTGTACCACAGGATGCCGGTGACGGAGCTCCAGGACAGGTTCAGTCTGAAGGTAAGGGGGGGGCACGGGGGGTGCTGGGGGCGGGGCCGTGGGACCCTGTGGTGCCTGCCTTTGGTGGGAGGAGGCCACCGGGGACAGACTCTGGCCCAACCTCCCCTCCCGCCCCCCCCCCCACATGTCATGCCTCTCATTTAAGCCTCAGAAATACTCACCACCCGGTGCAGAGCCCTTAGCTGAGCAGAAACAGGCTGGGAAGGGTGGTGACTCTGCTGAATTGGGGAACCCCCCACCCAAGTCCTGCTCTGAACCCTGACACGGCTCCCCACAGTTCTGCCTGCGCCCACCTGGGCGTTACCCACACGCCACCCTCGGCCCCGACCCCACCGCTGGCCCCCCTTCTGCAGGAGGGGCAGGATGTCACCCTGGCCACCGCCAGCTGCTGCCAATCAGAGGGCGGAGGGCGAGGGTGCAGATGGGGCCAGAATCGGGGGACGAGGTCGGGACAGACCAAGGTCAGAGGTTTTAATTAATCGATTTATCAAAGACAATCCCCTTCTCTTCATGAGTGTTGTCTGCGTGAGAAATCTTTGTCGCCCGCCCCCCACATCCCCCAAGGTGGCTCACTCAGCCTTGGGTTTGTGTTTCATGGGAGCAAAGCAGAAACCACTCCCTTCCCTCCCGGAGCCCGCGTGACCCTGCGCCGTTTATTGAAAAGTGCCCCTCCCTGGGCGCTGCTGTGCCCGCCCCTCCGCTTCAAACCAAATGGCTGTGGGGCGTGTGTGTGTGCACCTGAGTGTGTGCACCTGAGTGTGTGTGCACCTGAGTGTGTGTGCACCTGAGTGAGTGTGCACCTGTGTGTGCACCTGAGTGTGTGTGCACCTGAGTGTGTGCACCTGAGTGTGTGTGCACCTGTGTGTGTGCACCTGAGTGTGTACACCTGAGTGTGTGTGCACCTGTGTGTGCACCTGAGTGTGTGCACCTGAGTGTGTGTGCACCTGTGTGTGCACCTGAGTGTGTGCACCTGAGTGAGTGTGCACCTGAGTGTGTGCAGCTGTGTGTGTGCACCTGAGTGTGTGTGCACCTGAGTGTGTGCACCTCTGTGTGTGTGTGCACCTGAGTGTGTGCACCTGAGTGTGTGCAGCTGTGTGTGTGCACCTGTGTGTGCACCTGTGTGTGTGCACCTGAGTGTGTGCACATGTGTGTGTGCACCTGTGTGTGTGTGCACCTGTGTGTGCACCTGAGTGTGTGCACCTGTGTGTGCACCTGAGTGTGTGCAACTGAGTGTGTGCACCTGTGTGTGTGCAGCTGTGTGTGTGCACCTGTGTGTGTGTGCACCTGTGTGTGCACCTGTGTGTGTGCACCTGTGTGTGTGTGTGCGTGTGTGTGTGTGTGTGCACCTGTGTGTGTGCGTGAACGCTCTCTGTCCCACTGTCTCTGTCTGCCCCAGGCCGGCCCCCCCTCCCCGGTTGCTCCAGCTCTAGGATCTTTCTCAATATTCCACAGAGTAAGTTGAACAACTCGGTCCTCCCGGGTCCTCTTGAGTATTATGGTCTTTTGCATTTTCTTACAAAACTCAGAGTCAGGCCCGGCCAGCGTGGCTGAGTGGGTGAGCGTCGACCTATGACCCGGGAAGTCACGGTTTGATTCCCGGTCAGGGCACAGGCCTTGGTAGACGGGCTCAACCCCGAGTGTGGGGCGTGCAGGAGGCGGCGATCCATGATTCTCTCTCATCATCGATGTTTCTCTCTCTCTCCCTCTCCCTTCCTCTCTGACATCAATAAAAATTATATTTTTTAAAAACTCAGAGTCAGCTTGCCAGTCCACACACGAGCCTCGGAGAGCCTGACAGGGGTTGCTTTGACTCTGCACCGACTTGGGGGAAGCGGACGTCGTTCCTGCGGGGTCCTCCGGCCCATGAGCCAAATGCACGTTTCCGTGTGTCCGTTTCCTGGCGTCCCTCTCGGGGGGCTGGAGAGTTCTCTGCTCCGCGGCCGGCCCATCCCTGGTGGCTGTTTTATGACCGTCAACGGTGTCATTGGTCATGTGCCCGCCTCGGCGCTGGGACACGGACACACGGCTGGCACACGGCACCTCCACCGGGTGCCCAGCGCTGGGTCTGACCCTGGAGATGCTGTTAGACTTCCCTCTTCCGCACGCAGTTCACAGCCGTGGCGGAAGCAACCGTTTCCTTTCTTCCCTTCCGAGCCCGGCTGACCGTCCCGCCGCCTTGTCTGGCGGAGCGGGCGGGACAGCGGCCTCGTGGACCTGGGTTACTGCCTGCAGCACTGTGTGCAGTTTCCGTTCCTTCTCCGGTCGCGTGGGCCACATTGTGTCAGCGTGGACCTGGGTTGTTGTCTGCAACCCCCTGTATCGGTTCTGTTTCTTTAGTCACGTGGGCTACACTGTGCTTCCCCGGGAATCTTTCCATCACAGTTGCGTTTCAGATATAATCTGGCACCTACTGCCTGTCCGTCGGCTCTGTGGTGTCACCACCTTTCTCCTCATTCTGATCATCTGCACCTTCTCTCCCTCTTTTTTTTTTTTTTTTAATATATCTTTATTGATTTCAGAGAGGAAGGGAGAGGGAGAGAGAGAAACATCCATGATGAGAGAGAATCATGGGTCGGCTGCCTCTTGCACACCCCACACTGGGGATCGAGCCTGAAACCCGGGCCTGTGCCCTGACCGGGAATCGAACCGGGACCTCCTGGTTCATAGGTGGATGCTCAGCCTCTGAGCCCCGCCGGCCGGGCTGTCCCTTCTCTCTTATTGCTTGGCTATTCTGTGTGTGGGCACCTGTGTGTGTGCACCTGTGGGGGCTGGGCACCCAGGCACCGTGCCCACCTCTCCCCCCTCCCCAGGGATTCAACTGGACCCTCTTCATACAATCGGTGCTGTCATCTGTCAAAATCGAGCTGCTGCCCGATGAGGAGGTGGTGGTCTACGGCACCCCCTACCTGCAGAAGCTGGAGAGCATCATCGACGTCTTCTCAGCCAGGTGCGGCCCGGGGAGGCCCTGGCCGCCCTGCTCTGCCCGCTCCCCACAGCTCCTCCTCTCAGGAGAGAGCCCCCAGGCCATGCCGCTGAGCCTGAGGGACGCGGGGCTGTGAATGCTAACGGCCAGTGGAGCCATCTGCCAGGGACTGAACGCCTCCTGGAGGCATCTCAAGCGTCCAGAGCCGACAGGCGGTGCCTGGGTAGCGGTGTCCGTTCCGAGCCCGTCTCCGTCTCTCAGGAGATGCCTCCGAGGCTGCCCCCACCACCCTGAGCTCCCCGTCTCGGAGGGAACCCGGCGGCCAAAGACCCATAACCAGTATCCCTCCCCGAGCAAACCCCTCACCCGTCCGTCCGCCCTCGCCCCGCCCCCAGGACCATGCAGAACTACCTGGTCTGGCGCCTGGTGCAGGATCGTATTAGCAGCCTGAGCCAACGGTTCAAGGACGCACGTGCAAAGTACCGCAAGGTGCGTGAGCCCCGCAGCAGTGGCTCCGGCCCCGGCCTGAGCCCAGCCGTCATGCCTTCAGTCCGCTTATGATACTCAGCCCCTGGGGGGGGGGGGGGGAAGGGAGCGCTGAGGTCATGGGGTCACAGACATCAAGGAGGCCAGGGAGGCAAGCACAGGGAATGAGGAGCTGGGGCTGGGTAGGGCCCCTCCATCCCCCAACTCCCTGCCTGGGTGGAGCCCCCTGCAAACGGCACACTCGACCCTCCCCACACCCGTGCCCAGCACCCAAAGGTAAGTTTCTGAGTTCATCCCACGTCTCCCTCCACCCCCTGGGCACTCTAAAGCTGAGGAGGGGGAAGTACACGCTGGTAAATGCCGTGGAATGAATGAATGACAGTGAGTGAATGAATGAGTGAGTGACTGAGTGAGTGAATGAGTGAGTGAATGAATGACTGAGTGAATGAATGACTGAGTGAGTGAATGACTGAGTGAGTGAATGACTGAGTGAATGAATGAATGAATGAATGACTGAGTGAATGAATGACAGTGAGTGAATGACAGTGAGTGAATGAATGACTGAGTGAGTGAATGAGTGAGTGAATGACTAAGTGAATAAATGAATGAATGGATAACTGAGTGAATGAATGGATAAGTGAATGAATGGTTAAGTGAGTGAATGAACGAATGAATAAATAAGTGAATGAATGAATGAATGACTAAGTGAGTGAGTGAATGATTAAGTGAATAAATGAATGTCTAAGTGAATAAATAAATGAATGGATAAGTGAATGAGTGAATGGTTGAGTGAATGAATGAATAAGTGAATAAATGAATGAATGAATGAATAAGTGAATGAATGAATGACTGAGTAAATGAATGACTGAGTAAGTGAATGGATGAATGTCTAAGTAAATGAATGGGTAAATGAATGAATGACTAAGTGAGTGAGTGAATGACTAAGTGAATAAGTGAATGTCTAAGTGAATGAATGAATGGATGGATAAGTGAGTGAATGAATAAGTGAGTAAATGAATGACTAAGTGAATGAATGAATGTCTAAGTGAATGAGTGAATGAATGAATGACCACCAGGTGCTGTACGGCAAGACCACGGAGGAGGTGCGCTGGCGGGAATGCGTCAGCTACGTCAACAGCAACATGGAGAGCGCCACGGGCTCCCTCTACGTCCGGAAGGCCTTCTCCAGAGACAGCAAGGACGTGGTGGGTGCAGGGGCGCACCCGCGTGATCGGGGCAGGTCCACGGCCACCTCCTGGCTCCGTGGCTCCGCTCCCTCGGGGGGCCTGTGGCCCAGCAGTGTGCGTGTTTGCGGGGAGGCGACAGGAAGCACACGTTCACCTGGTGCCGAGAAGGGGAGGCAGGGGGAGCCTCGCCGCTGGCCGCTGCAGGCTGCCGGGGACGGGGTTTGGGGGTGTCCGGGGGTGGGGGCCCTAGGTCCCCTCCGACGAAGCACAGCTGTAGAGACCCTGCCCCAGGAGGGCCATCCCCACCCCGACCCCGCTCCCCACCCGGAGCAGCCGCACTGCTGGGGCCGTGGGCCAGGCCCCGGCCGAGCCCCAGGCCTCACCCAGGCACGCGGGGCGGCTCCCCAGGTCGGAGAGCTCATCGACAAGGTGCGGGCCGTGTTCGTGGAGACCCTGGACGAGCTGAGCTGGATGGACGAGGCGTCCAAGAAGAAGGCCCAGGAGAAGGTGGGCCGGGCCCCGGCAGGAGGGGCAGCCCAGGGCGGGGCACGTGGCCAGCGCCTTCACACTCCCTTCAGCGAGGCCGGCGGCTGCTCAGGAGGGGCTGTGGGCAGAGACAGGACGGGAAGCCCAGCCTGGGAGGCCCCCAGCACCCGGAGTGGGTGGGGAGGCCAAGGCCTCAGGGATCAGGTGCCCGGAAGTGATGCCAGGCCCCACAGGAGCCCCTGGGCCAGGGTGAAGGCAGCAGAGCCACCCACGGCCACCCCAGCCCCCTGGCCGGGTGTCAGATGCAGAGCCTGGTGGCCAGGGCCCCGCCGGGGTCTCTCCCTCCATGAGCCGCCTCCGCAGCCTGCGGGAGGGGCTGAGTCCGTGACCTGCAGGGCGGGGCACAGCCAGGATGCACGGCCGCCCCTCCCCTCCAGGCCATGAGCATGAAGGTGCAGATCGGGTACCCCGACTACATCCTGGACGAGAGGAGCAAGCACCTGGACAAGGAGTATTCCAACGTGCGTCCCACCCCCGCCTCGTGAGCCCGTCTCGGCCCAGCCCGTCCCCCCCAACCGGCCTGCGGACCAGGGGCCCGGGATCACCTGGGGGGGAGGCAGGCTCTGCGGACAGCTCACCCCCTCACATGGGCTGTGGCAGCTCTAGCAGGACCCTGTCACCGAGGGGGAAACTGAGGCCCCAGGGGGGCAAAGGACCCAGGGTTGCCCCACCACCCGTCACACTCTATACCCAGAGTCTGTGCCTCATTCGGGGCTGCCCGGAGTCCCCAGGCCCGTCCCCCCCAGGCCCGTCCCCAGACCGGTCCCGGCCGCCCTTGACTCCCCCGCCCCCCCATCACCCCCCGCCCCCCCCCCCCCCCCCGCCGGCCGCCTGGCAGTGACAGCCCCGGCCCCGCAGCTGAACTTCTCGGAGCACCTGTATTTCGAGAACGGCCTGCAGAACCTCAAGGCCAGCGCCCAGCGGAGCCTCAAGAAGCTGCGGAAGAAGGTGGACCAGAACCTGTGAGTGGGGACACTGGGGGGCGGGGCCTGTGAGGGAAGACAGACTGGGGGCGGGGCCTTGAGGGGGGACAGCATGGGGCGGGGCCTTGAGGGGGATAGCACTGGGGGGGCAGGGCCTGTGGGGGGGACAGACTGGGGGCGGGGCCTGTGGGGGGGATAGCACTGGGGCAGGGCCTGTGGGGGGGGACAGCGCGTGGGGGCGGGGCCTGTGGGGGGACAGACTGGGGGCGGGGCCTGTGAGGAGGACAGCACTGGGGGCGGGGCCTGTAAGGGGGGACAGCACTGGGGGCGGGGCCTGTGAGGGGACAGCGCGTGGGGGCGGGGCCTGTGGGGGGGGACAGCACTGGGGGCGGGGCCTGTGAGGAGGACAGCACTGGGGGCGGGGCCTGTAAGGGGGGACAGCGCGTGGGGGCGGGGCCTGTGGGGGGACAGCGCGTGGGGGCGGGGCCTGTGAGGGGGGACAGCACTGGGGGCGGGGCCTGGGGGGGACAGCGCGTGGGGGCGGGGCCTGTGAGGGGGGACAGCACTGGGGGCGGGGCCTGTGGGGGGGACAGCGCGTGGGGGGCGGGGCCTGTGAGGGGGGACAGCACTGGGGGCGGGGCCTGTGGGGGGGACAGCGCGTGGGGGCGGGGCCTGTGAGGGGGGACAGCACTGGGGGCGGGGCCTGTGAGGGGACAGCGCGGGGGGGGCGGGGCCTGTGAGGGGGGACAGCACTGGGGGCGGGGCCTGTGAGGGGGGACAGCACTGGGGGCGGGGCCTGTGGGGGGGACAGCAGGGGGGGGGCTAGGGCGGACACCGGGCCAGCTGGGGGAGGCCGTGGGTCTGACTCAGAGCCACCCCTGCTTTTGGGGAGCCGGCCCAGGGAGGAGCCAGGTGTCCGGACCGGCCGGGCCCCAGCCTGGCTGCTGGCAGGGCTGGTCCCGTGCTTGGCCCGGTGGGTGGGGCCCTCAGGGTGGCCCAGAGGGAGGGTCCCAGGAGACAGGACCACACGTGACCAGCTCACTCCTCAGCTGGATCATCGGGGCCGCGGTGGTCAACGCGTTCTACTCTCCAAACCGGAACCAGATTGGTAGGCCCCCCATCCCGCCCCCCTGATGCCGGAGGGGAGCCTGGGCAGCCTGCCCTTCCTCCTGGGGGCACCCCTGCCCGTTCTCTAAAGGGGAGAGGGCACCATCTCTCCCACCGGCAGGAACTCACCCCGTCACCCACCCGAGGGGCCGTTCCTGTGTCTGTTCAGGAGCCCGGGGGGGGGGGGGGGCCCTCTCGGAGGGCGGGCAGCCGGCCCTTTGCCGGAAGGAGCATGAACGGTGCAGAGAACCCGGACTTGGGTCCCGGGCCTGCCACACCCTCCCCTGCCCCTGGGCTCCAAGCCTGTAAAGTGGGGGTGTCCCCACCTCTACCTCCCGGGGTGGATTACAAGGCAGGACCCTGGAGGTCGGGGCGCAGGCGGTGTGCTCACTCACAGCGTCTCTGCCCCCCCCCCCCCCCCCGCAGTGTTCCCCGCCGGGATCCTGCAGCCCCCCTTCTTCAGCAAGGACCAGCCGCAGGCCTTGAACTTCGGCGGCATCGGGATGGTGATCGGACACGAGATCACCCACGGCTTTGACGACAACGGTAGGGGCTCCCGGGGGGTCAGAGCTGCACCTGAAGTCACACCCTCCCCCCACCCAGCAGCAGCCCGGAAGGGTCTGAGGCCAAGTCCCAGGCTGTCCACCCAGCCCCTTTGTGATTAGGGGGGACACCAAGCCAGGTCCCCAGGGAGCTCTGGCGGCGGAGCAGGTCTGGAATGGCAGGCTCGGCCGGGCAGAAGGATGGAGGAGAGGGCTCAGGGCTCCAGGGCCAGATCCTGCCTGCACCTCGTGAGCCCATCCCACCCCTTCTGGGCCTGTGACCCCGAGAAGGCAAAGCCCAGTGCACCTGGGAACTCCAGTGCTGGCCTCCAGCCGGGATCACCCCAGGGCGCCCAGCAGCCTCCAGCCGGGGTCTCCCCAGGGCGCCCAGCAGCCTCCAGCCGGGGTCTCCCCAGGGCGGCCAGCAGCCTCCAGCCGGGGTATCCCCAGGGCGGCCAGCAGCCTCCAGCCGGGGTCACCCCAGGGTGGCCAGCAGCCTCCAGCCGGGGTCACCCCAGGGCGGCCAGCAGCCTCCAGCCGGGGTCACCCCAGGGCGCCCAGCAGCCTCCAGCCGGGGTATCCCCAGGGCGGCCAGCAGCCTCCAGCCGGGGTATCCCCAGGGCGCCCAGCAGCCTCCAGCCGGGGTCACCCCAGGGTGGCCAGCAGCCTCCAGCCGGGCTGTGCTGACCCGACCTCCCTCCCCCGGGCGCCCTGCCTGGCTCAGGGCCTGTGGCCAGGCTCGGGGCTGCAGCTGCCACCCAGGGGGGCTCTTCACCCCAAGCTTGACCTTGGGCACCTTCCAAGGCAGCCCGGAGTCCCAGGACACACCCACCCTGATGGGGGCTCAGACCTCAGGGGGTTGGGGACTGAGGTGACATGGAGGCCCCAGCCCTGTCTCTCCCGGCGCCTGAGCTCTGTCCCCATCAGGTGCTGACCCTCTGGGCCGGCGGTGCCCTCAGGCCCGCTCTCCCTCACTCACCTGAGCTCAGACACGGGTCCCCGGAGGGCACGCAGGAGAGCCTGGCTGGGCACGCAGGGCCCACCACCCCTCTGCCCGCCCCCAGGCCGGAACTTCGATGAGGAGGGCAACATGCAGGACTGGTGGAGCAACTTCTCGGCCCAGCACTTCCAGGAGCAGTCGGAGTGCATGGTGCACCAGTACGGGAACTACTCCTGGGACCTGGCCGAGCAGCAGAACGTGAGCGCCCAGCAGGCGCGGGGAGGGGCCCGGGGTGGGGACAGAGCGGGGGTGGGGACCACGGGGGGGGGGGCGGGAGGGCGGGGACCCCACCCAGCCCCGGCCTGGGAAGGGGAGGGAGCTGCCCCTCCCGCGTCCTGTCCCTGCTGCAGGTGAACGGGTTCAGCACCCTCGGGGAGAACATCGCTGACAACGGAGGGGTGCGGCAGGCATACAAGGTGGGCCCGGGGGTTGGGCATGGGGCCCTAGAGTGACCGGGTGCCCCTGCCCAGCCGAGTGTATCCCCCCTTTGCCATCGGCACGGGAGGCAGCAGGCCCTGAGGAGCCTGCCGGGCCGGCAGAGGCGCGTGCCCTGGCTGCTCTGCCCACGCGCTGCCTTGACCTTAGCCGAGGCCTCTGCCCGCGGGTGGCCACTGTCCGTCTCCAAGAAAGACAGTGAGGTCACGGCACCGCCCTGCCCCACGGCCCCAGGCACTGGGCGTCAGGAGCTCATTCTAGGGGGCGTTGGGGGGGGGGGGGGCAGGCCTGGCCCGGGGCCAGTGCCCGGTCGGTGCCCGCAGGCTTACCTCAAGTGGAGAGCGGAGGGCGGCCGGGACCAGCAGCTGCCAGGCCTGGACCTGACCTTCGACCAGGTCTTCTTCCTCAACTACGCTCAGGTGGGGCCACGACCCCGCCACCTGCCCCAGACTCCCCCACCGCGTCTCTGCAGGCCCGACTGTGGGTGCCTCCAGGGGCGCCGGGCAGGCAGGCTGGCTAGGGGGAACCAGACCGAGGGGGCCTGGAAGCTTCCAGAAGGGAGAGGAAGAAAGGAGGGGGACGGGAGGAGGAGGAGTCAGTGAAGCGGCGGAGGGGGACCTGCTGGCGCCCCCCCCCTCACCGAGACTCCCTGGGGCCTGAAGAGAAAGGCCACCCCCCTCCCCTCCAGGCCGCCCGGGCCTGGCCTTCCCCCTCCTGCACCTGCTCAGGTGCCGGCTTAGCCCAGGCCCCGCCCCAGGCCCCGCCCCCGCCCCCAGCCGCAGCCACGCCCCCGCGCGCTCGCAGGTGTGGTGCGGCTCCTACCGGCCCGAGTTCGCGGTGCAGTCCATCAAGACGGACGTCCACAGCCCCCTGAAGTACAGGCAAGTGCCCCCCGCGCCCCGCGCCCCCGCGCCCCCGCGCCCCCGCGCCCCCGCGCCCCCGCGCCCCCCCGCGCCCCCGCGGCCCCCGGCCCCCCGGCCCCCGCCCCCCGCGGCCCCCGCGCCCCCCGCCCCGCCCCCCCGCGCCCCCCGCCCCCGCGCCCCCCGCCCCCGCGCCCCCCGCCCCCCGCCCCCCGCGCCCCCGCGCCCCCGCGCGTCTCAGGCCCTCCGTCCGCCCGCAGGGTGCTGGGCTCCCTGCAGAACCTGGCCGCCTTCTCCGACGCCTTCCGCTGCGCCCGGGGCACCCCCATGCACCCGCGGGTGCGATGCCGCGTCTGGTAGCCGAGGCCCAGCCACACTGCGCTGCCCACGCCACCCGAGGTCCGAGGCGACCCGACGGCTCTGAGCCGGTGCGGCCGGCGGGGACCTGCGTGCGCTCCGGGCCAGACCCGCACCGGCCGGGACTCTGTGGGGCCCCGGGGTGAGCAGGACCCCGCGTCGCCGCCCCGCGCAGCCCTGCGGCGCCTCCACCTGCCTTCCGCCCGCTCCAGCGCGTCCTCGGTGTCACCGGCTTCAGACTTGAGCGAAGTAAACGCTTCAGAGAATCCGCCTGTCTGTCTGGGCCGCGGGGGCCGCCTGTCTGTCTGTCTGGGCCGCGGGGGCCGCCTGTCTGTCTGGGCCGCGGGGGCCGCCTGTCTGTCTGTCTGGGCCGCGGGTGGTGGGCCCTGGGTCCTCGGTCCCCGCTGATGCTGCCCCCGTGGCCTCGGGCCAGACGAGGGCCCAGGGCGGAGACAGCAGGCGCTCTGGGGCCCGCGTCCGCGACAGGCCCCCTCGGGGTCCTTGTGCGGGGTCAGGGCAGTGGTCAGGGTGCCCCGGATGATGGCCCCTGGCGCTCGGGGACCCGCTCGGGAAGGAGCCGAGGTTGGAGGTGGGCAGAGGAGATCCCAGGCCCCAGTCCAGAAGTTGGATTTGGGGTTCTGTGGACCGGAAGCCAGAGGAGAGTTAAAGCACCAGAGGACACCTCCCCCTGCCCTGAGCTTTGGGGAGGGGGGAGTGGGGGGAGGGGGGAGAGGGAAGAGGAGGGGGAGGGGAGGGGGAGGGGAGGGGACCCAGCGGCTGGGGGGCTCGCTAGGAGGCCTCTGTTGTCATTGAGGCCCAGACGGGGGGGGGGGGGGGGGGGAGTACAGGGGGTACTGGGAAGGTCATCGGAACCGGACCCACTCAGTCCACAGAGCCCCGAGGAGAGGGGGGCCTCTGGGCCTGAGAGGCTGGCAGGGCTGGTGCACCCCACATGGAAGGCGGGGAGGGGTTGCCGGAAGTCCCGGGTGGGCCAAGACACCCCCCACCAGCCACGCCGCAGGGGCAGGCGACAATCCCCGGGTCAGTGAAGGTGCCTGGGGCAGACCAGCCTTTTCTGTCTGTCCTTCCTCCCAACTCCACAAGAGCCCGCCCCCACCTGCTCCCTGTTACCCCCCCCCCCCCCGGCCAGCCCCACCCTGTCACCCCCCTGTGTGCGCCCTGAGCTCCCCGGTGAGGCTGCGGGGCCCTGACTGCCCGTTGGTCCTGAGGACACGGCTCCCAGCGGATGAAGTGACGCTGCCCCGAAGGGAAATGCCCGGTGCACATGGCCGCCCGGCAGGCAGGGCTCAGGGCCCCAGGCTGGGCAACCCTGGGGATCTGGCTCCGCTGGCGCCACCAGCCGGGAGGGCAGCCCGCCTGTGGCACGGGCTCTGGACGTGGCTGGGAGGGCCCCTGACTGGGGCTCCAGGGTCCGAGCCCCCTCTGCAGCCGTTGGGGGTAGGTCCTGGGTGAGAAATCTGACCCACGGCCCACAACAGACAGCACCCGGGGGAGGGTAGAAGCCTGGCCAAGATGGTGTATAAGTTTTCTCTCTTGGCGGCGACGGCTAGAGAGCGGACGAGCCCTGAGTAGGGGCGACGGGGGATTGAGAAAAAGAAAGAGACAGACACACAGACAGTAGGGAAAGCTGGGGCCCGGTGGGACGCTGCCCTCGGAGGGAGACAGTGACCCAGAGCTGGCGCAGGGCGTTCATTACCATACAGCGTGATCCCAGGAGGTTTTACTAGCGTTGAAGACAAAGGAAATTGTGTGAATCATGGTTAGAGATCAAGCGGCAATTCTCCATTCTGTGGCTTCCGTTCCTGGCACCTGGCTGAACTTAGGGAATGAAACCCTCCCCGTGGCACCCGAGCTAAAGGTCAGGCTGACAACACCCCTGCCTCTGGCACCGTGTGTTCCCAGGACGTGGCTCTGCCGACGCCACCGGACTCAGCCGACGACAGCTCAGGCGCCTTCCCAGGCGCTCTGCAGGGTGGTGCCAGCAAAGGCCGCCCAGGGAGGTGACCGCAGCGGCCCGGGCTCCCCTCCCTCGCGGCTTCAGCTCAGCTCCTGCTGGGGCCCCTTGCTCACTGGGAAGCAGAGGTCCCAGGTGTGTGCCCCAGGTCCGCCCAGCACCCCGGCTCACCCTCCTGCACCAGCCTGGGTGCCCAGCTCGCCCACTCAGGGCCAGGGGCAGGGCAGGGTGGAGTGTGCCCACTGTGAGAGGACGGGCTGAGGCCCAGAGGTGACAGGTGTGAAGGGCGGAGCAGGACTCACCTGGACTGGGGGGGGGGGGGGAGAAAGGGGGGACAGGTAGGGCTGGCGGGCAGCACCCGGGAGAGGGTAGACGGATCCAGTAAAGACTTTTGGTTCTGATTTCAGGTCCGAGTCACCAGTGGGACCACATTGTCTGTCCACAGTGGGAGGGACATGAGGGCAGGGGCTGCGGACTGGGGCCCCCGCTGAAGGGGGCTGAGGGGCGCTTGCTCCTGGAGAGGGAAGGGGCTGCTGGCCAAGGAGGGGCCCCAACTGCCCGGAGGGGCGGAGGGGAGGCTCCCCGGGGGCGGGGCTGAGCACGGCACCCCCGGGGGGCAGCCCTGGTCTAGAAACTCCCGCGGGCAGGGCCTCCCCCACACGCCCCGGAGGCGCACGCCACGCCGGTCCCTGGGGACCTGGAGGCCTCACCGCAGGCAGCCCCGCCCCCGGCCGCCTCCCGCCCCCGGCCGCCTCCCGCCCCCGGCCGCCTCCCGCCTCCGGACCTCCTCCCGCCCCGCCCCGTCCGCCCCGCGAGCTGCTCCAGCGCCACGCAGGCGGCGGGTTCGCCTGTGCCCCGCCCACCGTGGGGGGGAGCGCGGTTGGCGGTGCGCCTGCGCAGAGCGCGAGGGCGGCGGGACCGCGGGCGGCGGGGGCCCGGGGCGGGGGGCGGGGCGGGGTGAGGCTCAGCCGAGCTGCGAGCGCACTGAGCCCGGCGGCCCGGCAGGCGGGAGGCCTCGGCCTCGGCCTTCCCCGGGGGCCTGGGTCGAGCTGGACCTTCCTGCGGGGGCAGCGCTCTCCCCACCGCGCGCCGCGCCCGCTTCGCTCCCGCAAGACTCCGCTTCCTGCCGCCGACGCCCGCCGGGCGCTGGGTTCCGGAGGCCCGGAAGCGGGAGAAGAAAATAAAATTTAAAAATAAACACCCAAGTGCACCGGAGCGGGAGCAGCTCCCTCCAGGGGCCCGGGCGTCTGCCTGGGTTCTTCCTCCAGCAGCGCCGGGGCACCCCCCCCCCCCGTGTCCCTGGGCCCGGACGGAGCGGGGGGGGGGGGTGACTCAGACCCGCCGCCCAGGGGTGCGGGGCTCCCCCTCGGGCCCCAGGGGAAGGCGTGAGAAACCACACTCCCGCCCTGGCCTGTGGCTCAGTGGTTGGAGCGCCAGCCCTGAGGCCGTGGGGGCACCGGCCTGGGGGCAGGTTCCTCCCCACCCCAGCCGGGTGCGTGCAGGAGGCCACCCATCCTCCACGCGGCTCTCACCCATCGCCCTCCCCCGCCCTCCCCCGCCCCCCGAAGTCAGTGGGGAAACATCACAGAGGAAATCAAGGAGGAAAGACCAGCGCCCCCGGGGAGGACGCGTGCAGCCGGGGAACAGAGACCAGGCCGCCGCCGTCCCTGCGGGGAGTGCGGGTCCGGTCGCTGCGATGGGCGCGGGCATCCCGTGGGTGCTGTAGGCCTGTGACTGACACGGCCAGCAAGGGACACGCCCCCTCTCCCAGCCCCGCACACCGGCCTCGCTCCCTCCCAGGCGGGCTGGTGCCCTCTGAGGCCACAGGCCCCGGAGCCTTGGAACCGCCTTCGCTCTGAGCACCGCCTCTGGGCGTTTCCTCTCCTGCGGTTTCCCTCCGGTCAGCGGCTCAGCGGCACTGTTTCCGCAGTTTGTGCAGAAAAGAGCTGGTTTAACTCCGCAGCGCGTGTGCGTCCGAGGAGAACTGGTCTGAGCAGAGGCCACACGCACTGAGGCGTCACCTGAAGGGCAGCTGTTGGGGAAACAGTTTGCGTGGAGAGCAGCGCAGGTCCTGATCCTGGTGACGCTCACCCACCGGCGACCCCGCCTGAGCAGGGGGTGGGAGGGCCCCCCAGGTCTCCCGGATGCGGGTCTCTCTCTCTGCCCTGGGAGGAGGAGCTCCCCCCTCCCCGCGTATGTGAGTCACGGCGGCCGCGTGGGTCTCACTCTGTGCAGTGGCTTCTGGCTGCCGTTCGTTTTGGCGCTGACATCGCCCCGAGTGGCCCCCACGGCCGCCTTCGGAGGTCTGTGATGCACGTCCCCTGCCCTGGGCCCTGGGCAGCCCTCGGAGCACCCACGTGCCAGGGACACTGGGCACCGCGGACCGCACAGCTGTCTTCCAAGGCCGTCCTCCCGAGCAGCGCCTCGGACAAGGGCGGGGCCGGGGGGCCGGGGGCCGGGGCGTGGGGACGGGTCCTGATGTCCTCGGGCGGGGCTCACGGCCCAGCACCCCTCTTCCCACTCCCTGTGCATGGGCCCCAGAGGGCCCCACGTGGTCCCACGCGTTCACATCCACCCGAGAGTCACGCCCAGGCCACCTGCCCAGCCACCTGGGCCGCACGGTGCCTGCTCCGGGTCAGAGGGTGCGAGGTTGGGCAGCCGAGTCACCATCAGGGTCTGACTTTTCTTTCTAGTCCTCAGGTTTGGACAGTCTTAATGCCCCATGTTTT
Organism: Eptesicus fuscus; assembly: GCF_027574615.1. Lineage (NCBI taxonomy): Eukaryota > Metazoa > Chordata > Mammalia > Chiroptera > Vespertilionidae > Eptesicus > Eptesicus fuscus. The sequence goes on along the minus strand of NC_072481.1, from coordinate 1,038,696 downwards.
GCACCCGGCGGCTACTAAACTTCGCTCCTCCCCTTCCTTTTTGCTTTCTGCACGTGCTTCACCGGAGCGTCCTTCCACCTTGCAATTGCAGTGGCCCTGTGCTCAGGCCCCACGTTGGGTGCCACATGGGCCTCACCAGCACAGCCGAGGGTGAGCCTGAGGAGGGGCGGTGAAGGACCAGAGAAAAGACAGACAAGAGAATACAGCTGGGGCTCGGTGGATCTCCCGTGCCGGGATGAGGACACAAAAGACCCAGCCTGCAAGCTGATGCTTTATTTTATAGTCAGATTAAAACAAGGGTAGATTAACATGTATACAAATGTGTGTTTTTTGTTTGTTTTGTTTTGTTTTGTTTTTTAGAAACCTCTGGCGTCTTTTTAAAAAATATATTTTATTGATTTTTTACAGAGAGGGAGGGAGAGAGTTAGAAACATAGATCAGCTGCCTCTTGCACACCCCCTACTGGGGATGTGCCCGCAACCCAGGTACATGCCCTTGACTGGAATCAAACCTGGGACCTTTCAGTCCGAAGGCCGACGCTGTATCCACTGAGCCAAACTGGTTTCAGCTATACAAATGTTCTTGTTTTGGAAACACTTGCTGCACCTCCCATAGCCCATGAGCTACATAGGAAGGAATGAGGGAGGGCTACAAGGTCAGGCTTAATTATTCTAGGAGAGCTCTGCCCTCCAGGCTGGGACTTGTTTGAGGCCCTGCCACAGGTCAGCCCGAGGCTTGACCCTAGAGCCGCTCCCTACAGCTTCCAAGACTGTTAGTCATATGATGCGCAGACATGACCACCGTGCACAGTCCCAGCCCCAGGAGGTGCCTGAGGGCCCGACCTCCAGCTGAGCAGCTGAGCAGGGCCCGGGGCGGCAGGGGGGAGGCAGGAGCGCCCTGGGCTGGGTCCTCACCCGCTGGGTCAGGAGGGGGGAGGCTCAGGCACCTCAGGAGCCTGATGGGGAGACGTGGGTGGTCCCAAAGCCCCGGGCGCAGCAGGTGGTCTCTTCCTCAGCCCGGTGCGGGCTGGCCTCCAGGAGTGGGTCCCGGCGGCTCCCCTGACCCCGTATCTGGTCCTCGGGGGCCTGGCCGCTGGCCGCAGCCTCGCGGAGATGGCTCAGACGTCCGCACCCCGAAGCCACGTATCAGCTGGCGGGCCCCTCTCAGGGAACATGGCTGCTGTCTCCTCCACGGGCTCCGTGGTGACGTCTGGCTGGACCCGGGAGGCCTGCAGGTCCCCGTGCTGGTTCCTTTCTGCCCGCTCTCCTGTCCCCTGCAAGGGACCCTCAGTGTGAAGACCAGGGGCCGCTCCCGCCCGGCCCGGGATGCTCGGGGTCAGCCGGTCCCCAGGGGCAGGAGCGGGGCCTCCCTTCCCCAGTGAGCACAGTGCACGGAGGACTCGGCCCCACGGGGACCTGGGACCCCCCCTCCCCCAGCCAGCAGCCTCACCGCCAGCGGGGGGACAGGCAGCAATACCTGAGGAAAGGCGAGTTCTCCTGCAAAACAGAGATGCCCGTCAGGAAGGGGCCACCGGCCGGGGGACCACCTGGCCTCCTGCTCACTGGGCACCACCCAGCGAGACCGACCCGCTCAGAGGCTCAGAGGCAGCAACACCCATGGACGGGGCTCCTGGGCAGGCCTGCCCCGGGGCCAGGAGAGCGGGAAGGACAGGCCCTGCCACCTCCCCTGCTGCAAACCCGCCCACCTCAGCCCCGTGGCCCATCGCCAGGGAGGGCTGAGCCCCCACAGGGGAGCGGCTGCCCCGGAGCTGGGAGAAGGGACCCTGGGCCGGGCACCTCCTGGGAGAGGACAGGGCACGGCCTTGCCCACAGAGCCTGAGCCTCTCTCTGCTCAGCACCCCCTCCCTCAGGCTCCGGCATTCAGAGCGCTCTGTGCAGGGACGGGGAGGGGAGTGGGGGGAGGCCTGACGGGGCCTCCGGCTGCCCTCGGGCTCCCTGTGCTCCTCCGTCCGCTGAGGGCAGGTGGGAGCTCGGGGCCCTGGTGCTGTGTGGCACGGAGCGAGGGGGGGAGGAGGTCCTCAGACAGGAAGTCCCGCCCCGGGCACCCCAGGCCGCCTCTCTGTTTGGGGGACAGAGCAGAGAGGTGTCTGGGATGGGAGTGCTGGGGCCTCAGCCCTGACGGGACCGCGGGCTGCTGCTCACCACGTGACTTTCTGGTTCTGATGAGCCTGAGTCCAAGTAACACAGAAGTGATGACGATGATGACGCCGGTGACGGTGGAGACCATGACGATGGCGAGGCCCCCGGAGGAGCACGTCACGTCTGAGCTGTTGGTCCCAGGCGTCGCTTCCCTGGCCAGCGGGCCACTGCACCTGGGAGGAGGGACCCGTGGGCATTGGGCGTGGGCACCCCGGTGCCTGTGCTCACCCCGACCCGAGCATCCCCCGCGCAGCCTGGAGCACAGGTGAGCGCAGCGCCCCCTGGGGAAGGCTGCTGCCTGGGGTGGCCCGGGGGGGGGGGCGGGGGGCTCTGGCTGAGGTGACAGTGGTGTGGGAGCCACAGGGTCAGCGGGGCAGCCGGGGGGCCGCCGTCTCCCCGCGGGGAGGGCCCTTATCCCCCAGGGGGCACTGGCGGCACCTCCTGGGACCCGGTCACCTACTTGGTCCAGGGCGTGCAGGCCGGCTGGGTGCCCCCCGCAGAGAAGGTGCCAGGCTGGCAGTCTTCGCACTGCGTGTCCTGCCCCTCGGAGCCTGAGAAACGAGAGTGTCGGGCAGAGGCTGCTCGGGCCCCTGGGGGGGGCGGGGGGCGGGGTCTGTGTCCGCAGGGGGCGCTGCGCTCACCTGTCTCCCGCAGCCTCTGGCCTGGGCGGCAGGCGCTGTGGGGCCTGCACTGGACGCAGGCGTCGCCGTCCTCGCGCACACAGAAGTGGCCGCGCCCGCAGCCGCACACGGTGTTGGCCGTGGTGGAGCAGTTCCGCCGGGTCACCTGGCCCAGGCCTGGGACCCAGAGAAGGAGCTCAGAGCAGCAGCCGGGACGGCCAGGGCTGGGGGCGAGCGCCCCGTCCCGGGGCGAAGCCCAGCTGAGGGCTGGACGGCGCCGGGGGGCCTGGGAGGGCAGGGGCGGGGACAGGGGTGCACCCCCCTCTGCTCCCCCTGGACCCTGCCAGCCGCCGCCCAGGCTCAGCCTGAACATGTGCCCGGAGCCGCCACAGCAGAGGCGAGTCCCAGGGGCTCCTGGCCTCACCTGGGTCACAGACCCGGCACGGCAGACACTCGCGCAGGCCGTTGAGGTGGGCGGTGAAGGTCCCCGGCGAGCAGGCCGCACACATTGTGCCCGTGAACTCCCCACAGGCCTCCTTCACCCGGTAGCCTGCAGGAAGCGGGCGCACACTCAGGGCGGGACGGCCCCCGGGGCCCGGGCAGGTGTGACACCTCCCCCAGGGGCTGTTCCCCAGGCACAGTGAGCAGCCCTGCAGGAAGTGAGAACTTTCGGGAAGAGGGGGGGCCTCCTGGCACACAGAGGCCTGGCTCTGAGACCCCCTCTCGTGGCCTGAAATGGGCTGCCCACCCCCAGCCCCGCCCTGAGCAGTGAGTTGAGGGTCTGGGGTGGGGGGAGCTGGGGGGTGCCCTCTGTGCCCAGGGGCTTCAGGCCCCCCATGAAGGGGTGCTGGGAGCAGAGGGGCTCCAGGCCAGGGGAGGGGGGAATGCCCGCCCCCGCCCCCCCGGGGGGCCTGCAGAGCAGCACCCACCTGGCCTGCACTTGGGGCAGCACACGGTCCCCGTCGGGAACTCCTCCTCTTTGCACGAGAGCGTCGCCAGGGAGCAGGACGGGGCTCTCAGGAGGAGAAGACACAGGGCCTAAGGGAGATGCGGGCGTTGGAGCAGAGCAGCTGCCGGGCCTCAGTCTCACCCTCCGGGAAATGGGCGCCCGCAGCCCGTGTAGTGGGCCTGCCCTGCAGGGAGCGGACTGGTGGGGCCCAGGACAGGATGGTCGATTGAGGACCCTAAGACCATGGGTGGAGCCCTGGCCGGGGTGGCTCAGTGGGTAGAGCGTCGGCCTACAGACTGAAGGGTCCCGGGTTCCATTCGGGTCAAGGGCATGTACCTTGGTTGCGGGCACATCCCCAGTAGGGGGCGTGCAGGAAGCAGCCGATCAATGATTCTCTCTCAACATTGATGTTTCCATCTCTCTCTCCCTCTCCCTCCCTCTCTAAAATCAATAGAAATATATATATATTAATAATATATATTATTGATTTTTTACTGAGAGGAAGGGAGAGGGATAGAGAGTTAGAAACATCGATGATAGAGAAACATCGATCAGCTGCCTCCTGCACGCCCCCCACTGGGGATGTGCCCGCAAACAAGGTACATGCCCTTGACCGGAATCGAACCCGGGACCCTTCAGTCTGCAGGCCGACGCTCTATCCACTGAGCCACCCCGGCCAGGGCTGTATATATTTTTTTAAAGGAGCCTGGTGTGGGGACACCCTGTCTGTGACCTCTGACCCCCTGGGCTCACGACAGTGGGGCCCCCGCCCCGGGGAGGGCCAGGGCTGCTCTGACCCAAACACACTCAGCCTCGCTGCTCCCTGTGCTGGACCCTGGGAGCCGCAGGGTCAGGGCAGGGGTCGCTCCGGGGCTCTCTGGCCTGACAGGGTCCCAGGCAGGGGCTGGGGACGGGGAGAGGGAGGGGGGCCTGTCAGCCAGAGCTCCACCTGAGCAGTAAGCATGGGGCTCGGGAGCCGTCGGCCTCTTGAGCTCATGGAAACGCACAGGAAGCTTTGCCCGGCCGCCCTCCCAGGCACAAACAGCGAGTTCCTCTCCCAGACGGGGCTGCGGCTGTGGGTGACGGTTTCGCCCTGAGTGGGGGGAGGGAGGGCGGAGCCGGGGTCCACAGAGGAGCGTCCCTGTGGTGGGGGTGGCTCTCCTGCCCGTGCCCCAGGCCCCGCGGCCAGGGCTGTGTGCGTCAGGGCCGGCACCGTCCCGCACCCGGCTCTGGGCGGCACCGTCCGGGGCTCGCGGCCTCGGGAAGCCAGCCCCGGGACTCACCAGACTCAGGAAGTCGGCCGTGGGCGTCGGGCTGCAGGAGGGTGGCCCCCAGCCAAGCAGAGGTTCCATGCCCGCCCCAGGGATCCCTCATTCCCTGACTGCTGTCTCTGGACTCCTGCCAGCAGGACAGAAGGATGGCAGAACGGACGGACTCATTCTCGACCTCGATGCAGTGGCTGCCACATAGAGAAAGTGAAAGAACATTTGGTCTTGTTTTTGCCGTTTCCTGCTTACTCCCACAGCGGGGCCCAACCCCACAGCCCGGAGGGGCGAGGGCCAAGGGCCTCTGGCCGGCCTCCCAGCGCCCGGGAGAGGGGCCGGGCGGGCGGGGCCAGGCCCACCTCTGGCAGAGCACTTCTCCGGCCCCTCTCCTGTCCCGGAGCTGCCCCCCGCCCCAGAGTTTCCAGTAGAAGTGGGCGCCCCCCAAAGCGCATCTCACTCCCCCTGTCGCTCTGCACCCCAGAGAGCTGACCCGCAGCCTCTCCACAGGAGGGGCAGAGCCTCTGAGCGTCAGTTACCTGTCCCCTCTGCCTGGGCTGAGCTGTTTGCACCCACACCTGCCAGAGGGCAGCCCCGGGGCACCCTTCCCCAAGACCAGACGCTGGGCCCATGGGTGCGGCAGGGGCCACTGGGTCACCCTTGAGCACCCTGAGGGGCTCCCCACCGTGTTCCTTTACACCCCACCTTCCCTGCAGGGGGCGGGGCGGGGTCATTCTTGCCCCACAGACGGGGAAGTGGGGGCTCAGAGAGACGGCCGTGCCCAGGGGCTCCCAGGAGCAAAAGGTGCTCAGAACCAAACCCTCCTCTTTGTCCTCAGGAAAGGGGCTTCCTCCAGACCTGGGGCCCCTGTGGGAGGCCTGGGTGGGAGACCCCGTACACCTACGAGGCAGGCTCAGGCTTAGGGGCTCCAGAGAGGCAGGCCCCCCCCGCCGCCGATTTTGAGGGGGTGGGGCAGAGGACATCCCCTGAGGTGGGGAGATTGCAGGTGGGGGTTTTGGGGTGGGTGCACTGGAGCGTCCCGCACCCACACCCCCCTAGACTGGGCCTGGGGGCTCCTCACCCCTTCCTTGCAGGCCCCCTGGCCCCCTCGGTACCCCCCTCCCCTCTGGCCCCCCGCTCCGTTTCCCAGATGCTAGCAGACCTTGCTCGCCAGGCTCTCGAGTCTCATGTCTTTAAATGAGCGCTGTGCCCAGTGGGGGCCGGGAGAGGGGCGCGGAGCTGCCCAGGGGCCGGGGCTGAGGCCGGGGAATGAGGATGTGGTCAGCTGCCCGTGATGGTCACGGGGCCTCGGAGGATCCCGGGATGGTCACAAGCTGCTCCCTCTTCCTTCCTCTCTGACATCAGTAAAATGATGTTAAAAACACAGCGGGCGCCTGGCACCTCCTCATACACCTGCTCCTTGGATGGAGCGCATCCCCTCGCCTCTCCCTTCACACACGTCTGCGCTTGGGCCCGGCCTCAGGCACATCCAGGTGCCCGGCGGCTGGGCTGGAGGCAGCCAGGGCGAGCGGGCGGGCGGGCGTCTCCAAATCTCTTATCGGGGTTGGTGTCTGGGAACTGTGGGCCCCAAAGCCGCCTGCGGTTTCGGGCGAGGCCTCCGGCGTGCAGAGGGCAGCAACCGCCGGGAGCCAGCCTGTCCCGGATCTCGGGGTGGAGGAGGCCAGCCAAACCCGCCCTCAGCGACGCCCCCAAGTGAACGGCCTGCGCTCCTCCAACGTCAAAGGCAGCAACACAAAGAAAGGGGGGCGGGGGGCTGCTCCTTGTCGGAGGCACTCAGGGGCCTGGGGGCTGAGTGCCCCACGGTCCTGCCCCCCCCCCTTCTCTCCAAAAAGCAACGGGGGAGGGGGCGGGGGCCCGGAGGAGAGAGCTCTGGGAAGGAGTGTCCGCGGCCGAGATGGACACGGGCGGCCCCGCGGGGCTGTGGTGGGGACCCGGCGGCCCCCGGCCGAGGGGGGTGGGGGTGCCTCCCGGAAAGCAGGTCAGATGTAGAGACTCTGGGAGTTAGCCACCCAGCGTCACCCAGGAAGTCCCGTCTAGGAATTCCGAGCGGGAGACACCCACCTGGGAGCCCCGGGGGTGCCCGGAGGCTTTCTGGGAAGAGAGACTATGGATGGAAATACCCTACGTGTCATCGGATGGAGCCACCCAGCCCGGCCCGGCCCGGGTCACGGAGCCAGGCACCCACCCTGGGTTCCGGACCCGGCAGCCTGGAGCCCTGGGGGCCGAGCGGAGCCATCTGGAGCTGCGGGCGGCCTCGGAGTCCAGGGGCCGGAGGTCAGGGCTGGGGGCGCAGGCAGGGGGCGTCGCAAGCAGCCTTCCAGCGAAGAGGGAACTGCAGGCCGAGCTCCAGGAATCTGTTCTCTAAAACCAGGTCACGGCCTGGCCGGCGGGGCTCGCGGCTAAGCGTGGACCAATGAAGCAGAAGGTCAGGGCTCCATTCCCGGTCAGGGCGCAGGCCCAGTGGGGGGCGTGCCGGAGGCAGCCGACCCATGATCCTCCCTCATCATGGATGTTTCTACCTCTCCTTTCCTCTCTGAATTCAATAAAAAAATATTTTTAGCCCTAGCCGGAGTGGCTCAGTGGATAGAGTGTTGGCCTTCGGACCGAAGGGTCCCGGGTTCGATTCCTGGTCAAAGGCACATGCCTGGGTTGTGGGCTCAATCTCCAGTAGGGGGCGTGCAGGAGGCAGCCGATCAGTGATTCTATCTCATCATTGATGCTTCTATCTCTCTCTCTCTCTCCCTCTCCCTTCCTCTCTGAAATCAATAAAATATATTTTAAAAAAAAATAAATAAATAGTATTTTTAAAAATAAAATCAGGAAAAATAAGAAACAAGCCGTGTGTGTAAAGCTTAAACCCCAAGCACCAGACGACGGCAGTGTCAGGTGTCAGGGCTGGGGGACAGTGAGTCCTGACCAGACAGAGGCGCGTCCTCACGGCCCCCTGGGGCGTCCGGCAGAGACGCCGCAGGCCACCCCCGTGGGCGGGCCCCCTGCCCCCAGGCAAAGGCTTGTCGGGATCTGCCCTCAACGCTCAGAAACGAGCACCGAGGAGCCAAGTGCAGGACCTGGAACGGCTGTGACGCTCCGAAAGGGGCTGCAGGGGGTCGCGAAGATGCCGAGAAGCAGGAAAGCGGGACCGAGGGAACTGAGCTTCTCACCCGTCTGAGGGGACGCATTCTTCGGGAACAGAGAAGCGTGGCAAGAGCCACCGGCCACTCGTTCACCTGGAGCAATGCCTGTCATTGGAAAACACCTAAAAAAAAATAAAAGAAAAAACAATAAAAGAAAATTTCAACTGCGAATTCTATGCACAATGAAACGATTTGTCGAAAACAAAGGCAAAATAAAGACTGAGGCAGCCGATCAATGATCCTCTCTCATCACTGATGTTTCTCTCTCTCTCTCTCCCTTCTTCTCTGAGGTCAGTAAAAAAAATAAATGAAAATATACTCGACCGAGAAGAAGGTAGGAAAAGAGGGAACATAACTAAAGAACAGCCCATAGTCAGCCAATGATAGACCCAGTCCCACCGCGTAGGAGCCGGCGTCGAGGGCCGATGGTCTCAGGACTCCCGTGGAAGGCAGACATTGTCCTCCGGACACAGAGCCAAGACCCGACTGTAGGCTGACTGCAGGAAGCCGACTCCACGTATACACATACAAGTCACGGGCTGGTGCATGGACATGACACGGGTCCAGAGACACGGGAAGCATACAGAAAGAGAACCCCCCAAATCTGCAGAGGCATCTAGGAAAAGCCCACGCTAACCCCACACTCCACGGTGAAGACCGCAGAAGCCACGCACGAGGCCTGTGGGAAGCCGCCCACTGGCTTCACCAGCGGAGAGGTGTGGCCAAGGGGCCCGGAAGGCTGGTGAACCTTGAGCCCTGGCAAGGGCCAGAGCTGGGCAGCCACTGTTGAGTCGAGACAATGGCAGCTGAAGCAACTTCCCCACCAGACAGCCGTGTAAATCCTTCCTGATCAGATAGTCTGCCTGTTACTGGAATGGCCTGCCTGAGGGCGATAGGTGTGTCCCAAACTGAATAAAAGGATGGAGGCCGTTGGGCTCCCGCCTGGTCCCCCAATATTTCCAGATTATTATTTCTTGTCTCGTCTCTTTCATTTGTGTGCGGCCCCTCTTCCAGAGCCCGGACCCTGAGCCACGCGGGACGTGGGACTTCGCAGAGGCCCGGGTACCACTTCTGTGCAGCATCGTGCTAGAGGTCTCCCACAATGCAATGCGGCGAGAGAAAAGAGAAATGGAAGGCGTATAGATTGGAAAGGAAGGAGACATTTCTTCCTTGCGGGCAATGTGATCGTGTATGTAAAAGTCCTCAGAAAAAAAGTACTGAAAAGCTATGGGAACTACTACATTTATTTAGCAAGGACACAGGACCCAAGGCCGATATTAAAAAACAAACAGCCCTGACCGGTGTGGCTCAGTGGATAGAGCGTCGGCCTGCGGACTCAAGGGTCCCGGGTTCAATTCCGATCAAGGGCATGTACCTTGGTTGCAGGCACATCCCCAGTGGGGGGTGTGCAGGAGGCAGCTGATCGATGTTTCTCTCTCATCGATGTTTCTGACTCTCTCTCCCTCTCCCTTCCTCTCTGTAAAAAAAAAAAGCAACGAAGATTAGAATCTGAAATTTAGAAAATCAAGAACATCTTACTAACAACGAGGAAATGCTTAGAGACAAATGCCACGGAATGTGTGCCAGCCACGTAGGAGCGTTGCTGGGAGAAGTGAAAGAAGACCCAATACGTGGACAGACACACAGCGTTCATAAACTGGAAGACTGAGGGTCCATCCAATGTCAGAACCCCCAAACCCACCTATAGGATCAATGGAACCCCCCCAAACGGCAGCAGGCTGCTGTGTAGACACGGACAAGAGGTCTGTGATGTCTACGGAACAGAAAGGCCTCCATGGCCAGCATCGTGTTGAGAAAGAAGAGCAGACTCGGAGGACGTCACCCCGACAGGACAGGCCGCCCAGGGGTGAACGCCGAGGGACCACCGTCACGGTCAGGCCGCACCAACCGCGGGACCCCCCTGCCCTGCCTCCTCTTGTCGCCCACACGGCCCCTCCCTCTGTGCTGCGGCATCCCGACAAGATGTACTCAGGCCGCCGTGGACTTACCCCGCTCCTGACTACCCTCACCCCGGAGCCTGATCACCAACCCCCGTGGACCCACAATCCCTCTCCAACCCCAGGTGCCTGCTCCCCGGGGTGTGTTCCTTGGGGGATAGGCCATCGCCCCGAATCCCGGACGTAGGTGTGCCCCCGGACGCAGGGCATCAGCTGGGGCTCCGGCTCTCCGGGTGAGGCGGCTCTTTCTCTTTCCAGCTGCTGTGTCGTAAATCAGCAAATGAGGTACGAGACGCCTTAATGAGCCAATTAATTAGGACTCGTTTATTGCGCCCGGCCCAGAGGGAGGTGTCGTTTTCCAAATCTCTGAGCAACACACACAGGAAGTCTCCCGTATTTATACTTTCCGAGCCTCTGTTTGCAGATGTTCCAAAGGGCTCTGTGTGCGTTATTGCTACAGGCAGCTGTAACCTTGAATACATAAAGAGCTTGTACGTGGCATAAGGATAGGGCAGTGGTCGGCAAACTCATCAGTCAACAGAGCCAAACATCAACAGCACAACGATTGAAATTTCTTTGGAGAGCCACATTTTTTTAAACTTAAACTTCTTCTAACGCCACTTCTTCAAAATAGACTCGCCCAGGCCGTGGTATTTTGTGGAAGAGCCACACTCAAGGGGCCAAAGAGCCGCATGTGGCTCGAGAGCTGCATGTGGCTCGCGAGCCGCGGTTTGCCGACCACGGGGATAGGGGAATTATTATCAGTATTAGTCTATATTCGTCTATTGCATTGGATGGCTGGCTTGCAAGGTCAGACAGTTAAGCTTATCTTTTTCTATTATTTGAACTAAAAACAAAGTCATTTTACAGAATAACTGTCTTAAAGTGACAGCGTTTACAATGACAGAGTGTGCAGGACGAGGGACAATCTAACAATAGCAGAGAGTTCAAACCGCAGTTCTATACAAGATGGAGGTCGCTCTGCTTCACAATGTGACCACCCCGACGGGGACGCTGGTAGGGTGGCTGGCTGACATATCTGGGACACACACACGCACGCACATGCCCACGCACATCCCAGCCAGGCGGACACGGAGGCCAAAGGACTCGAAAAGGGACGGCAGAGCTCAGCCCTCAGCGTGTAGAAGGAATGACGGGGGCTCTTCGCGTTAGCTACATGGCTGCTGGGCCGGGCCGCCGGCGCACGGAGAAGGCCACTGTCCCAGGGTGGGGAGGTGGGATGGACCTGCCCTGACTTCTGACCCGACCCCTGGGCCCAGGAGGACGGCACGTGGCCAGGGTGGCATCTGAGCCATGGTCCTCCGGGGAGAGAGCATCTGCCCCGGGACACAGGTCAAGAGTCACCTGCGGGTCAGCGGGTGAAGGATGCTGGGAAAATCCCCGGCTGCAGTTGTCATCGGATTAACCTTTCCCCCCAATTCCAAGCCCTTTCCCGACACTTCTCTCCTCTGTACTACAAGGTCGGCCTCGGCTGGCTGACGTGGCTCAGGGGTTGAGCATCGACCTAGGAACCAGGAGGTCACGGTTCCATTCCAGGTCAGGGCACCTGCCCGGGTTGTGGGTTCGATCCCCGAAGGGAGCGTGCAGGAGGCGGCCGACCGGTGATTCTCTCTCACCGGTGATGTTTCTGTCTCTCTCCCTTTCTCTCTGACATCAAGAAACACGTATTAAAATGTAAAAAGCCGGCTTGAGAGGAGATGGAAGAAGGAAGGAGGTACATAACCCACCGTCTTCTCAGACCACGGGCCGCCGGAGTGAAGCGCCCGTCAGACTCAGTCCTCAGCTCCACGTGTGGGCTCTGGTTCAGGCAGCACCAACCCGACTTTCCTGGTTCCGCAAACAAAAAGGTCCCGTCTGTGTGTGTGTGTGTGTGTGTGTGTGTATGTGTGTGTATGTGTGTATGTGTGTGTGTGTGTCTGTGTGTGTGTATATGTGTGTATATGTATGTGTGTATGTGTGTCTGTGTGTGTGTGTATGTGTGTGTGTATGTGTGTGTGTGTGTGTGTATGTGTGTGTATGTGTGTGTGTGTGTCTGTGTCTGTGTGTGTGTGTGTGTGTCTGTGTCTGTGTCTGTGTGTGGGGGTGTGTGTGTGTGTGTATGTGTGTATATGTGTGTATGTGTGTATGTATGTGTGTGTGTCTGTGTGTATGTGTGTGTGTCTGTGTGTGTATGTGTGTACATGTGTGTGTATGTGTATCTGTGTGTGTATGTATGTGTGTGTCTGTGTGTGTATGTGTGTGTATGTGTATATGTGTGTATGTGTGTGTATGTGTCTGTGTGTGTGTGTGTGTGTCTGTGTGTGTGTGTGTGTGTGTGTGTGTGTGTCTGTGTCTGTGTGTGGGTGTGTGTGTGTGTGTGTCTGTGTGTGAATGTGTGTGTGTGTGTGTGTGTGTCTGTGTGTGGGTGTGTGTGTGTGTCTGTGTGTGTATGTGTGTGTATGTGTCTGTGTGTGTGTGTCTGTGTGTGTGTGTGTGTGTGTGTGTCTGTGTGTGTGTATATGTGTGTATGTGTGTGTATGTGTGTCTGTGTGTATGTGTGTATGTGTGTGTGTCTGTCTGTGTGTATGTGTGTGTATGTGTCTGTGTGTGTGTGTATGTGTGTGTCTGTGTGTGTGTGTCTGTGTGTGTGTGTGTGTGTGTGTGTGTCTGTGTCTGTGTGTGTGTGTGTGTGTGTGTGTGTGTAGGGGCTTCTTGTGCGGCGGGGTCGGCGGGGGGGGGGGGCGCCCAAACCACCTTCCACTTCCCGGCTGACTCTTTTGCATTCTGTGGGGTTTTACGCCACCAAGCTTTACTTTTATAAGAAAGAGACTCATCTAGAGCCTATTAACATTCACTGCTGGTGAGGCCGGGCCGCAGGACAGCCCCGGGGGACCCGTGATTTCCGAAGAAGGCAGGTGGGTGGTTCCTGTCTATTGCTCGGCCTTGCCCCACCTCCGCTCGGGGTCCCCTGCCTCCCACGCCACCCCTCAGCCCTGGGCTGTGATTCAGAAGTGAGTCAGTCCGGCCCCCTCCACCTCCAGGACTCGCGCGCCCACACTTCGGAAGCACCTACTGTGCGCCGGGGGATGAGCACAAGTGGGCGCTGAGGCCGCCCGCCCTCAGAGGGGACCTGGTGGCAGGTGGGGTAACCAGAGCCTCAGTGCTGTCCACGTGAGAAACGCTCACCCCTGCAGAGAAGGTCTGTGGGTTTATTGGAGCAAACTGCCCACCACTGCGGGGAAGGAAACCCCCGCCGATGGACAACACGCTCGGCACGGCAGCTGTGCCGCTTGCTTCATTATTTGTTTAAAAATATTTTTAGCCCTGACCTGTGTGGCTCAGTGGATAGGGCGTCAGCCTGCAGACTGAGGGGTCCCAGGTTCGATTCCAGTCAAGGGCATGTACCTTGGTTGCGGGCACATCCCCAGTGGGGAGTGGGCAGGAGGCAGCTGATCGATGTTTCTCTCCCATCGATGTTTCTAACTCTCTATCCCTCTCCCTTCCTCTCTGTAAAAAATCAATAAAATATATACTTAAAATATACTTTTATTGATTTCAGAGAGGAAGGGAGAGAGAGAAACATCCACGAGGAGGGAGAATCATGGATCTGCCGCCTCCTGCACGCCCTGTGCCCGGGCATGTGCCCTGACCGGGAATTGAACTGTGACCTCCTTTGGGAAAACTGCTGTTTGAACGACTCTGCTATTCTTCGTCTCGTATTCTGTAGGTCAAGTCTGTTATTTTCAGACTGTAAAATAACTTCGTTTTTAGCTTGAGAAGAAGAGATAAGCTTAACTGTCTGACCCTGCAGGCTAGCCGTCTAACTGATACGCTGACGTCGATGCCGGGTGCCCGTATAGATACGTACTCAAGGTTACAGGTGCCTGTATAGATATGACAGGTGTGTGTTAGCTATGATATGCACCCAAGGTTGCAAATTGTCTGTAAAAATAGCTTACACAAGGACCCAAAAAGATACAAAAAGAGAATGCTTCCTCCTCTGGGGGTTCAGCATGTGACAGGGGCCATCTGCTCTGAACCTGCGCGCAATAGAGGTGACTCCTGACGAACTGGCTCATGAAGGCGTCTTGTCCAGCCCGCTGATTTGCGATGCAACAGTTCTTAGGTCGACGCTCACCCTCTGAGCCAGGCCTCCGGGCTGCACAGTGTTTTACACCCTAACCACAAGGGGAAGTGGGCTCCACGAAACCCATTGGTGATAGGCCAGGGAGGCGGGAGAGAGCAAGGCAGGGGCCCTCCGGATTGGCTGCGGTCTCTGCTCTCCCGACCTGCAAACAAACGGCACGACCTGGCTCAGGGAAGGTTCTAGCCTCGGACGGGACGCCCGGCCACGAGCAGCTTTCAGTTAACAGTTGTCATTCCTCACCTCCTATGGGGCCGCTTTCCTCTCTGCGTTTGTAAGGCCGCCACGCAGGCCTCCCCTGCCCTGGAAGGGTTTCGCTGTGGCCCCTTAAATCCACAGGGTGAAGGGGGGCTGGGAGGGGCACCCCTGGGGCGGGCGGCCCCGGACCCCCGGAGCAGCAGTGACATCACCGGGCCGCCTGGGTCACTGCTCTGCCGCTGGCCTGTCCCCCTCTCTGGCTCTGTGCTTCCCCAGAGGGCCGCCTGGGTCCGGGTCCGCCTTTTCCCAGCCCTTTCCAGGACTGGGGCCGCCCCGCCCACGTGGCCACCAGGGGGCAGCAAAGCCCTGTGCTCGGTCTTCCGGCGTGTGTGTGTGTGTGTGTGTGTGTGTGTGTGTGTGTGTATGGGGGGGGGCCTGCACACCTTCAGGGAGGGGGCGGGGCGTGGGTTTGGGGCCCCACTCCCCTTAGGATTGTGCGCCCTCTGTCCCTGCCGTCCTGGTTCAGTGAGGCGCACCGCAGGGCCCAAGACCAAGGGACCCTCCACCTGGCCGCGCTGGTTGAGGCGCGTCTCTGGGGGAGTCCATGGGGGAGATTTGGGGACCAGGAAGAGAGGTGCTGGGAGAGGCCCACTCCCGCTCTGCTCAGTCCCTGCTGCCGAGTCAGAGGGGCAGGGCCAGGAAGGTAGGGCTGACCCCACTGCGGAGGGCCCCAGCCCACCCCGACCCCCGTGTCCTGGGCGCCACCCCTGGGTCTGCAGGGCCCCCCGTGTCCTGGGCGCCACCCCTGGGTCTGCAGGGCCCCCCGTGTCCGGGGCGCCACCCCTGGGTCTGCAGGGCCGCGGCTCAGGGCTCACTCGTCTGTAAAGTCGGGACCATGGTGCGCTACCTCCGGCTGCTGGGAAAGTGACCAGAACCCAGGGTGCACCCCTGAGAGTCTCCTGCTTGTTGGGGGGCAGTGGGCGGGCTGGGCCTTGACCAACGGTTCCAGGGAAGAGGCCGGCAAGGCAGGGTCCAGCCCTTGGCACATTCCCCCCGCCCCCCTGCTCCGCCTTCCACAGCCTTAGTTACATGCAAAGCCCTGGCCCCAGGACCCCTCCTCCAGGGGGAAGGACAGGGGTGGGGGGAGCCCGCCCACAGCTGACGGCCGGCCTGTCCCAAAGCTGGCGCTGGGCGTGAAGTGGGAGGGGAGCCCCAGCTGGTGTGGCTCAGTGGATAGAGCATCGGCCTGCGGACTGAAGGGTCCCGGGTTCAATTCCTGGGCACAGGCCCGGGTTGTGGGCTCGGTCCCCAGTAGGGGGCGTGCAGGAGGCAGCCGATCCATGACTCTCTGCCATCACGGGTGCTTCTATCTCTCTCCCTCTCCCTTCCTCTCTGAAATCAATAAAAATATATTTTTTTACAAAAAGAAACGGGAGGGGAGACACAATCGCTCCTGCAGGAGCAGGAGGACGCTGACCCCGTGGGCGGGGCCGCAGGAAGGTCGCCCCTCGGCGGACCTGCGTCTCCCTCCGCCGGCGGATGGGGACCGCCTTCCCTGGGGTCCCTCCGAGGCCCGGGCTGCAGAGGGGGCGCAGGCGGGGCGCGAGCTGCACCTCGGGGAGCGGGGCCACCAGGGCGCCCGACACCCCCAGGGAGCCCTGCCCGGCCCCCCGCCCGGTCCCCCGCCCGGCGCTGCGCTCACCGGTCAGCGCCACCTCCACCCCCAGGTCCGTCCCAGCGCAGAGCCGGCTCCCCGGCGGGAGGGCGAGCGGGAGCGGCGAGGGATCCGCGGGCCCCGCCCCGAGGGGGACCCGCCCCCCGTCTTCCTGGGGGATGGGCAGGGACGACGCGGGGGTCCGGCGCGGCGCGGAGGGCGGCCGGGAGGCGGCGGCGCCTTTAAGCGGCGGGCGCGGGGGCCGGGGCGCGCGGGCGTTCCCACGCTCGGCAGCCAATCAGCGGCCGGGGCTGGGCGGAGGGCCGACCCCCGGGCCGGCGGGACAATGCCGCCCCTCCCCCCCCGCAGGTGGGGTGCGGGCGGGGTCGGAGGGGCGCGGGGCATCCGCTGGGAGCCCCTGCCTCCGGGTCCGGCCCTCGCACCCGCGGAGCAGCCGCCGGCCCGGCGCAGAGGCATGAGGGGTGGTGCCGGGGGCTCCGCGGACCCGCCTTCCTGTCCTGTGGGCGCAGGACAGGGGTCCCCACTGGCCGCCCTCTGGTCACTGCCTGTCCCGGGTCCCTCCCCGGGGCCCCTGAAACTCCTCCCAGCGGACTGGTGCTCCCCCGGACCAGGAGCTCCCCCAGCCGGAGGGGGGGCATGCCCGCCGGGGACCCACGTGGCTGCAGGGTCACCGGGGAGGGGTGTCTCCCACCAGAGCTGCAGAGGGATGTGCCCTTTGGGCCGGGGCTGTGGCCCCTGAAAACCTCCTCCTGGTTCCCAACAGCCAGGCTTCAGGCTCCACCTCCTCCAGGCAGCCCCCCTGACCTCCTCCCTCCCCCAGGCTGGTCCCATGTTACACGTCATCATCCGCTCCCTGGGCCTGATCCCCCCCATTCCGCCCCCCCCCCCCGCCCGGCTCCCCAGCAGCTGGCGTTTTTATTTTCATTTCTAAAAATTCTTTAGTTTTGTTGTTAATCCGCATCGAAGATATTTTTCCCATTGATTTTTAGAGAGTGAAAGAAGGAAGGAAGGAAGGAAGGAAGGAAGGAAGGAAGGAAGGAAGGAAGGAAGGAAGGAAGGAAGGAAGGAAGAGGAAGAGAGGGAGGGAGAGAAACATTGATGTGAGAAACACCAGTTGTCTGACACACACACCCCGACCAGGACCAGGGATTGAACCTGCAACCCAGGTATGTGCCCTTGACCAGGAATCGAACCCGTGACCCTTCCGTGCATGGACCAACGCTCTAACCACTGAGCACACTGGCCAGGGCAAGACCTGGTATTTTTATTTTTAAATTTTATATATATATTTTTTTATTTCAGAGAGGGAGAGGGAGAGAGAAGAAACATCAATGATGAGAGAGAATCACTGATTGGCTGCCTCCTGCAGGCCCCCTACTGGGCATGTGCTCTTGACCAGAATCAAACCTGGACCGTTCAGTCCCCAGGCCAACACCCTACCCACTGAGCACACTGGCCAGGCCAGACCTGGAATTTTAGGCAGCGGACCGCAGGGGCCCAGGGGAGAGGCAGGGCTGTTGTGCAACTCAGAAGAGGAAGCTGCTGTCGGAGGAGGCCCCCACCCCACGCCCCCACCCTGTCACGTGTGTTGTGTGTGTGGCAAGGCGCTGGCAGGCGGGGGCGGGGGGGGGGGCCTGGAAGTAAATGGGGGAAACACGGCACAGGCGGCGAGGGCGCCAGGACGCGAGCACCGGCACCGGCACAGCAGACGGGAAGGTCCCCCCAGACCCGCGTCCCGGGACCCAGAACGCGTGAGGGGCCCAGGACCGTGCCAGGCTCAGGCCGCCGGCTGCCAGGTCCCTGCACAGACGCTCCCAGGCGCCCAGCCGGGCCTCCCAGGCCCTCGAGGGTCCGTGGGCAGGAGCCGCCTGGGACGCTGGTCCGGTCCCGTCCGGTCCGGGTGGCCAGGTACGCTGAGCGGGTCCCTGCTCCCCGCCCGCCGCCAGGCCTGAATGGCGGGAGCCCTTTGTGGGAGAGCAGCTGGCGGCCTTTATGCGGCTGTGGGAAAGTGCCCGCGCCGCCTCTCACAGCCTCTCAAAAGCCGGGATTATCTCCGCAGACACCCTCTCAAGGACATTCCCCCGGAGTGGGGGTGGGGCCGCCTCAGAGGCCCTGTCCGCCCAGCCCTGGCCCCCCGAGTGAGGAGACCCTCAGACACCCGCTCCCTGCCCCCGAGTCCAGCTGCCCCCACACCAGGCGGGTTTTGCAGGGAGCCCCCACCCCCTCACCCCTCCAGGCTGTCCCTCCCGATTGTCCGGGCCCCTGGCCCACTGGGGGATGGTCAGCGGAAGGGCCTGCTTGGGGCTGACAGCCCCCTCCCACTCCCACTCCCAGGGCAGGTCCATGACTTGGGGGTGCTCAGGGGCCTGGATGGGGAGGGCGGGCAGGAACGCACACTTATTTAGCACCTGCTGCATACAGGCTGAGCAGGACCGTCTCCCTGGACCAGCTCAGAATTCTGAGAGGGGAAGTGAGACCACATCTGCCCAGGCACAGCGCAGGGGACAGGCCCAGCGGGCTGCTCGCTGAGGTCACACGGTCCCTGGTGCCCTGTGGCCCCAGAACCCCAGCCTTCCTCTGCACCATCGGCCAGCTCCCAGGTGGCCCAGGCACAGGCAGGGGTCACCCCCCCAGTTCACTGAGTGCGTGGGGGGAGCGGAGCTCTAGGCCGGGCAGAGCCAGGCGGGGCCTGCAGGTGACTGAGACGGTGATGCCAGCAGCTGCATGCCCAGGTGGCCTGGATGCTCTGCCTCTATCACTCCCTTTGTCCTCAGCACAGGCCAGGGAGGAACTGATATCAGCCCATTTCACAGATGAAGAAACTGAGGCCCCGAGAGCCCAGCCGCTCAGAGGATATGTCTGAATGCCAAGGCTGAGCCACAGCCCTACCCGCTAGGCCAGAGGCTCTCAGGTGGCAGCGCCCAGGGACTGAAATCCTGGGGCAGGGGGGCAGCGGCCACCCCCCTGTGTCCCCTGCCAGGGGAGGGCTCGCAGGGGACACCGGGGGCTGCGGGAGCGGGAAGGCGCTAGTGGGCCAGATGTTAGGCCTCCAGCATCGCCGGGGAGCTGCGCGTCCCCCACCTTTCCAGGCTGCCGGGTAGCCCCGCCCGCTGGGACCACGGCTCCCCAGATGGCTGCTGGCCCAGCTCCACACAATGACAGGCGGCCTGGGAACGAGTCCGTTGTGGGGCACGCGCCTTTTGTGCAGGATGAATGTCCTGGGAGGGGGGGGGGGGCGGCACCAGAGTGGCCCAAATCCCCCCGTGGGCTGGGCGGGGGGCAGGGCTCCCAGGCCGCTGCTGGGAAGAGCCCCACAGCCTCGCGGCCTCCCCGACAGGGCTCCAGGGAGACCAGGGGCTCCCTCCTCCCCGTCACGCCCAGGACGCAGAGGCCCGAGGGGCTGGCAGGGCTGCCCTCCCTCTCCCGGAGGCTGGGCGCAGGGCCCAGGGGGCAGGTGCTCACCCATAGAGCCCTCGCCAGGCCAAGAGCATCTCCGCCCCGGGAGGTGGGGTCCAGAGACCGAAGAGGAGGCGGGCCGCTGGCTCCGGGGCTGAGCGTCGACCTAGGAACCAGGAGGTCACGGTTCGATGCCCGGTCAGGGCACAGGCCCGGGTTGCGGGCTCGATCCCTAGTGTGGGGCGTGCAGGAGGCAGCCCATCCATGATTCTCTCTCATCACTGATGTTTTTCTCTCTCTCTCCCTCCTCCTTCCTCTAAAAAAGAAAAAGAGCCCTAACCGGTTTGGCTCAGTGGATAGAGTGTCGGCCTGAGGACTCAAGGGTCCCAGGTTTGATTCCGGTCAAGGGCATGTACCTTGGTTGTGGGCACATCCCCAGTAGGGGAGTGTGCAGGAGGCAGCTGATCAATGTTTCTCTCTCATCGATGTTTCTAACTCTCTATCCCTCTCCCTTCCTCTCTGTAAAAAATCAGAATATATTTAAAAAAAAAAAAAAAAAGAAAAGAAAAAGAGAGACTGAAGTTCAGGTCGCTGCCAGACCTGGGGGCACCCAGGTGGGAAGGGCCCCATTCCGGAGTCCTGTGCCCTCCTGCACCTGCTCGCCACCCCCCGCCCCACAGCCAGGCCCGGGCACTCCCCCTGGCGCATGGCGGCCGCTTACCGGCTTGGTCTGTGAGCGGGGTGCCGTGTCCCTGCACCTCAGAGTGGGCTGTGGGAGCACCCGCTGTGCCCCGGGCCGTGGGCAGGGATGCTTCCCGCTGGCCCGCGCGGAGCCTCACAGAGGGGTCCCCACGTGTGCCCCTGCCGCTGGTTCCCTCGGGGTTCGGGGGGGGGGAAGGGAGGCAGTTGTCTGCAGATGTGGGGGGACTAGAGGCCCCAGGATCCAGGAGGAGCAGCGATGGGGGCTGAGCCCCTCACAGTGATCCAGGGCCCACAGAGCCTGGGTGACAAGGTCCCCCCGGGGCGGGGGCCCCTCCTTTCAGCTGTCACAGGATGGGGGTCCAAGGAGACCAGGACTGGGGGGACTCAAACACTCGGTCAGCACCGTGGGTCAGAGAAAGGGCGTGGCGCCCAGAGCTCCCACATCAGCACCGAGGGCGGCCCCCCCGGGCGCGCTGCCCTCTCCTGCTCCCACGGAGTGTCTAAGTCAGCCCCCCGCCCCTGCCCTGGGCGCTGCTCTCCCTTATCTATCACCCCTCAGGAAGGGGGTGCCCTCACCCCCATGCTGATTTGCAGAGCTGCCAGCACCCTGACCAGACAGCAAGGAGCTCCTTCAAGATCAGCCAGGCCCTAGCCATCCTGGCTCAGTGGATAGAGCATCGGCCTGGCTGTGGGTTCGATTCTGGCTCAGGGCACGCACCTCAGCTGCAGGCTTGAGCCCCGGCGGGGGGTGGGGGGGGGGAGATTAACAAATAAGCAAAGATCAGCCAGGCCAGGCCCTGAACCATCCGGTGGGAAACAGCTCAGGGCAGGCCCGTGGGGCTGAAGCAGGCCCAGTCTGGGGAGCAGGGGTTGGACCAGCCAGGCTGGGCACCCCCGAGCTGAACTTGGGGGGGGAGCTGGGTGCTTTTAGGACAACACCAGTCTCTCCAGGTGCAGAGCAGCCAGGCCCCCTATTCTCTGGGGGTGCAGAGCCCTGTGGGTGTGAAAGGGAAGGTCCCCCGACCCGGGAAGAAGCACAGGGGGTAGGTGGGGGGTCAGTGACCAGCTTTCGGGGGGAGGGCAGCGGCCCCCTAACCCAGGGTGCAGTCTGCGCTCAGCCCCCAGGTAGCGGCTGGGCCTCGGTTTGCTCACCTGTGCAGTGGGCATGGGGCCGCTCCGCCTGGGCGCGGAGGCTCCTCCACAGCAGCCCCCACAGTGAGAAGGGGGGCTGGGTACGCGCCTGGGCGGTGCACAGACAGCAGTCAACACAGCGGCAGCTGCAGGCGGGTTCCGGAAAGGCCTTTGTGCTCAGTGCAGTGAGCCAGTCCGTGGAAGAGAAACACCAAGATCTCACTCATTGGTGGACAATAAGGAACATTATAAACTGATGAACAAAAGGATAGATACAGAGGCAGTAAAGCATCACACAGACGGTCAGATCACAGCGGAAGGTTAGGAGAGGTGGGGAGATAAGAGGTCAACGGAAGGACTTGTGTGCATGCATATACGCATCACCAATGGACGCAAAACTCTGGGGCGTGAGGGCACGTATGGGAGTGGGGGGGGCAATGGTGAGATATGTACACATACAATACCTCAATAAAATAAGAAAACGAAAGGTCCCGCCGTCCATCTTTAGGGCCCGAGGGCCCGGCCCCCCCCCCCCTCGGGTTCGAAGGCAGCCGTCCCCGTGGGGTTATCGCTGGAGCTGACGTGTGACCTTCATCTCAGCCCACGATCACAGCAGCGTTTTCTCCGGGTATTTGTTCCAACTCTTTGAAACTGTGAAAGCGCCCTGGCCAGGGTGGCTCAGTGGATAGAGCGTCGGCTGCGGACAGAGGGTCCGGGTCCGGGTCCGGGTCCGGTCCAGGGCACCACCCTCGGTTGCAGGCTCCTCCCTGAGCCTGGTCAGGGCGCGGGCAGGAGGCAGCCCATCCGGGCGTTTCTCTCCCTGGGACGTTTCTCTCGGCCTCTCCCTCTCTTCACTCTCCCTAAACGTCAGTGGGGAACAGCCTCGGCGAGGATTAAAATTAACAACAACAACAACAATAACAATAATAATAATAATACAGAAAATGTGAAAGCCCTCTGGGGGCACAGAGGCAGGCCCCCCTCACCCCACATTATGTTAACGCCTTCAATCCCCCAAACCTAGTGGGTGGGCACTAACCTCGCCCGGCTTACAGACAAGGAAACTGAGGCACGGAGTTTGGTCACCCAGTGGGGAGACTGCCTGGGGGTGCCCCCAGCCTCCCCTCCGCCCCTGCCCCAGGCTCTAGGCAGGGATCGCCCGCCCTGGAGGCGAGCTGGCAGCGGGGGGCGGGGCGGGCGCGGGGGGCGGGGGCGGGTGGGCGGGGGGCGGGGCTGTGGCTCGCGGGGGGCGGCGCGGGGGGCGGGGGCGGGGCTGTGGCTCGCGGGGGGCGGGGCTGTGGCTCGCGGGGGGCGGCGGGGGCGCGGGGCGGGGCTGTGGCTCGCGGGGGGGGGGGCTGTGGCTCGCGGGGGCCGCCGTTCCCACGCTGGGCGGCGCGGAGCGTGCCGGGCCCGGCATTAGTGCCGCCTGTGCCTCTGAATGGAGGGGGCGGCCGCGGGGGGCGCGGGGGGGCAGCTCCCCAAAGGCCATCTGGCCCCGCGGAGAATAGCGCGGGGGGCTGGGCGCCGGCGCTGGGAACGCGCTGCTCTCTGACTCGGGGTTTGACCGGCTCGGGGCGACCCGCCTGCCCCGGGGGGGGGGGGGCACGTGGGCGGGTGAGGCCTCCCAAGCGGGGGCGGTGGGACCTGCGGGCCCCGCGCGTTCCCACCGCCCACCTCGGCGCCCTCCCCGGGCCGCTGGGGACACTGAGGCCCGGGGCGGGGGCTGCTCCCGGGCCGGAGCGCCCCTTTGGGGACGTGGGGCCTGGTGGGCTGGGCTGAAGGGGAGGGGTCCCCGCCTGGCCCCGGACTCCGCGGGGCCCATGGTGACCCCGCTTGGAGGGCAGGAGCTCTCCGGCTGTGGGACACCCTGCCACACCCCACAGCCCGCCCCGGGGGGGCCTCCTCACGGTGGGATGAGAGGAGGGGGGGACCCAGCCTGGCGCCCGGTCCTGTGAGTAGGCGGTGGGGCTGGGGTGCAAGGCTGGGCCACCATCCAGGGGCCAGGCCCCCCAGAGTCACAGGACCGGACCCCGTGTTCCGTTTCTGCGGTTCTCCCAGCGGCCCCACCATGAGTGCAGCACGGGGGGCCTTATCCGCCCGCAGGCCCCCGCCTCTGGGCTCTGCTGCTGCCTGACCAGCGGGGTGACCCTGGCCCAGCCGCTCCCTGCTGGAGCCGGTGCCACAGGCAGTGCCCGCCCTCAGCTCCTCGGTGCCCTGTGAAGGGGGATCCCGCCTGCCTCTGTCGCCGGAGGCCTGATGAGGTGTCCACTGGAGAGGGGCTGCTGGGGTCTCCCTGCACCCCCGGGCCCAGGACCCAGCCCTCCCCCGCCCCCCTCGGCGGGGTCCCTGCTGAGGGCGCCTGAGGTCCTGTACTTCAGAGCCCAGGGGCACGCAATGTCACAGACGCACAAGTTCCCACAGAGACGCTCACAGGCGCACACACAGGCACACATGGACACATGTTCATGGACACATGCATATGGACACACGTGCACACACAGGCACACACGTGGGAGCCTCTCCCAGCTGGACCCGGAGACCCATGGTCCCTGCTTCAGCTCAGCCCGGGCCCCGGGCGGACACTCTCCGCTGGGCAGCCCCTCCGGCGCCCTCTCTGGGCCACACCCGCCCTCCTGCCAGCCACCTCCTCCAGGAAGCCTCCCGGGCAGCCCCTTCCGGTCACCCCATCCAGCGCCCCCTGAGGAACGGCAGTGCCTCCAGCCCCCGAGACATCAGCCCGGCCCGGGGCCCTGCCGGAGCCTGACCGAGGCTGTGCCCCCAGAAACCACGGGCCCCTCCAGAGAGCCGCCAGGAGGAAAAACCACCAGACCCACGTCCCCGGAAGGCGGGCCCAACCCGCACCCCGTTCTCTCCACAGGCGGGGTCTCCCCAGCCCATCGTGGAGGCCCCGCAGGGCCCGGCCTCGGCCCCTCGCAGCCAGGTGCCTGTGGCAGGGGACAGGGTCCCCCGGGGGGCAGAGGGAGGTGCCAGAGCCCCAGGCCTGGTTGGGGGTGCAGGGAGCTGAGGCTGAAGCCGGGCTGGGGGTGGAGGCCGGGCCTCCTCCTGACTCTGCGTGGGTGGCCCCCCAGCCCACCAGCCCCCCAGGCCCCCCCCCCCCCCCCCCCCCCCCCCCCCCCGGCGTGGAGCGGAGCAGCGCGTTTCCCTCTCCGCTCAGCGGCTCAGCCAGAGGCAGCGCGGGGCTCGAAGGCCCCATGGAGCCGCTGCGCCTGCGCCTCTGTCCTGGCCGGCCTCCCGCCCCCCGGCCCCCCCTCCCCCGGGGCCCCCTCCGTCTTCAACTGGGCCTGGCCCTCGCTGTGCCCGCTCCCTGTGCGCTGCCCGGGTTCGAGCCTGCTGGGGAGAGGCAGTCAGTGAAAGATGAAACAGAGGGCCGGAGACCATGGGATACCAGGACACAGGCTTTATTGGCGATCACCCTGCCACCGCCTTCCAGAGGGAAAAAGGGAGAGAGAGAGAGAGAGAGCTTGAGAGAGAGCTTGCTGGGGTGAGAGTGCCTTTTAAGGGGAGGAAAAGAGGGGACGGGGCTTAGGGCACTCAGCCCATGCTGATTGGTGGTTTCATGTAAGGCACATGATTAGGCACCTAGGGATTTAGGAATTGGGGGTTTAGGGTATATGGCAGGTGCTGATTGGTGGTTCAATGTACAGTCCATATAAGGTGTTCAGGAATGTCCGGCTGCAGGTGGAGTTTACATCATACTCTGTCCATCAGTTGGGGGAAGGGAGGATCTATCATTCCAGGCTTTTGCTAATATTAAAAAAAAATTGAGAGTCCGGGCAGGGTCAGGGGATGAAGGTCTGTCTTCCATAGCTACTTCCTGCTGAGAGGGGGCGTCGTTAGGGGCGTCTACCCGGGGTCTCAAGGATTCTGGTGTTAGGTTCTGAATTCAGTGCCAGATAGATCTCTCCCACCTTCTGGTTGGCGAACACCTGCATTCTGTTCTGCAAAAGACTAGAAAACAGCGCATGAGAAAGGGGGCTAAAGAGCAAAATTAAAGGAATAGACACCAGTTGGCCTAATGATGGGAGGCTGGACGAGGAGTGCAGCAGCATAATTTCCCCAGGAGACTGGTTGGTGAAGTCTTGAGAGTGAAGTCTTGTTGAGTCACTTGGGAGGTAAAAGCTGGTCCTGAGGCTGCCACAGTGTCACTTGTCTGGTTTTGCTGCTTTTCTGGGCCTGGAGCTGAAATACAACTGAGACCTAGATGTTATTTTTAGGGGGGGAAAGAGTAGGGTTTCAGTTGCCTCACTAGTGATATGAAAGGGGAGAATAGGTTACCCTGGGAGTGAGGTTCTTGTTTTCCCAGTTTTGCCCCTTGCTGGGCATCCAGACAGGGTTTCAAAGTATGGGTAGAGCAGTGGTTAAGCTCCCTGTGGCAGTTCGGTGATGCTGAGGGTTAGGAGGAGAGGGATGATCTGGACTGCCCTTTTGTGTCAGACATGATGGGTTATGGGGACAGGTAAAGACTGATTATTGGGGCTGCATCTACATTGGGTGAGAGATAAATGAGAGTACAGGTTCCTGTCCAGCTGATGGGGAAACAGATGTATGTGTTTTCCACACAGAGGAAGAAAAATCCCCGATCATGGAGACAAGCTGAAAGGTGTAAGGAGAAGTTTCTAGTTCCACACTCCAAGCTGAGAGGGTAGTCACCATGGCGCTACCAATAAGGGGTGACAGATGAGTGATTGAGATTGTGTTGCAGTGAAAGTGGGAGGGAAAGGGAAGGAAAGGAGTAGTGGAAGCCAGGGACCTGGATGGTTGGATTAGAGGTTAGACACTGAATATTCTGGTTTAGCTTAAGAAGTATCCAGCAACCTTGTCCTGTCAAGCTTAGAGACTGAAGCCTCATTTTCTTGCTTAGAGTAACTTCCTTTCTTTCTACTTTTCTCTGTTCCATCTCATCACATGCACAACCTTCACAAAACCTTCAAATTAGCCTTCAAACCTTCCTTCTATGTCCTTCAAAAATGCATAACCATGCCTCAGACCTTCTATTAAGTATTTCTAAACATGGCTAGCAATCAATGTTTCAGTATTGTATGCTAGAAAAGGCAGCGGGGGAGAGAGCAGGCTCCGAAGCCCGTTCCCAGGCTAGCCAGGCCTCTAGCCGCTTGAGTCCCAAATGGCCACATTCTTCCTACAGATAATGATCATAGAGGAGATAAGGAGATAAGGCGTTTACTGTCCAAGGAATGGCTCGGCCTTTTGGGTTGAGAGAGTGAAACTGAGGTAGGTGACTGTGGTTTGGGACAACTGGGTTTTAAGAGGGGATGCATGGTAGCCCTGGCCGGACACCAAGGTAGAATGAGAAAAGAGTGAATGGGGGAATTTAGTAAGATGCTGTGTAGACGTGAGGTGGCTAATGGCTGTGAGACTGATCTGTCAACCCCCATAATAGAGACTGAGGAGGGGACAAGGGTCCCAGCGAATTCAGAGAGGGCAGAATAAGTGGCCCTAGTGTCAATTAAAAAGGAGATCGGCCTACCTGCCACCACAGTTGTTACCCGAGGCTCTGTCCTGGTGATGTAAGTCTGTGGGGCCCTGTCGGGGCCTGGGCAGCTTCTTCGGTGGCCAGTCCCAGGAGGTCTGGGAGCTCCAAACCGGATCCAGAGGGCGGCCATGCTGGACTGGCTGAGGCCAGACTGGAGGAGCCAGACTACAGTCTGAGTTCCAGTGGCCTTCCCTTCCACACCTTGGGCAGGGCCCAGGCGGGGGTCTCGGGTTTGAGTAGGACTTGGCTCAGTGTCCTTCCTTGCTGCAGTTGAGGCATGGGTCCGGAGGAGGCTTAGCCCCTGACTTACCTGCAGTTGGAGGACTGGCACTCGGTTTGGGGTTCGTGAGAGTGGTGGCTAGGAGCTGGAAGGCCTCCTAATGGGCCTCCGCCTTGGCCTGATCTCGGCTTTCATTTTGGATTTGGGTCTCCTTGTCTCTATTATTAAAGATTTTAAAGGTAGGTTAACGAGGTCTTTTTGAGGGGTTTGTGGACCTGCAGTTGTGGCGTATATCGGGGAGTAAAGGTGGTCAGGTCAGTGGAAAAAGAAATTTGAGATTGCCTCTCAATCTGTGAGGCTGGACATAGAGAATTGGACATGGACTCAAAGAGTGTGCCCTCAGTTCCTGCTGCCTTCCTCAGGGGTAGAGTGGACGCGAGAGTAGAAGAAGCTGTTGAGGAAGGCAGTCTTTGGGCCTGAGAATGAGTGTTAGATGGAAAGGCTGTTTTGGAGCTCAGGTTCTCAGGATTTGGGCTCAGGGACTGGGGAGAAGGCGGCTGCTGGTTAAGAGGGTCTGAAGAGAAAGAGTCTAGACGTTTTTCAATTTGAGAAAGATCAGAGAGTGAGAAGGGAAATGGCCAGCCACCTGTGAATTTGTTTGCTGGAGGCCACAGGAGCGGAGATAAGGCAGAGAGCACAGGGGAAGGCTGGGGTGGGGGGGGGGGGTGTTAGAATTCTCAGAGGTAGAAATGCCCCATCCTGCCTCCCAAAATGAGGGCGGGACCAGGAGGGGCTTTGCAGGGAGACTGAGGACTCAGGAAGCGAACACCCTGAGGGAGAGGAAGGGCCTGTAAATGCAGCAGCCGCTGCCGCTGGTCAGTGGGCGGGACCAGTGTGTGTAAAGGAAAAAAAAAGTTAAATGTACTCCCGGAGTCCTCCAAGGACTCCTGCACTCCGGCGTTGACCTGGGAAAAAGAGTGCTTAGTCAGGGAGGGACAGGTTTAGGATTGTAAGGAGGTGGCGAGATTGAGACACGTGGAGAGAAACGATCCGCTGGGTTGAAAGAGTCAGAAGACAGAGAAAGGGGTTTGAGAGGGCAAAGAGGACTTCCAGAGGAGGATCTGATGGGTGGAACCTGAGTAAAGCAAGTGGGGAGAGCGGGAGGATGGGTGGGGAGGGGAAAGCCTGTTCGTAGGAATCTCGAATGCTTCCCAATCCGGTGGCAAAAATTATCTAGATCTCGGAGGAAATTGGAATTTTCAGGCCACAGAGAGACTGTTGAGTTTATATTGTGGCCAGGTAGAGCTTCTTTGAAGTTACGAGAGGGTTTGGATTGAGAGGTTCCCTTGACCGGAGGGAAAGGGCCACCGAGAAGTTGGGGAAGGAATAAGAAGCGTCCTTCTTTTCCCTCTGCCAACCTGTAGAAAAAAGGACAGGAGAAGGTTGCAAGGTCGTCACCCTGAACCTTTCCCGTGGAGTAGAGCAGAGTTTTCCCAGCCAGGTACCTGGGCTTTCGTAGAAAGTAGAACGTAGAACGTAGAACGTAGAACGTAGAGCCGTGTACGGGAAACTCTGAGGCCTTTCCAGGTCAAGGGAACCAGGGGTGGGGGTGGTTGGGAAAATCCCTGAAGCCTACCGGTTAGAAGGAAGCGATGAGATTCCCACGTGTCCTGGCACGGCAGGGTTTGAGGAGTGTTCTGAGCAGGCCAATCGACTCAGAACCATGCCGCCGAGTAGAGCCAGAGCAGGAGTCAGAAGCTCGGGGCTAGGTTCGAGGATAGTCCATGCTCACCCAGGTTCAGCACCATGATGAAAGATGAAACAGAGGGCCGGAGACCATGGGATACCAGGACACAGGCTTTATTGGCGATCACCCTGCCGCCGCCTTCCAGAGGGGGAAAGGGAAGAGAGAGAGAGAGAGCTTGAGAGAGAGCTTGCTGGGGTGAGAGTGCCTTTTAAGGGGAGGAAAAGAGGGGACGGGGCTTAGGGCACTCAGCACACGCTGATTGGTGGTTTCATGTAAGGCACATGATTAGGCACCTAGGGATTTAGGAATTGGGGGTTTAGGGTATATGGCAGGTGCTGATTGGTGGTTCAATGTACAGTCCATATAAGGTGTTCAGGAATGTCCGGCTGCAGGTGGAGTTTACATCATACTCTGTCCATCAGTTGGGGGAAGGGAGGATCTATCAGTCAGGTGTCCCCAGGTGCCCAGGTCTCCTGGGAGCCCAGCCCTCCATGCACCCCACTCAGTGAGCACCCCACACACACACACACACACACACCCCGCCTGGGCTCAGCGCTCCCCTCCCCCGCCTCCCCCGCCTCCCTCTGCTGCTCGGAAGGAGAAAGGCAGCCTCCGTGGGTTCGGGCTCGGGTTCGAGTCCCAGCTCCGACCCTCCCCGCCTCGCTGTGGCCTCAGCAGCCTCGCTGGCCCAGCGCCAGGGATAGGAGGCCCGTGCCTGCGGCTCCGGCTCCCCCGACCCACACTGTGCCCAAGCTCCAAACCATGGCCGCTGGCATCGCCGTGGCGCCCGCTGGCCAGGGCACACCGCCAGGCCAGGCTGCCCAGCCTCGGTGGCCCGCTCCTGCCCGTGAGCGGGCACAGGGACCCTCCCTCGCAGAGCTGTGCTAAGTGGTCAGACTGCTGGCACCTGCTCAGACACGGACTCTCACCCCACAGGGGTCCCCAAGGAGAGACCCAGCCCCTAACCCCAGGCAGACCCAGCGCCCCACGGCCCAGCCCTCCAGGCAGCCAGGCCTCCCCTCCGATGCCTCGGGGTCCGGGCTGGTGGGCAGAGGCGGAGCGGCATGGGCTGGCCGGTCCCTTTCCCGCCCTGTGTCTGGTCCCGGCTCACCGGCTCACCGGCCAGGCTCTCCCCAGCCCTCAGCAGGGGCCTGGCTGGTGGGGGGATGGGCTGGGCGCCCCCGCCCGGGAGTCACTGAGGCCAGGGGGACAGCATTGCATTGGGGGGGGGGGCAGGGCCAGGGCGCCAAACAGCTGCAGGGGGCACCCATCTCGGTGCCAAGCAGCCAGGGGTCTATGGGTGGCCCTGAACCTGAGGCCAGACTCCTCTTCCCAGAAAGGCAGCCTCGCTCCTGACCCCGCCCCCCAGCCTGCCTCCCCCCCCCCCCCCTCCGGGGCCGGAAACCCCATGGAGTCAGGAACACTCAAACACAGGGAGCCGGCGCTTCTGGGGACCTGCTGAGGGCACAGCCTTGTCCGGAGAACCGTCCCAGATCTGGGTGGATGCGGGCAGAGGCAGGCTGGGCATGGCCGTCCCCGCGGACCCGCCGGCAGGGCAGGGGGAGCCGCGGGGAGGGAGTGTGCGGCTGGTCTCCAAGAAATCCTTTTTTTTTTTTTTACAAAAAATTAATTTTGAAATGGCTTTTTAGAGGAGAGAGAGAGAAATATCCATGTGGGAGAGGTACATCGATGGTTGCTCCGGTTACGCGCCAGGACCACCCTGACCGGGGATGGAGCCAGAAACCTAGGCGTGTGCCCTGACCGGCAAGCAAACCCTCCCCGTCCCGGGCCCAGGCCGACGCCCCCACCGCCCCCACCGCGGAGCCACTGGCCGGGGCCGCCCCCTTTTATTTTATTTATTTTTAATTATTATTGTGGAGAAAGACACAACATACAATTTCCCTCGTTCACCATTTCTGCGTGCACAGCTCAGGTGGATCAAGCACCTTCACATTGTTGCAGCTGTCACCTCCATCCTTTCTAGAACTTTCCATCTTCCCAACTCACCCTCTGTCCCCATTAAACACGCCCTCCCTCCACCCCTCTCCCCTCTCCCCTGCACCACCAGCTGCTCTGTCCCTGGACCTGACTCCTCCAGGGCCCCTGGGAGCGGGATCACACGGCCTCTGTCCTTCTGAGTCGGGCTTACTGGTATGTCACGGGGCGCAGAGTCCCCGAGGCCCAGCCACGTGGTAATGTCGAAGCTCCTTCCTTTTTAAGGCTGAGTGACATTCCTGCGAGTGATGGGCCCCTTGCTTACCCCTCCGTCCGTCCGTCTGTCCGTCAGCCCCGGCTGCTGCTGCCCCTCTGGCCGGTGTGAGTGATGCTGTGGCCAGGCCCTGCTTCTGATTCCTTTGGGGAGACCCTGGGGGTGGGGTTGCTGGACCCGAGGTCACTCCGTGTTTAAATTTTGTTTGTATATTTTTATTGATGTCAGAGAGGAAGTGAGAGGGAGAGAGAGAGAGAGAAACATCAATGATGAGAGAGTCATGGATCAGCTGCCTCCTGCACGCCCCACACTGGGGATGGAGCCCGCAACCCGGGCCTGTGCCCTGACCTCCTGGTTCATAGGCTGACGCTCCGGCACTGGCCTCCCGAGTCCCCCTTGACACCCGGGACACATGCCGCCCCTGTGAGCCCTGCACTTTGCAATCGCCGGGGGAGTGGGGGAGGTTGCTGAGCGATGGGGCGGGCCCTGGATCCCTGGCCTCTGGCGCAGTGATCCCCGGCTCATGGGTCCACATCAGGGGCCCTGCCTGAAAAAAAACACGGCTGTTTCTGGGGGGCATTAACTCTGGAACCCCACCCCACCCAGGCCTGCTGAGAGCTGGGGGTGTGGGCAGGACAGACACCCCTCGTCCTCAGAGCCTCCGCTGGAGGAACGACCCCTCTCCAGCTGCTGGAAACGGCCCAGGCAGAGGATCTAACCCCCCCCACACACACACATTCTGGGTGCAAAGCCCGCCAGCCCTCAGCCGGAGCAGCAGCCTTCAGCCCTTGCCCCTCCCCCTCCCCCCTCCCGGCCCCTCCCCCCAGCTGTGCGGCCACTCACCTTGGGCGGCGTGAGCCGGGAGCCCGGGAGTTTCCCACACTTTGGCCCCATTCACAGTGTTAAACGGCCCACAAAGGCCGGGCGTGTGCCTGGAGGCCGCGCTGCCATCTGGCCTCCACCCGGGGAGGGAGGCCTTTCATCCCCGGCGGGATTTAACGCCATTCATTCCCTATTTCCCACAACCCAAAATTGGATCAAAGTTGCCCTGGTCCCGGGAAGAGGGGCAGGGGAGGGGGAGGCGCCCATGGCCCTCCCTGGCCGCGGGCCAGCCACCCTCCGCCGCGGGTGGGCGCGCACTTGGGCAGCCAGGGGGCTGGACCGTGACTCCTGGCACGTGTGTCTCATTGGGGCTGAGAGCTGGCTCGGAAGAGGGAGCCCGCGCAGGACACGGCCCCAGCCAACTGCCCTCCAAATCTGGGGGTGGGGGGCCCCACCTGGGTGCAGCCCTCCCCTCTAGGGAGAGCCCTGAGGGCCCCCTCCCCGCCAGCAGCCAGGCCACAGGAGGCTCAGCTGTGGAGGCTGTGCCAGGGCCCTGCTCCCGCCGCCTCCACCCTTGGCTAGGCACCCCGGGGGCTATGGACATGAGGGCCCCCACCCCCAGGGACACCAGCACAGCCTCACTCTGGCCGCAGAGCCTGCAGCACCTGCCAGCCCACACCCACGGTGCCAGCCCCTGCCCGTGCCCAGGCTGTGAGCAGGGGGTGAGCCTGTGGCTTGGCAGCCCATCACAGCTCACGCTGGAGCCTTCTGCCCTTTGGCATCAAACGAGAGCCGATCTCTGTGGTGGGGTCCCATCTGCTGGGGAAGATCCGCTCACAGCGAGGCCCTCAGTGTCGCCCGCCTCCCCACAGCACGAGGGGAGGTGTAGGCAGAGGCGGGGGGGGGGGGAGGACCAGGTACCAGAGGGGGTGTAGGCAGAGGCGGGGGGGGGGAGGGGAGGACCAGGTACCAGAGGGGGTGTAGGCAGAGCGGGGGGGGGGGGGGAGGACCAGGTATCAGAGGGGGTGTAGGCAGGGCGGGGGGGGGGAGAACCAGGTACCAGAGGGGGGTGTAGGCAGAGGCGGGGGGGGGGACCAGGTACCAGAGGGGGTGTAGGCAGAGGCGGGGGGGGGGGGACCAGGTACCAGAGGGGGTGTAGGCAGGGCGGGGGGGGGGAGGGGGAGGACCAGGTACCAGAGGGGGTGTAGGCAGGGGCGGGGGGGGGGGGACCAGGTACCAGAGGGGGTGTAGGCAGAGGCGGGGGGGGGGACCAGGTACCAGAGGGGGTGTAGGCAGGGCGGGGGGGGGACCAGGTACCAGAGGGGGTGTAGGCAGGGCGGGGGGAGGACCAGGTACCAGAGGGGGTGTAGGCAGAGCCGGGGGGGGGGGGGAGGACCAGGTACCAGAGGGGGTGTAGGCAGAGGCGGGGAGGGGGGACCAGGTACCAGAGGGGGTGTAGGCAGAGGCGGGGAGGGGGGACCAGGTACCAGAGGGGGTGTAGGCAGAGGCGGGGAGGGGGGACCAGGTACCAGAGGGGGTGTAGGCAGAGGCGGGGGGGGGGGTGGGGACCAGGTACCAGAGGGGGTGTAGGCAGGGCGGGGGAGGGGGACCAGGTACCAGAGGGGGTGTAGGCAGAGGCGGGGGGGGGGACCAGGTACCAGAGGGGGTGTAGGCAGGGCGGGGGGAGGACCAGGTACCAGAGGGGGTGTAGGCAGGGCTGCCTCTCCTCCTCCAGAGCCCCTGAGGGCTCACCCTGGAACCCCAGCCCAGCTCATCCCGGGGTGACAGCTGCCCGTGGCCACGCTGTGCTGGCTCCCGCCAAGCTGGCCCCGCAGCCCTGACACCGTCCTGCTCCCCGGTGGGTCCCCTGGGGTCCCCAAAGGCCCCTCCGCAGTGGGGGCTGGACCTCTGCTCAGAGGTGGCTGCCAGGACCCCGGCGGGTGGGTCTGATGCCCCTTGTGAGGGCTCTGGAGTTCCAGCCCCACTTGGGCGGCTGCCGTCCAATTGTGCCCCTGATTTAAAATGGGGCTACCGTGCCCGATGCTAGCCATGGCTGCCCCCCCCCCCCGGCCCCGGCTGGGCCCCTCCAGGCTCCTGTGGTGAGCCAGGAGGGTGGTGGTTCTGGGCAGAGGGGCGCTCCCAGCAGGCCCTCTCCTAGGGCCTCAGCTGGTCGGTACCAGGATGAGCAGTCTTCCCCGTGGGTCCCGAGGGCCCGTCTGAGCTGGTACCACATTCGTGGGGACTCCAGGCCTGCCCTGCTCTGACCCCCATGCCTGCCACCTGGCACCCCACCCTCAGAACGTCCAGGCAAAGCCAGCCCTAGCCGTGCCCGCCAGGCTGCGGGAGCCTGGGCGGTGAGCAAGCCCGGGCAGGACTCTGGCCACATGGAGGGGGCACCTGCGGGTCACAGCACCCGAGATGCCACGGCCTGATTCGCTGCTCCGGGGGCACGGGCTGGGGGGCAGGCCCTGTGCTGGGCACGTCACCCCTCTGGCTCCCGGACGCTCCCTAAAGCCATCCTGGAGGCAGGGCAGCCCGTCCCGTCTGGAGAAGTCCTGTGTCCCAGGTGACAGCCTGGGACCTGCCACAGAGGCAGGAGGCGCGACCCTGACTGCGGGCCCCTCTCCCACCTGTGCATGGGGGTGGCCCGCCCCTCCCCTCCCCTGGGGCAGAGGTCCCTGTGGGGAGGGTGCCCGCAGCCCTGGAAGCCACTGCATTCGTCCCTTATCTGCCAGCCGCAGCGGGAGCCGCTGGGGGGGAGGGGAGGGCAGGGGAGAGGTCGTTCCTTCCTGCCCCCCCCCCCCCCCCCCCCCCCCCCGCCTGGGAAAAGGCAGCATATTGAGGCGCGGGCTCCCAGCATCGGGCCCGGATGCTAATGAGGGCGAGCGCGTTCCCACAGCCGGACATTGTGCCCGCGGCCCACCTGCTCCTCGGGGGCGCTTTGTGCCCGCGCCATTCACAGGCAGCCGGCGTGCGCTAATGGGCGGCCTTTGTGCGGCCCCATTGGCCGCCGAGTGTGGGAACGGCCGCGGCGCCCGGGCCCCAGGCGCCAGCCCGCCGCGCGCGCCTATAAAGGGCCGGTCCGCGCCGCCCGCCGCCCGCCCGCCCGCCGCTCCCGCTCTCCGCGCAGCATGGCCCCCAGCACCGCGGCCGTGGAGCTGCTGAGCCCCAAAGAGAAAAACCGAGTAAGTGCGCCGCCCGCCGCGCCCCGCGCTCCCCGCCCCGCGCCCCGCGGCCCCCTTCCCGCGCCCCGCGCCCTGACGCCTCCTCCCCGCGCCCCGCGCCCTGACGCCTCCTCCCCGCGCCCTGACGCCTCCTCCCCGCGCCCTGACGCCTCCTCCCGCAGCTGCGGAAGCCCGTGGTGGAGAAGATGCGCCGCGACCGCATCAACAGCAGCATCGAGCAGCTGAAGCTGCTGCTGGAGCAGGAGTTCGCGCGGCACCAGCCCAACTCCAAGCTGGAGAAGGCGGACATCCTGGAGATGGCCGTCAGCTACCTGAAGCACAGCAAGGGTGAGCCCGCGCCCCGCACCCCGCCGCCCGCGCCCCGCGCTCACCGCCGTCTCCCCGCGCCCCGCCGCCCGCGCCCCGCCGCCCGCCCCGCGCCCCGCGCCCCCCGCCGCCCGCGCCCCGCGCTCACCGCCCGCGCCCCGCACCCCGCGCCCCCCGCCGCCCGCGCCCCGCGCTCACCGCCGTCTCCCCGCGCCCCGCACCCCGCACCCCGCGCCCCGCGCTCACCGCCGTCTCCCCGCAGCCTTCGCCGCCGCGGGCCCCAAGAGCCGGCACCAGGACTTCAGCGAGGGCTACGCGTGGTGCCTGCAGGAGGCCGTGCAGTTCCTGACGCTGCACGCGGCCGGCGACGCGCAGATGAAGCTGCTCTGCCACTTCCAGCGCCCCCCGGCCGCGCCCGGCGCCCCCGCCACGGAGCCCAAGGCGGCGGCGCCCCCGGCGGCCAAGGCCGGCCCCGCGGCGCACCAGCCCTCCCGCGGCCTCTGGCGGCCCTGGTGACCCTGCGGGCGTGCGGGCCGCCGCCCGGACCCGAGGGCCCGCTGGTGCGCAGGGAAGAGCCGCCTGTCCCGCCGGCGCCTCCCGAGGCTCCCCCGGGCCGGGCCGGGCCGGGCCAGCGGCGGCCGCTCTCGGAGAACGCGCTGCAGGGCCTCGCGTCCGGCACGGCCAGGGCCGCCTCCGCCGTCCGACCCCACGGGTTGTTTGCATTTCAGCAATGACTTCCGGGAAGTCCCGCGGTTCTATGACGTTTGTAGCGGGGACTCTGTCCCGCTCGTAGAGAGAGGACTTTCTCCAGCTCGCCGCCGCTGGGCCGGCCTGGCGGGCGCACATTTGCCTTTTGTGAAGGCGGAACTCTAGGTGCGTCCTCATAGGAAGAGTGTCAGCCCCGAGGGGCGGGAGGGACCCCGCGGGCCGCGCTGCCTGGGCCTGGCCGTCGGGTCAGGGCTCACAGCGGGCCGAGGGCGGGTCTCCATGATCCTTAAAGGATCCCTGGGTGGGCGGGTGCTCGTGGGCTTGACGCTGTACTCAGAATCTGAACTCAGTCACGTGGGAGCCACTGGCCTGTCCCTGGACTTCCAATAAAATCTGGCTATCTGGTCCTCCGCTGTCCTCGTTCCTCCGCAGCCACCAGCTCCACGGGGGAGGGGGAGGGGCACTATCGCGAGTGCAACCGTGGGTGGGACCCTCGGGTCACAGGGGGAAGGGCTGGGTGCTGGGAGGGAGGAGGAGAGGCAAGGGAGAAGCTGGGAGGGTTAGGCAGGAGGAGGGGACACGCCAGAGACCTGGATCTCTGCCCCGGCCTCTCCCCAGCTCCCTGGGAGCACAGTGGCCGCTCAGGACCTTCCAGCTCTGCCCCCGAAGGCCACAGCCTGCACTGGAGCGCTTGCTGCCACGAAAGGGGTTTGGCCGGGCCAAACACACAGGAAAAGATGTTTGTCCCCCCGCCCCTTCCCGCGTGGCCAGCAGCACCCACCCTTGGACAGGCCCCCGGGGGCACCCGCCCTCCCTGCTGGTGGAACAGGCAGTGCAGGCTACAGGTTGACGGAGTCGGAATCTAGAGGCGTCCTGACTTGCCAAGGGGCAAAACCCGCGCTCTGGGGATGAGCTGGATGTGGGACCAGGAGGCATTATTTTCAGAGATGCAGGCCCAGCCCGGTCCCCCCCCCCGCCCCGCCCCCTTTCCTGCTCAGCACTTCCCTCCCTGCCATCTTCCATCCCTTTCCATCTACTCTGCAGGGAATGCCCAACGGCGCCCCCTCCCGGCCATCCCAGTGCCTGCCGGTGGTCTCTGGGGTCCCTGCCGAGGCCCTGGGAGCAGTGAGCCAGGAGCAGGGAGCGCCTTTTACTGCACGGGCAGCAGGCACGTCTGCCCACAGGCATCCCCCTGCCCAGGGTCCTGGATGTGAGGAGAGCCTCTTGGGAGCAGACCCCTGCACCCTTCCACCCGGGCCTCCCCACCGAGAGCCGCACCCCCCACCCCAGGAAGACACCTGCCAGGCTGCCTCCCCCCTGGCCCGATGCCGACACGGCCCCTCCTGTGAATCAGCCTGGAGCTCTCTGCTGCTCCCCGGGCCTGCCAGGCATCGGGCCTGCTAGGAGGTGGCCGAGGCTCCGAGAAATGAAGTTACCAACCTAGGGTCACCTGGCAGGCAGGCGTCAAGGCCCCTTAGGGGACCCCTCTGTCTGCGCCCAACACTGGGTTCTTCCCCAAAGCACCCCAGTGTCTCTGAAGGGGACACATCTGAGCTGGTCCCCGAGCTAGTGCGGGCTTCCCAGCAACACCACGGTGCTCCCGTCCCAGCGCGGGGAGATTTCTCAGCCTGCCCCTTGCAGACGCCCACTGATTCCCCTCGTGGCAGAGGGCAGCCTCCTCCAGGCAGGCTCCCGGGCCCTCTCTGCGGGTCGGGTCACCAGAGCACACCGCCTCCCCAGTTGTGAGCCCTTCCCTTTCTGGCTCACAGAGCGGCATGTCCGTCTGCGCCGCCCCCGAGGGCAAGGTCCCCAATACCCACCCGGCCTGGGGCTCTCAGCACCCACAGCCCCGCATCCCTGGAGACCCAGGCGAGGGGTCACGCGCGCCTCCCCGCGCGGGTGCCAGGCGTACAGCCCACGCGCGGGAAGTCAGGTCTCCGGCGGCCTGCAAGGCCCAGTGCCCTTCTGCCCTGGCTCGGAGCCCGCAGGCCAGGCTTTGCACCGCCCACAGTGCAGAGGTTTTGTGTTGGGCTCCCTTCCGGACCGGGCCTCTGGGACCCCCGCCCGGGCCGCCCGGGGTCGGTCCTCCAGCGGCCCAGACCACAGAGGCGAGCGGGGCGGGGGCCGGCCCGGAGGCTCATTAGCATAATCTATGCGCGGGAGGCGTTTAGCAGTCAAATATATGCGCATATATCTCCATGGCTGATGAGGCTGGCCGGGCACATTCAAAATGGCGGAGTGTGGAGCGAGCGGCAGCGGGAGCAGCGGGGACGGCCTGGACAAGAGCATCACGCTGCCCCCCGACGAGATCTTCCGCAACCTGGAGAACGCCAAGCGCTTCGCCATAGACATCGGTAGCCGCGGGCGGGCGCGGGGAGCGGGGCGGCGCGCAGCGGGCGTGGGCGCGGGCGGCGGGGTTGGCGGGCCGGGGGCGGTGGCAAGGACGAAGGGCGGGGCGCGGGCCGGGGGCGCGCACGGCCTGCCGGGCTTCGTAGTCAGCGGGCTGCCGGCGCGCACGACTTGACGGGCCTTGTAGTCCTAGGGCCGCCGGTGCGCACGCTCGTCGCGGAGGCCGGACTACAGCTCCCGGCAGGCTCCGCGCGGCAGGAGCGGGACATGCCGGGCCTTGTAGTCCGGCCTGGGGAGGGTCAGCAGCGCGGTGGGGCCTCTCCCGCCGCCTGGGGTGACTGTCCCGGCCCGCGGCAGGTCTGGGCCGGGATGTGGACGGGCGGGAGCCCGAGCTTTGGCCACGGGAAGCCTTGACGGCCGCCCGGAGCCCAAACCTGCAGGCCCTGATCTCAGCCGGTGGCCGTTTGGCGGGAGTTTCGATGACCTGGACGTGGGAGCTTGGAACCTCTGCCGGCCTCTGGCCAGAGCCTCCGAGTCTCCCGCGGGCTGCAGGGGAGCCCCAGGCCCGCACTCACCCCTGCCTCTCCCAGGCCCTGCCCCGCTCCCTGCACCAGGCCCCGTGCTCCCTCCCAGCATCCCGCTGTCACTGGACACTAAGCGGGGAGGTCACCTCGCTGGTAGGCTGCCAGCCCTCGGCCTGCCACGCTGCTGCTCTGCCCACCTATCAGGACAGAGGGCTTCAGGGGGCAGCTTCCCGGGGTCAGGCCCGGCGTGGAGGCCACAGCGGCTCTGCACCTCCCGCCCGGCGAGATCTGGGCTGCGGCCTGAGTTTGTCTGTGATCGTCCACCTCCGAGGGGCAGTGTCCGCTGCCCCCCAGCACCCCACCTGCCCCTGCCCTGCGGTTGCTGCTCAGTAGATGCTGGACCGCACCTTTTCTCCCAGAGAAGCTGGGCCACTGGGTGGGCCTTTGCAGTTACTGCGTCCCCACCGCCCTGCTCTTGGAGCTCAGCTGGGTCACAGGCTGGGGGCGCAGGTCCTCGTGGGGAATGGAGACTTGGGGAGGGCCGGAGTTCCCACCCTGCACACCAGGGCCTGGGTGGTGGCAGGTGTGAGATGGTTGGAGGCCAGGTGGGTGCTGGGGTGCCTAGCGCAGACCAGAACTCCGTGCCCACCTGCATGGGGGGCTGGAGATGCGGCTGGAAGCCCAGCCGAGGGGGTCACCCGCCACCAGGCCTCCGGGGGCCCGGTCAGCCTCTCAGGCCTGCTCCGCAGTCTTCCGAGTGCGGCCCACGCTGGGAGTGACCGTGGTCCCGGTCGGCTCCTCAGGGGGGCGCTGTCCACGCTGGGAGTGACCGTGGTCCTGGCCGGCTCCTCAGGGGGGCGCTGTCCATGCTGGGAGTGACCGTGGTCCTGGCCGGCTCCTCGGGGGGGTGCTGTCCACGCTGGGAGTGACCGTGGTCCCGGTCGGCTCCTCAGGGGGGCGCTGTCCACGCTGGGAGTGACTGTGGTCCCGGTCGGCTCCTCAGGGGGGCGCTGTCCACGCTGGGAGTGACCGTGGTCCCGGTCGGCTCCTCAGGGGGGTTCTGTCCACGCTGGGAGTGACCGTGGCCCCGGTCGGCTCCTCGGGGGTGCTGTCCACGCTGGGAGTGACCGTGGTCCTGGCCGGCTCCTCGGGGGGGTGCTGTCCACGCTGGGAGTGACTGTGGTCCCGGTCGGCTCCTCAGGGGGGCGCTGTCCACGCTGGGAGTGACCGTGGTCCTGGCCGGCTCCTCGGGGGGGTGCTGTCCACGCTGGGAGTGACCGTGGTCCCGGTCGGCTCCTCGGGGGGGCGCTGTCCACGCTGGGAGTGACCGTGGTCCCGGTCGGCTCCTCGGGGGGGCGCTGTCCATGCTGGGAGTGACCGTGGTCCCGGCCGGCTCCTCCGGGGGGCGCTGTCCATGCTGGGAGTGACCGTGGTCCCGGCCGGCTCCTCGGGGGGGCGCTGTCCACGCTGGGAGTGACCGTGGTCCCGGTCGGCTCCTCGGGGGGGCGCTGTCCACGCTGGGAGTGACCGTGGTCCGGGCGGGTGGGAGCTCTGAGGTTCCGACCTTGCCTCCCTCCAAGGGGGTTGTGCTCCGAGGAACGAGTCAGCCTTCACGTTTCTGCAAGAGGACTTGCCACGGGGCTCACCGCGGACCTGGAGGAGGAGCTGCTGCGGAGCCTGGAGCCGCCTGCCGTCCGGGCCGGCCCGCGGGCTGCTGGGCAGAGGGCCTCGGGGTGCTCTTGGCGCCGCGGGCACGCCCTCCCCCGGAGGCCCCTCGGCGCTGGGTGCCGTGCTCATTTGTCAGCGCAGCGCAGGCCGGTCCTCAGCCCGGAGCCCTGCCGGGTCTGACCACAGACTGGCTCGTCTGTCTGCTCTGTCCCGGCCTGAGCCTCCGCCAGGAAAGCTCGGGCTCTGTTCTGACCGGCCCTCCCTGGGGGCACCCGGGTCAGCGGGCAGGTTCCCTGTGAAAGCACCAGGGACGTTCCACCTGTCGCCGCACACGGGTGAGGTGGCTGGGCCTGCGGGGTGGCGTGTGCGCCGGGTGTGCAGCCCCCTTGGCCCCAGCGAGGACAGGCCAGAGGCGGCAGCGTGGACCGCGGTACCCGGCCCGCAGGCTGGGTGAACGGAAAGGTCCTCTCCGTCCGTGGAACGTGGGCCGGTCCCTGCGGTGGTCGGTGCGATGGCCCCGGCAGGGTTGGCATTCGCTCTAATTGTGGGGGATCCCGGGCACAGCTGAGCTGCTCCCCGAAGGCTCTGAGAGCCCCCTGCTCCAGACCGACAGCCTGCACCCCCACGTGCGCCCCGGCCCCGCTGTTCTCTCCTGGGGGTGCAGGAGGCAGTCCCAGCAGCGCCAGAGACCCCGTCGTGGCGGCCAGGACGGGGCAGGCGGCGTGAGCCTTGGGCCGGGAAGAGCTGCGGGCTCGCAGGCCTGCCTTGCTTTCGTGGCCCCGTGAGAAACCCTCTGCCTCAGAGGCCTTTCGTGGCTCCGAGGGGGTCGCTCCCCTCCTGTCTGCCCTCCGTGGCTGTGGCCGTGGCTGGGGCGGCAGGACCTGGGCCTCCCGGCGCCGCCCGTCTGCCCTGAGTGCCCCCCAGGGCACAGCCTTGAAACCGGTGCCCCGGGGCCCTTCCCACCTGCCCGACTGTGTGTCCGGCCAACAGGCCCCCCTGCTTCCTGAGACCTGGTCTCTGGCCATGTCGCCGGGGCCTGGCCGTGGGCACAAGACCCTGCTGCCCTCGGGCCTCCTGTGGTCACTCTGGGCCTCGGGCCGCCCCAGCCCGAGCCAGGGGGGGGGCAGGACGCTGCTCTCTGGCCCCAGGCCTCGGGCGGTCCGGGTGAGCGCCCCCGGCTGCTGGGACGGCTCCCTTCGCCTCCTTCCCGCCGTCTCCACGGCAGCCACGCGGCGCTGTTCGGTGGAAGCCCTGGGTTCGTCAGCTTCTTTCTTTGGGTCACTTTCCCGATCCGCTTGAAACTGCTGATAAGCAACACGGTTGCCCAGAAATGGGGCAGCTTCCTTCCCCGGGCCCGGGGCGCAGGGAGCTGGGGGCAGCCTCAGCCGGGCTGGCCGGGCCTGGGAGGAGCAGAGGTGTGGGTCCTTGGTGTGGTGCCCGCCGGCCTTCAAGGTCAAGTGGCAGCAGACGCCTGTGCCACGACCCAAGCCCGGGAAGGAGAGCGCGTGGCGGGCTGAGCTCCGGAGCCTCCGTCCGCTTCTACCACCGTGTTCGTCTCCCCGCAGGTGGGTCGCTGACCAAGCTGGCCTACTACTCCACGGTCCAGCACAAGGTCGCCAGGGTGAGGTCCTTCGACCACGCGGGCCAGGTGAGCGGGTGTCCGAGTGGGCGCGCTCCGGCGCCAGCCCCGGCCTCCGGGCTGCCGTTCCCGGGCCGCTCCCCCAGGTCCGCTCGGCTCTGGAGGCTCCCAGGGGGCTCTCTGGTGCCCGGGCCCCTGCCCGCCTCCTCTCGCTCCACGCGGAGCTCCTTCCCCACCGGAACCTGACCCCGCGGCTCCTGCCCGAGGTTGGCAGCCAGAGTTCTGCCCGTTTCTGGGGTGACGGGAACGGTGGGCGCTGCCGGTGGGCGCTTGGCACACAGACCCCTCTCTGCCCCAGGACGCCGAGCAGGACCGCGAGTCGCCCTACGAGATCTCCGTCCAGGAGGAGGTGACGGCCCGGCTGCACTTCATCAAGTTCGAGAACAGCTACATCGAGGCCTGCCTGGACTTCGTGCGGGACCACCTGGTCAACACGGAGACCAAGGTCATCCACGCGACCGGGGGCGGCGCCTACAAGTTCAAGGACCTCATCGAGCAGAAGCTGGGGCTGCGGTAAGGGGCCGCAGGCCCCGGGGCGGGGGGCGGGCGCCTCGGTTCTCGGGTCGGCTCTGACGTGGCGGTAGCCGAGGTAGCCGGCTCCTGCACCCGCCCCGGTCGTGGAGCCGGTGGGGGGCCCTGGGGCAGGGCTCCGGTG
Source organism: Eptesicus fuscus (assembly GCF_027574615.1). Classification (NCBI taxonomy): domain Eukaryota; kingdom Metazoa; phylum Chordata; class Mammalia; order Chiroptera; family Vespertilionidae; genus Eptesicus; species Eptesicus fuscus. Next base: position 995,803 of record NC_072481.1, on the reverse strand, counting down.
GCCGAACCCCAGGAGGACGGAAGGTGCAGGAAGCGGCCTGTCCTGCTGGGCAGAGGCTCCCAGGGCTGCAGCCCCCGGGGGGCGGAGGCAGAGGCGGAGGCGGGGCCAGTGGTGGGGGCGGGGCCATAGGTGGGGGCGGGGCTTCAGGGGCACTCGGGGCTCAGGGGCCAGCACGCAGGTGCCCTCAGGACAGAGGGCCGCTCTGCCAAGCACCCCTGTGTCTTTGGGGTGAGGATCTGCGCTCGGCAGCAGGGGAGTGTCCAGGAGCCGCGGGCGCGGCGGCGGGTCCGCGGCCTGGGCTGCTTCAGGGCCCGCCTTCCCGCGCAGAGTGGCCAAGGAGGACGTGATGACATGCCTGATAAAGGGCTGCAACTTCGTGCTGAAGAACATCCCGAACGAGGCCTTCGTGTACCAGAAGGACTCCGACCCCGAGTTCCGGTTTCAGACAAACCACCCCCACATGTTCCCCTACCTCCTGGTCAACATCGGCTCTGGCGTGTCCATAGTGAAGGTGAGCTGGGGCCGGGGCGGGGACACGGACGGGCGAGTGACTTGGCCTGGCCCTTGCGGTTACGGGCACGAGCCCGTGCAGAGCGCTCCAGCATCGGTGCCCTGAGCCCTCCCAGGCGCGGCCGTCAAGAGCACGGTCCCGTGTCCGGGGGCACCCTGGCCGCCGCGTCCCTGGGACCTGCCGGGTGGCGGGGCCCGCTCACCAGCGCACCTGCCCCCTCGGCCCAGGTGGAGACGGAGGACGGGTTCGAGTGGATCGGCGGCAGCTCCATTGGAGGCGGCACCTTCTGGGGGCTCGGGGCCCTGCTCACCAAGACACAGGTACTGGGGCCCGGGCAGGGCTCTGGCTGCGGGCTCCCCTCCTCGGGGCGGGGCTGGCATCTGCCGGACGGAGGCTGGGCTCGGCTGGGGCTGTTACAAACGGGGCTCCTCCGCGGCCTCGCCCCGACTGTCCTGGGTCCCCGAAGGGCGTGCATCCAGCCGGCCAGCACAGGGCTCAGCTGCGGGTCCCTGGGCCTGCCTGTCTCCCTCGCCCCGTGGGCTTGGCTTCGGGGCCCCAGGGGTCCTTCCCGCTCCCACACCTCTCTGCTCCCCCTGCTCCGTCCCTGCAGAAGTTCGATGAGCTGCTGCATCTGGCCTCCAGGGGGCAGCATGCCAACGTGGACATGCTGGTGCAGGACATCTATGGCGGCGCCCACCAGACGCTGGGGCTCAGCGGCAACCTCATCGCCAGCAGCTTTGGGAAGTCGGCCACCACCGACCAAGGTACCGGCCGCTCGCGCCCCCGCCCTCCCGCCCGCCGGTGCCACGGGCTGCCGCCAGCGGCTGGTTTCTGTCCTCCCAGAGTTCTCCCCGGAGGACATGGCCAAGAGCCTGCTGCACATGATCAGCAACGACATCGGGCAGCTCGCCTGCCTCTACGCCCGGCTGCACGGCCTGGACCGCGTGTACTTCGGCGGCTTCTTCATCCGCGGCCACCCCGTCACCATGCGCACCATCACCTACAGCATCAGCTTCTTCTCCAAGGCACGCCCGGCGCTCCGCCCCCAGTGCGCACCCTCAGGCCTTCGAGAGAGCCGCCCTCGGGGGGCGCCCCTGCCCGCCCGCCCGGCCTCCTGCCCCGTCCCCCGGTGACACCTGGGTCCTGAGCCTGGGCACCTGCGGGGCCTGAGCTGGGCAGGTGGCAGATGGCACGGTTCCAGGGACCGGCTCCCTGCGAGAGCGTCAGGCGGGCGGGTGGGCCGGGGTTCATCCTGCTGAAGTCGCCCCCGAGTGTTTCCCAAAGGACAGCTTTTCGTTCTGCGTTCCATCCAGCCCCGTTGGCACAGCACGCGGACGACTCAGGGCCCCCCCGCCCCATCCCGTGGCAGAGGGACCGTCTGGGGGGGGCGGGGGGCAGGCGGACTTAGCCGCGTCACGGCCAGGCGCCTCAGGGGGGTCTGCATTGCAGGGGGAAGTCCAGGCGCCTCAGGGGGGTCTGCATTGCAGGGGGAAGCCAGGCGCCTCAGGGGGGTCTGCATTGCAGGGGGAAGTCCAGGCGCCTCAGGGGGGTCTGCATTGCAGGGGGAAGTCCAGGCGCCTCAGGGGGGTCTGCATTGCAGGGGGAAGTCCAGGCGCCTCGGGGGTCTGCATTGCAGGGGGAAGTCCAGGCGCCTCAGGGGGGTCTGCATTGCAGGGGGAAGTCCAGGCGCTGTTCCTGAGACACGAAGGCTACCTGGGCGCCATCGGGGCGTTTCTCAAAGGAGCCGAGCAGGACAGTGAGTGGGGTGCGGGGGGGCTGGCCTGGGCCTGGGCCAGGGGGTGGGGGGCTGGCCTGTGCGGAGGGGGAGGGCGGCTGCGGGGTGGGTCCCCAGCCCTACATCTGGCCGCCCCCTGTTGACGGACATGGTGGCCTGCGTGGCACGAGATGGCGCTCCCTCGTCCCATCTGCGCGGGGGTGGGGCCAGGCTAGCCCTTGGCTGTGACTGCCCTGAGGGGGTGGAAGGCGGCTGTGGGCCTGCGTGCGACAGAATCAGGGTCCCAGTGAGGGACACGGGGCTCGAGGCAGGCGCTGCGAGCATGGCCTCACCTCCGAAGGCACCTCCCCCCCTCCCGCCTCGTCGCTGTCGGCCAAGGGCCTTTCAGTCTGGACGGCGTCCCGCACACCAACAGGCTGCAGTCTCCCTCCCAGCGGGCACGTGCCTCGGGGTCGGGCGTGGTGCACGCGGGAGGGAGGCAACGATCGTTTCCCTCCAACATCGACGTTTGTCTCTCCCTTTGCTTCTCTCTAAAGTCAATAAAAACACTCCCTCGGATGAGGATTAAATAAATAAGTAAAAACAGGAACTGGGGTCCCAGGGGTGGCCCTCCGGGGGTGCTCGTCACCCCGCTGCGTCCCTCAGCCGCTCTCGCCTCAGGAAGCCAGGGAGGGTCTCTAGAGAACTGAAAAGCTCTCAGTGGCCGTTCCGTAGGTGCCGCTGCCGGAGAGAGTGAGGCAGGAACACGGACCACCGGCCCCCGATGGGCCCCTGATCGAGGGCCCTGGGCGGGGCCTCCCCTGGGCGGCGGCGCCCTGAGCTTCGCGCCTCCCAGCCGGCGGCCGGTAACACGGTTTCTCCCCCCCAGACCCCGACCAGTACAGCTGGGGCGAGAACTACGCGGGCAGCTCCGGGCTGATGAGCTCGTCCCCGGAGCTCGGCCCCACGCCGGGGGCCAAGAGCGGCACTGTGAGTGGGTCTGCCTGTCCGGGTCCGAGCTCGGGGGCCGTGGTGCCGGCTCCTGGCACCGAGGGCGGGGGGCAGACGCGGCTGGCCTTCCTCCCTCCTTTCCTGCCTTCACGTCCGCAGACGTCGGCGGGCGCCCGGGAGCCCTGCAGTCCCCCCGGGTTTGCGGGGGAGGGGCCTCCCCGCTGGCCGTCCACAGCAGGGTGGGTTAGCGCCCAGGCTCGCAGGGACCGCGCGGCTCCCGGGCCGTGTGTGTTGGTCTCAGGCCGGCCGCCCGCAGCTCAGGGCGAGGACTGGCCGCTGGGCCCGCGTCGGCTTCACTCCTCACAGCGTCAGTTCAGAGGGCGGCAGGTGCGGGGGGCACTGGGCACAGTGGCCTGGCCCCCGCGGGGCGCAGCCGGGGGAGCGGCTTTGGACACTGGTGTGTGGTCAGCAGACACGCTGTGGGGAGACGGGAGCCGGCTGCCTGTCCCCACGGGGCCCTGCGCAGGGGAACGAGGCCAGAGAAGCACGGGCCAGCCGGGGGGTCACAGGTGCGGAGAAAAAGGCCGGTGGATGCAGGAGAGGCCGGTGCAGAGCTCACAGGCCCTGGGCGTCACACTGGCAGGAAAGCGACGGGGACAGGGGGGCGGCCGGGAGGGTGACGTGACCGGTGGGGCCTGACCTCGCGTGCGAGCAGACAGGATCCAGCGGACGGAGGGCACCGTGGGCCCTGGCGGGCGGGTGGGGCCCGAGGTGGGAGGCTCTGCCGGCCTCCCCACGGGCAGCTCGTTAGCCTCAGAAAAAGCACCGCTGACACGTCCCCCGCTTCCCGCCCCCCAGTTCGACCTCCTGGAAATGGACCGGCTGGAGAGGCCGCTGGTCAACCTGCCGCTGCTCCTGGACCCGGCGTCCTACGTGCCCGACACGGTGGACCTCACGGACGACGCCCTGGCCCGCAAGTACTGGCTCAGCTGCTTCGAGGAGGCCCTGGACGGGGTGAGGGCGCAGCTCGGGGGCTGGTGTGGCTGCGAAAGCCCCCGGGTCCCAGGCAGTGACCCTGGTGAGGGGGAGGCGTCCCGGGAGCTGGTCCCCCTGAGGGCAGGGCCGCTTGCTCCGTGGGGAGCAGTGGCTCCTGGGGTTCGGGGGGACGGTGAGCTGGGACGAGGCGTCAGTGGGGCTCGTGGTTTATAAACCCCTGGCTGGTCACTGCGTTTCCTCAGGAGGCACAGGGTCGTGGCTCAGGTGCCGGAGCAACCGGCGAGGGTCCCCTCCTGCCCGGACCCACGGGCTCTGAGGACGGTCCAAGCCTCTCGGCTTCTCGGGGCGGAGCCGGAGGACGTGGGTCTGAGCCTGCGGTCGGCACCGTGACCCCTGTTCCCACCTGGCAGAGACCCAGTTGGAGGACCTGCCAGACAGGCAGGCCCGGCCCCCAGCGCTCCGTCCGCGCCCCGTCCACGCGCGGGGCTGCGGGCGCTGCTGACCCCCGACCTCGGCAGGTGGTGAAGCGAGCCGTGGCCAGCCAGCCGGGGTCTGCGGACGCGGCGGAGCGGGCGGAGAAGTTCCGCCACAAGTACTGGGACAAGCTGCAGACGCTGCGACACCAGCCATTGTGAGCTCCGCCCCCCCCACCCCCCCGGGCCTCCCCCCGGGCCCCCCCCCGCCGGGCCAGCTGCAGCAGCCTCCCGTGGCCCAGCGCGCGCCCCCCTCCCCGAGCCCGGCTGTCCCCTCTCTGCTGCTGTGGGTGCGGGTGCTGTGAGGGGGGCCCCGGACAGGGCGTCCGCCCGCTCAGCCCCTCCTGCCTGGCTCTGTCCCCAGCGCTTACGGGACCCTGACGGTGCGCAGCCTTCTGGACACGAGGGAGCACTGTTTGAACGAGTTCAACTTCCCAGACCCCTACTCCCAGGTGAGTGCGGGGGCGGGGCTTGGGCTCCTGCCCAGCAAGCGGGTTTGGTCGCCGCCCGACCCCAGCGCTGGGGTGGGCTGCATCTGGGGCGGCACCCGCTGAAGAGCCGCAGGTCGGAGGCCCTGTGGGGACCCGGGCAGAGAGCTCTCACCCTCGGCCAGTGGGGGTGGCGAGGGGGGGCCATGGGGACGTGTGGAACCCGGCACCTGCGTTTTGACCAGGAGGGTGCGGCCTCCCAGGGGGCGGGTTCTCTGTGTGCCCGCCCCTCCCTGGCCTCCCAGTCGGCGTTTGTGGACGTCTGTCCTGCTCTCAGGAGTGACCCGCGGCCAGAGGCGGGGTGAGGGGTGGTGGGCAGGGTCCAGGCACCGCTCCACAGCCATCCCCGTGCCCTGCCCTTCGCACGGGAGGGTCTGGGTGGGGCCTGGGGGCGTGTGTGCCAGGATCTACCAGTCGGGGCAGCAGGGCCCGTGAGGGGCCTGGCCCTTCTCGGCCTGCCCTCGGTCACGCCGGGCCGGGCCGCCTGAGCCCGCTGCGCAGGTTCCGTGTGCCCGGGCGCCTGCACTCACATGTGCCTGAACCGCGGCGGCGCCGCTAACGGGGCCCGACCTGGGCTGTGGCAGCTCGAGCGTGAGGTCAGGTCGAGCACCTGCCCTCGGAGGGGCGCCCGCGGCCTGGGGCGCGGCCGCCGACAGCTCAGGTCGCCCGCAGGTGAAGCAGAAGGAGAACGGCGTGGCGCTGCGGTGCTTCCAGCGGGTGGTGCAGGCGCTGGACGCGCTGGACTGGGAGGAGCGGCAGCTGGCGCTGGTGCGAGGCCTGCTGGCCGGCAACGTCTTCGACTGGGGAGCCAAGGCCGTGTCCGAGTAGGTGCCGCTGCCCCCGCCCGCCCGCCCTCTGGTCCCCTCACCCCACAGCCCTCAGGGCTCCAGGTCCCAGCAGCTGCCCGGGATGGGTCACACGGAGCAGCCCAGCCCCGGCCCGGCCATGAGGAGGCAGCAGTGAGGGGACCGGGGTCCTGGTCGGCTCGGCTGCTGGGGGTGGGGGGAGCCCCGTGCCCTTGGAGCGACCGCGCAGCCCCTCCCACCCCCAGATGGTGCCTGTGGGTGGGGGTGTGGGCTTGGGGCTGACGTTCCCGCTGGCCAAGTCCAGGTGCTGGTCGCCATGCAGAGTAGGCCCCGCGTGGAGTAGGGCCCCGCGTGGAGTAGGCCCCGTGTGGAGTAGGCCCCCGCGTGGAGTAGGGCCCCGTGTGGAGTAGGCCCCCGTGTGGAGTAGGCCCCGTGTGGAGTAGGGGCCCGTGTGGAGTAGGCCCCGCGCGGAGTAGGCCCCGTGTGGAGTAGGCCCCCGTGTGGAGTAGGCCCCGTGTGGAGTAGGGCCCGTGTGGAGTAGGCCCCGTGTGGAGTAGGCCCCGTGCGGAGTAGGCCCCGCGTGGAGTAGGCCCCCGCGTGGAGTAGGGCCCGCGCGGAGTAGGCCCCCGTGTGGAGTGGGGTCCGTGTGGAGTAGGCCCCGTGTGGAGTAGCCCCGTGTGGAGTAGGCCCCCGTGTGGAGTAGGGCCCGCGTGGAGTAGGGCCCGTGTGGAGTAGGGCCCCGTGCGGAGTAGGCCCCGTGTGGAGTAGGGTCCCGTGTGGAGTAGGGTCCCGTGTGGAGTAGGGCCCGTGTGGAGTAGGCCCCGTGTGGAGTAGGCCCCGCGTGGAGTAGGGCCCCGTGTGGAGTAGGCCCCCGCGTGGAGTAGGGCCCCGTGTGGAGTAGGGCCCCCGTGTGGAGTAGGGCCCCGCGTGGAGTAGGGCCCCGTGTGGAGTAGGGCCCCCGTGTGGAGTAGGGCCCCGTGTGGAGTAGGCCCCGGCGTCTGTGTCTGACGTGGGAGGCGCCTCTCGGATCAGCGCCGGCGCCTCTCGGACCAGCGGCAGCGGCTGGTGATGAGCCGGCCCAGCTCGGTGGACAGTGAGCCGGCGGCTGAGTCCTGGGTGTGAGACTCGCTCTTTCCTCCCCATGCAGTGTCCTCGAGTCTGACCCCCAGTTTGGGTTTGAGGAGGCGAAGAGGAAGCTGGAAGGTAGGACGCCCAGGGTGCCTCCGGGGCCGGGCTGGGCGGGGCGGGGAGTGGGGGGCGGGGGGGCCTGTGGAGGTGGGAGGACCACTCCCTGGAGCCACGCGGGGGAAGGGGTGTGAGGTGATGGCGGAGAGCGCTGACCTCACCCCTGTGCCCCCCAGAGCGGCCCTGGCTGGTGGACTCCTACGACAGGTGGCTGCAGAGACTGAAGGTACATGCAGCTGCCCCGTCCCCGGACCACATGCGCGGGACCAGCTGGGGTCACAGGAGGGGGGCTGGGGGGCCCCTAAGTCTCGCCAACACCCCAGCTGCAAGTCCAAGGTGACCGTTCCCTGTCCCGAGCCTGACTCCCCGGGGACCACTGAGTAGGTCACTGACCTCAGTTCAGAGGTCGTTCGGGGCAGCGGCTCTGGAAGAAGCTCAGGCGGCCCGCCCAGCGCCACGGGCCCAGCAGCCCGGCGGCCGCGGAGTGGCGGGGCGGGGCGGGGCGTGCGGAGGGGCTGAAACGCTTGGCCGCGCCTGTGCCCAACTGAACGTCCTGGTTTTGTCTTGCAGGGGCCCCCTCACAAATGTGCCTTAATTTTCGCAGATAACAGTGGAGTAGACGTCATTTTGGGAGTCTTCCCCTTTGTCAGGGAGCTTCTGTCTAGAGGGACGGAGGTGAGTGTGGGGCTGCACGCGGGACCCTTGCCCGGCTGCTCCGTGCCGGCAGGTAGGTGCGGGCGAGCAGCGACCCTGTGTCTGGGCGTCTGCATCGGACCTGGGGCCGCTCCTCCACAGGCCGCCGGGCGGTGCCAGGTGTCCCAGCCACGCACTCCCCGCAGCTCCGGGGGCGGGGCGGGCGGGGCGCAGCTGGGCTGGGGCTGCGCGGCCGGGGTCCCTCAAAGCCCGGGGTGTCTGCTGCAGGTCATCCTGGCGTGCAACTCGGGCCCCGCCCTGAACGACGTGACCTACGGCGAGTCCCTCCTCGTGGCCGAGCACATCGCGGCCATGGACCCCGTTGTCCAGTAAGCCTGGCGGGAGGCGGAGGCGGGGCCTGGGAGTGTCCTGGGCCCAGCTCACGGCTCCGCCCCGTCTCTGCCCACAGCTCGGCGCTCAGAGAAGAGAGGCTGCTGCTCATGCCGACCGGCTCCAGCTCCCCCTGCCTGGACCTCAGGTACCGGCCGCTCCCGGCCCCGTGCAGTCAGCCCTCTGTCCTCGGGCCCCATCACGGCATCCGAGCGCGCTGGCTCGTGTGGGCGGGAGACGTGGACACTGGGCGCCCGGCCCTGAGGCCGAGAGGGGCTGCCCCGCCTGTAGCCGGGTCCTTTATAATCTTTTTTTTAAATATATTTTTATTGATATCAGAGGGGAAGGGAGAGAGCTAGAAACACCAATGATGAGAGAGGATCATTGATCGGCTGCCCCCTGCACGCCCCCTACTGGGGATGGAGCCTGCAACCCGGGCCTGTGCCCTTGACCGTAATCGAACCCCGGACCCTTCAGTCTGCAGGCCAACACTAACCACTGAGCCACACCGGCCGGGGCGGGACCAGGTCCTTTAAAGTTCAGAGTAGGAGGCGTCGCCGCCGCCGCTTCCAGACGGGGCTGCTCGCGGCCTGGACTGGGAGCCCAGTCCGGAGGGGTCTCCGAGCCCCGGGGGCGGGGGCAGCCACTCCGTGTCTCGGAGCCCGCTCACTGCCCTCCTCCACAGCCGCCTGGACGAGAGGCTGGCCGTGCTGGTGCAGGAGCGCGGGACGGACCTGGTGGTGATCGAGGGCATGGGCCGGGCCGTGCACACCAACTACGGCGCCGCGCTGCGCTGCGAGAGCCTGAAGCTGGCCGTGCTCAAGAACCCCTGGCTGGCCGCGCGCCTGGGCGGCCGGCTCTTCAGCGTCATCTTCAAGTTCGAGGTCCCGGCGGAGTGAGGCCCCAGCCGCTGCCCAGCGGGCATCAGGGATGGACTGGGACGGCCACAGGGACGCACCGTCCGCTATTTATGTTGTGCTTCTGTGACTCAGGCGGGCGCGGCGGCCTGCTCCCGCGTCGGGCGCGTTCCTCACGCTGCCGTGTCCGTGCTGGGAGGCACCGCCCGCCCCGGGACATTCGCATTGGGATGTATTTAACTGTTAAATAACCTTTTATATATGTTAAATATGTATATGCCCGTGTCCGAGGGGCTCAGGCGCGAGGCCGCACCAAATAGAATTTCTAGTGAGACCGGAGCTTGAGCCTTTGCTCCTCCCTCCGCAGTCGCTCCAGCACTGGGGCCCCTGGCCTGTGGGCGTGGCTGCCGCCCCCACGTGGCTGGTCCCAGCGCGGCTGTGCAGGGAGGGACACGCGCCGGCCGCTCCCGGCTCGAGAGCAGGCGGAGCGGGGCCTCGTGTCACCGTGGCCTGAGCCTGTGCCCACAGCCCTGCCCGGCGCGTGGGGGCTCCCTGGGCCCAGCCCTGGCGGTGGCACCGGTGGCAGGAGCCCCTTTCCCTGGCTGCTCCCCCGACGGGACGTGTCCTTGGGGTGCAGGCAGGACGCCTTTGGGGCGACCTGCAAGGCCGTGCGCGTGCGCCAGGCGGGAGGGCTGAGTCTACAGCCTGTTTCCTAGGATTGCGGGGAGCCTGCCACCCCCCAACCCCGGAGGAACCGGAAACGAGGGCTGGGTGGGCCTGGGGGCAAGGTCACCTGGCTGTCCCCCCAGGGCCCTGAGTGTCCACCTCTCTGCCCACCCTTCCTTTCCTTTGCACTGAGACCCCGGTCACTGCCCCGCCACGGAAGCCGGGGCCCTGGGCCCTGCAGGTGGCTTTGCTGGGCAGTCAGGCGCCTGCGCTGCCCCAGGGCACGGGGCACGGGGCGGGAGCCAGTCAGCTCAGCCTGGGAGCCGAGGTCACGCTGCTCCGGACACTGCACACGGGACACTTAGCGGAGGCCACAGGGGCTGCCCACAGCGAGTGGGAGCGTGTTGGAGTCGTGTTCAGAAATTTCGTCTAGAATGTCCGCACAGAGCAGGGACCCTGCAGAGCAAGCCAGGGCAGGCAGCTGGGCACTCACGGGCTGGGCACACGCACCCACACACACCCACACGCATCCACACGGCAAAGACCTGGGAAACAGGGAGACTCAGCCATTTTAATGTCAGAGAAGCTTTGTCTCAATGTGATATCTGCACACGGTACAACGCCGTGACAACGGTGCCGGGGTGGGGCTGCCTCCCCCCCCCCCCCCCCGGAGAGGGCGGGCGCCAGGGGGCACACGGCTCCGGGACCAGCATGCGCCGTGTCCTGAGCAAACACGGGACCCTGCCTGGCCGCTGCCTGGTGGCCACTGGGCACTGGCCGCGGGGAGGGGTGGAGCCCGCGCGGGGGCTGGTCACAGTCTGAGCAGGATGCCGGCAGCGCCCTTGGGGGCGGGCACGTCCCCGCAGCCCTCTTGGCCCGCAGAGCAGGCGCCCTCAGGGGCCCCCCGCTCCTCCTCGGGGAGTCCCCACGGGCCCTGCAGCCGCTGCTGCCGCTCCTGGGCCTGGCGCGCCCGGCTGGCGATGGCGCGCACGCGGCTCTGGCTGCGGGAGGAGCGGCGCTGGAAGCCAGGGCCGCCCGCCGCCCCCTCCCCGGCCGGGCCCAGGCTGGTGGGCGAGGTGATGTCCCCCGCCTGCTGGAAGCCCGTGAGCCAGAGCAGCTGCTCCGTCAGGGGGTCCCGCCGCGCCGCCCGCCCCACCGGCCCCTCCCCGGCCGGGCCCAGGCTGGGGCCCAGGCTTCTGCCCGGGCCCTCGACGCGGGGGGCGAAGTCGTCGGCCGTCAGGTCCCCCAGGCTCTTGGACTTGGTGGACGCGGGGCCGTCCCTGAGGCCGGCCGTGGGGAGGCGGCCCCGGGGGGCCCGGGGGGCCAGGGGCCGGGGCCGCAGCTCGTCGGGGGCCGCAGGGAACTGGCCCGCAGCCCGCAGGTTGGGGTTGGATTTGCTCTTGGTCACCGACAGGAAGTCCAGGCGGGCGGCCGAGGCCGAGCAGGGCCGTAGGGGCCGGCGTCCGGCCGGGACCCCCAGGAGGCTCTCCCGCCCCAGGCCCAGGCCCAGGCCCGGCAGCGAGAGGTCGATGACGGTGTCGCCGGACGACAGGCTGGAGGACGAGGACACGCTGTCGCGGTGGCTGCCGGGCTCCAGCCGCTGCCAGAGCCGGTCTCCGGCCGTGGCGTCCGAGTACAGGGCCGGGGAGGGCCCGGCCAGGGAGCGGCGTCCGCCCAGGGGCTCCGAGGGCACCTGCCCCTCACTCGTGGCCCTCCTGACCAAGGGCAGATGGCCCAGGGCCCGGGGGTGGCCCCTGCTGTCCGTCTGGCTGCCGGGCGCCCCCTCACACGCTCCTCCGGGGCCCCCACCGTGGCACGCCTGCCGCCGGCTGTGCGGGGCCGGTTCTGTGTCCCCCTGGCTCCCGGTCCTGAGCCGGAGGGGCTCCCCGGGGGGGCGCTCAGCCGTGGCTACGGGGCCCGTGGTGCCCCCGGGCCCCCCCTGGGCGGGGCGGGGCAGGGTGGCCGGCTGAGGCGGGGGCCCGGGGCCCAGCGCTGGCTCCTCAGCAATGGTCTCCAGGCTGCACAGCGAGGAGACCGACCTCTGCATGGAGAAGGGGCGGGGATCTGCGGGGAGAGAGAGGAGGCGTCAGGCACAGCCCATGCCCACAGGCCCCCAGTGACCAGGCCCCTCCAGGGCACACGGCGGCCGCACCCTGCCCTCCACTCCGCTGCCGCTGGGCCCTCCAGGCGGGGGCTGTACAGGGCCACAGAGGGCACACGGGGCCACACAGGGCACACGGGGCCGCACAGGGCACACGGGGGCCATACAGGGCACACGGGCCGCACAGGGCACATGGGCCGCACAGGGCACACGGGGCCGCACAGGGCACACGGGGGCCATACAGGGCACACGGGCCGCACAGGGCACACGGTGGCCATACAGGGCACACGGGGGCCATACAGGGCACACGGGCCGCACAGGGCACACGGTGGCCATACAGGGCACACGGGGCCGCACAGGGCACACGGGGGCCATACAGGGCACACGGGCCGCACAGGGCACACGGGGGCCGCACAGGGCACACGGGGGCCGCACAGGGCACACGGGGGCCATACAGGGCACACGGGCCGCACAGGGCACACGGTGGCCATACAGGGCACACGGGGCCGCACAGGGCACACGGGGGCCGTACAGGGCACACGGGCCGCACAGGGCACACAGGGGCTGTACAGGGCACACGGGGGCCACACAGGGCACACGGGCCGCACAGGGCACACAGGGGCTGTACAGGGCACACGGGCCGCACAGGGCACACGGGCCGCACAGGGCACACGGGGCCGCACAGGGAACACGGGGGCCGTACAGGGCACACGGGGCGCACAGGGCACACGGGGGCCATACAGGGCACACGGGCCGCACAGGGCACACGGGGCCGCACACGGGCCGCACAGGGCACACGGGGCCGCACAGGGCACACGGGCCGCACAGGGCACACGGGGCCGCACAGGGCACACAGGCCGCACAGGGCACACGGGGGCCGTACAGGGCACACGGGCCGCACAGGGCACACGGGGCCGCACAGGGCACACGGGGGCCACACAGGGCACACGGGCTGTACAGGGCACACGGGGGCTGCACAGGGCACACTGGGGCCGTACAGGGCACACGGGCTGTACAGGGCACACGGGGGCCGCACAGGGCACACGGGGGCCACACAGGGCACACGGGGCCGCACAGGGCACACGGGGGCCATACAGGGCACACGGGCCGCACAGGGCACACGGGGCCGCACAGGGCACACGGGGCCGCACAGGGCACACGGGCCGCACAGGGCACACGGGGCCGCACAGGGCACACAGGCCGCACACGGGGGCTGCCCCATTACCTGGCACTTGGCTGCGCTCAGTTCCTAACTACGGAGGCCGCGTGGGGACAGAAAGAATAGGGTGGTCAGCGTGGGAGCGGGGCTGGCCAGTGGGCAGAGGGACAGCAGGGCGGGGTGCAGGGAGGGAGCAGGACAGCTCAGCTTCCCCCTCCCCAGCCCGTGATCCGCCCCCCACGGTGAGGTGCTGTCGCCAGCCGGCGGGCGGGGCTCAGAGAAGGCCGCTCGCCGTCCAGGCCGTGAATGCCCCTCAGGGCCGGGTGCACGTGGAAGCTGCGACGTGGGCCCCGGCGGCGCTCGGAGCCCCGGCCAGGAGTCGGGGGCATCGGGGCCCGCTCCCGGAGGACTGGGGGCAGGGGCAGGGGCAGGACGCCTCAGCCTGGCCCTGGAGGGAGGCCGGGGCGGGTGTGGCTGGACGCTGCCCAAGTCCTAGGAAAGCCGTCAGGAGCAGCCAGGCCAGGGAGGGGACCGGCAGGGGCACAGCCTGGCTTCAGTCCCTGCCCAGGGGACACTGCGGGGTGAGGGCGCTGGGGCTGGACCTGCTCTCCCTCCCCTGGGCCCTCGGGGATGGACGGGGGCCCCCAAGAGCAAGAAGCCTGGGGGTCAGGCTGGGTCAGGCAGGAGTGGGGGCTGGGGCACAGGGGAAGCCATCGGAGCAAGGGGAATGCGGTGCGGAGCACACGGGCGGCAGTCGGACACGAAGCACAGCGAGCGGGTCCGGCCAGGCCATGCGGAGGCACGCCACGGGGGACGGGGGGCACGCCACAGGGGGCGGGGGGCACGCCATGGGGGGCGGGGGCACGCCACGGGGTGTGGGGGGCGCCCGGTCTTACCGGTGGAGAACATGGGGGATTTACTCCTAATCTCCTCCAGCTTTTGAACGAACAGGGCATTCATCTCCCTCTGCAGGGCCCCCGGCTGCCTGCGGGTGCCCTCGGGCCAGCGGGCGGCCCCTTCGGGGCTGCCGGGGCTGCCTGAGCCCGACACCGAGGGGCCGCCGCCCGGCCCCGGGGGGGACCCTCTGCTGCCTCTGCCTGGGACAGCACGGGGGGCCCCCAGCAAGTCCGCCCGGGCACGGGGCTGCTGGCCGATGGCCTCCTGCTCGCCCTGGGGCCCCGGGCTGGGGGGCCGCCCTCTCCGCAGGCTCTCGGCGTCCTCGCCGGCGCAGGAGCCCACCACGCACTTCATGCAGGAGGCGGCCATTCCGGCGGGCCCGGGGCCCTCGGGGCCACGCGGCGGCCGCCCCTGCCCAGGGCTCCTCTCCGCCGCCGCCTTACCTCGGGGGCCGGGGCCTCCGGGCTCCTCCCGGGCCAGGGCCTCGCGGGCCAGGCCGGGGCTGGGGGGTGCCACGTCCGGGGCCTCGGAGCCCGCGTCCTGCGTGCCCAGCACCAGCTCAGGGAAGGCCTTGTGGCCGGGCTTCTGGCTCTTGGCGGGGGCGCTGGCCGTGCGCCGCAGGAGCCGCTGGCTGACGGAGGGCCGGGGCACGGGCCGCCCAGCAGCATGACTGTCCAGCGAGCCGGGCTTCGGGCCTCGGAGGAACAGACCTTTTAGGCCCAGAGCCTGCTTGACCTGCAAGAGAAGGAGCCCACGTAGCCGGCAGCCAGGCCCTGGGGCAGGGACGGCCCCGCCCGCCCAGCCCAGCCCAGCAGCACTCGGGCAGGCGGAGGGTCAGCCCTCGGAGGGCACCGTAGGCACGCCAGGATGGGGCCGCTCAGGGCTGTGCAGGGAGAAGGGTCTCCGGGAGCCTCTCCCAGGGACAGAGGCTGCTGTGGCTCAGCGCTGACCAGGTCTGCACGGGTGGAGCCAGCAGGAGCTGGTGGGGTCTGCAGGTCGGAGGGCAGACAGGACCCCCAGGGCTCTCCCAAGCAAGGGCCTCGGAACCCGGACCCTGTGCCACCTCGCTGTGCACCTGCCCTAGGCCCCCGGACCCCTGACTGGCAGGTGGGTGCCCACAGGGCGGTGCTGGTGTGGAGAGAAGACGGGCTGAGAACCAGGTGAAGTAGGCCCGGCCCAGCTCACTGGGCCCCGCCGGGCACTGCCGGCCGAGAAGCAAGCACAGCCAGGTGCAGGCCAGGTCTGCCCTCCATGCCCCTGCCCACCCGTCCGTTCCCAGCCTCACCCCGCCCCCTCCTCACGTGGCCCAAGGGCAGGGCTCACGCCAGCTCGGGGCCCCTGGACCACGGAGGGCAGCGGGGTCCCCGGGACCGGCGGGCCAGTGCCAGCGAAGCCAGCAGCTGCAGCTCGAGGGCACAGCGGCCGGGCCGGGGGGTCCTCCCATGCAGAGACCCAGGACGCGGGGCCCCTCCGGGCAGAGGCGTGTGGCCAGCACTTGAATCAGCTTCCGGGTTCAAGGTCCCAAAGGCAGAGCGACGGGCCCACGCTGGCTGCGAAGCCATTTAGAAGAAGGTCCAGGACTCGAGCTCGGAGCCCCTGGTCCCGGGGACCCCTCCACCCGGCACTGGGAGTCAGGAGCACACGGGGGACACACGAGGGGTGCAGAGAGGGGAGGGCGGGCGCGGGCGCGGGGAGAGCTCGCAGCGTGACGGGACGCGGGCGAGGCGGCGGGGCCCACGGGGGGCCTGGCCAGTCCTGGACCTGCTTCTAAAGGTGCTCAGTGGCTGACGATGGCCCGAGGGACCCGGAACCAGACCCCGCCACGATCCGCGTCCCATGAGCGGGCGTCCCCACAGGCTGCCAGGAGTCACGGGTGCTGATGGCCGCCCGAGCATGCGGGTGGGACCGGGTACCTGTGAGCCCCTAAGGGGCTGTGCACCTAAGGCGGGCGGGGCCTAGGGAGCAGTGGCACTGCAAGACCGAGACAGAGCGGCGGTGAGGCACGGGCAGCGGGCGCGGGGCCCGCGACACACGACAGACAGACGGACGGACGGACGGACGGACGGACGACAGACGGCCGAGCGCTGGGAGGCCGTGGAGCGTGGCGGGAGAGAGACGGTTAGTGCTGGGGCTGCCCGGCCCTGACCCCGGCCCTGGGACCCCTGAACCCTGATGACTGGGAAAGTGAAGCCAGAGCCGTCCCAGCAGAGGCGGGTGCTGCGGGGGGCTGGGGGGGGGGGGGGGGGGGCAGAGCCGGGCCGCGCCTTCTGAGGGTGAAGAGCCGGGACCCTGAGCGGGAGGGGGCTCAGGAGACAGACGGAGGGGGAGGGGTGGCGGGGCCCTCGGAGGGCCAGGACGTCCACCTGCTGGTGCCGTGGCCGCCGGGCCCGCAGCTCAGGTGCCCTCATCACCCGTCACGGGTGGAGAAACGGGCCCGCAGGGTCACCCCTCGACCTCAGGGCCGGGTCCCTGCTGGGGTGCGCGGGCGGCCCTGCGGGTAGGACTCACCTTACCACTGACGTCACTGATGGCCACGTGGACAAAGATGGAGGCCTCCTCCATGCCCTCCAGGTACACGTGCCGATAGCCTGCAACGGGCGCGTCAGGCTCGCCCCGCCCCCACTCCACTCCACGCCCCGGGGTCCTACTACAACCCACAGCCCGGTCCTGGAGTGGCCCGCCCACAGGGACCTCTTCCTCCTCCTGGGGGGGGGGGGTCCCCAGCCTGAGCGCCCCTCCCGACCCTGTCCACAAAGTACCCGTGGCCTTTCCCACAGCTCCCACTGGGTCCCCGGGCCCACCCGGGGCCGAAGCCAACTCCCAGGGGAAGCTGAGCCCCACCCGGCCCTGGTCCCTCAGCGGCTGCAGGGACTGGTCTCTGTGGGACGTGGGCCGGGGCTCTGCCCTCCCCTCCCCTGCTGGCACCCTGGCACCTGGCATCATGCTGCTGAAGGCCAGCGTCCTCTGGCCGATGAAGTCGCGCCCGATGGGGTCGTGGTCCCAGACGAGGAAGCGCACCAGGGCGATGTCGGGCATGTGCACCACGAACACCAGGGTCTCCTCCCACATGGGGTTGAACCCTGGAGGCCACCAGGAGGAGGTGTCACCTCCGCCCCAGCTCCAGCCCGGAGGCCCCCGGGGCCCACAGCCTCCTCCCGGACGGGGTCGCTGGCTGAGGGGAGCAACCCTGGGGGCCGGCGCGCCCTCACCGTTGTCGTCCACCACGCGGGTCTGCTCCTTGCTGCAGTCCACCGGGAGCCCGATGACCTCCACCTCCACGAAGGGGTCGATGATCTGCGCGGAGGACAGGGTGACGCCGGGCCGGCCGGCCGGGCTCGCCTCCGCCCCGCGCGCCCCGCGCCCTCCTACCTCCCCGCGGTCCCCCAGCATCGAGTCGCGCGGCTTGGGGAGCTGCTGCCCGCTGATGATCCGAAGCACCAGCTGCTTCTTGAGCTGCCCGGGCAGGGGGTCCTCGGAGTTGGGGTTGAAGATGCCTGGGGGGAGGGGGCAGGAGGCCGGGAGAAAACCCAGGTGTCGGAGGAGGAGGGAGGATCCTGCGAAGGCCAGGGCGCAGGTGCCAGCGGGACCCCTGCCGTGCAGCCCCGCCCGCCCTGGGTCCCGTGTCCCTCACCCTGGGTCCCGTGTCCCTCACCCTGCGCCCTGTGCCCCTCACCACGGGGTCCCGTGTCCCTCACCCCGGGCCCCGTGTCCCTCACCCTGGGCCCCGTGTCCCTCACCCCGGGCCCCGTGCCCCTCACCCTGGGTCCCGTGTCCCTCACCCTGGGTCCCGTGTCCCTCACCCTGCGCCCTGTGCCCCTCACCACGGGGTCCCGTGTCCCTCACCCCGGGGCCCTGTGTCCCTCACCACGGGGTCCCGTGTCCCTCACCCCGGGGCCCCGTGTCCCTCACCCCGGGCCCCGTGTCCCTCACCCCGGGCCCCGTGCCCCTCACCCTGGGGTCCCGTGTCCCTCACCCCGGGCCCCGTGTCCCTCACCCCGGGCCCCGTGCCCCTCACCCTGGGGTCCCGTGTCCCTCACCCCGGGCCCCGTGTCCCTCACCCCGGGTCCCGTGTCCCTCACCCCGGGCCCCGTGTCCCTCACCCCGGGTCCCGTGTCCCTCACCCCGGGTCCCGTGTCCCTCACCCCGGGCCCCGTGTCCCTCACCCCGGGTCCCGTGTCCCTCACCCCGGGGTCCCCGTGTCCCTCACCCCGGGTCCCGTGTCCCTCACCCCGGGCCCCGTGTCCCTCACCCCGGGTCCCGTGTCCCTCACCCCGGGTCCCGTGTCCCTCACCCCGGGCCCCGTGTCCCTCACCCCGGGTCCCGTGTCCCTCACCCCGGGTCCCGTGTCCCTCACCCCGGGTCCCGTGTCCCTCACCCCGGGTCCCGTGTCCCTCACCCCGGGGTCCCGTGTCCCTCACCCTGGGGTCCCGTGTCCCTCACCCCGGGTCCCGTGCCCCTCACCCCGGGGCCCCGTGCCCCTCACCCCGGGGCCCCGTGCCCCTCACCCTGCGTCCCGTGTCCCTCACCCCGGGGTCCCGTGTCCCTCACCCTGGGGTCCCGTGTCCCTCACCCCGGGTCCCGTGCCCCTCACCCCGGGGCCCCGTGCCCCTCACCCCGGGGTCCCGTGTCCCTCACCCCGGGCCCCGTGTCCCTCACCCCGGGTCCCGTGTCCCTCACCCCGGGCCCCGTGTCCCTCACCCCGGGCCCCGTGTCCCTCACCCCGGGGCCCCGTGCCCCTCACCCCGGGGTCCCCGTGTCCCTCACCCCGGGGCCCCGTGCCCCTCACCCCGGGCCCCGTGTCCCTCACCCCGGGTCCCGTGTCCCTCACCCTGGGCCCCGTGTCCCTCACCCCGGGGTCCCGTGTCCCTCACCCCGGGGCCCCGTGCCCCTCACCCTGGCACATGCACTGGGGCTTGAGCACGTAGCCGCAGTTGCCGTTGGCGCTGAACTTGGCGCGGTTCAGCTGCAGCATCCGCCCCTCCGACTGGTAGTTCAGGGCAACTGCAGGCCAGGACGAGAGGGGGTCTGTGCCCGGCCGTGACCTCCCGCCACCCTGCACGGTGCCCAGGAGCCCGGCGGCCGCTGACACAGCGGGGCCCTGGGGCTCACAGGTGCGCACAGCCAGGGCCATGCGTCCGTCCAGGCAGACGGCCCCCCCAGCCCTCAGGCGCCCGAGGACGAGGACCCCAGCCCCGCGCCAGGCGGGTGAAGTTGGCAGGACACTGGGCAGGTCCAGAGCCGCAAGAAAAGCAAGCAGAGGCGCTCAGAGCACAGACCGTACCCCTTCTGGCCTCTGTGCCCCCCAACCTCCCGCCCCCCCAACCTCTGTGCCCCCCAACTTCCGTGCCCCCTGACCTCTGTGCCCCCCAACCTCCCGCCCCCCAACCTCTGTGCCCCCCAACTTCCGTGCCCCCTGACCTCTGTGCCCCCCAACCTTCGTGCCCCCCCTACCTCCATGCCCCCCTGACCTCCATGCCCCCCAGACCTCCCGCCCCCCCAACCTCTGTGCCCCTCAACCTCTGTGCCCCTCAACCTCTATGCCCCCCTGACCTCCGCACCCCCTGGCCTCTGCATCCCCTCTGGCCTCTGCACCTCCCCCCCCCGCCTCCACGCCCCCGACCTCCGCCCCCCTGGCCTCAGTGCCCCTTGGCCTCCGCGCCCTGGGCAGCTGTGTGCACCCACCCATCTGGCAGCCGGCGTTCCAGAAGGGCTGCGGGTTGTAGTTGCTGGAGTCCACGCGGTAGGAGGAGGGGTAGATGCGGGACAGCTGGCGCTGGTTGAAGCGCAGGTACTGCGCCGGCTTCTGCTGCAGGACCTGCTGGGCCCTCGTCTCGCTGAAGGACGACACCTGCCAGCTGGACGCCACTGCGGGCGCCACGGCGGGGTCACGCCTGGGTCAGCCGGCACCCCCCCCCCCGCGCCCCCCGCGCCCGGCGCCCCTCACCCTCTGTGTCCACGTCGTGCGAGCCCACGGACTTCGTGTACTTGACCAGGTCCGACAGGGCCCGCGACAGCTGCATGGTCTTCCTCTGCCGGGCGGCCCTGGGGGGGGGGGGGGGGCGGGGGGTCAGGACCTGGGCCGGCCCCTCCCCTCAGGCCAGCCGGGCTCCGCGGCCAAGAGGCGGCTCCAGGTTCCGCCAGGTCGGCGGGTTCATGGAGAGCGTCCATCCAGCGTCCGTCGGCCCGTGTTCCAGGCCCAGGACGTGCCGTGGACACACAGCGGACGCGCTGGGAGGCGACACGGGGGAGGGGGGGGCGGCACGGAGCCCCCCAGAGGACCCCTCTCTGACCTGTGACCCGGCTGGCCCTCTTGGAGCAAGTGCAGGGCCTGCCCGTCCAGCCGGCCTTCCTCCCGGCCACACCCCGGCCCCCCTGCCCGCCCTCCTGCCCGCCCCCCTGCCAGCCCCCTGCCCGCCCCCTGCCCACCCCCCTGCCCGCCCCCCTGCCAGCCCCCTGCCCGCCCCCTGCCCACCCCCCTGCCCACCCCTCTGCCCGCCCTGAGCCCTCCAGGGCTGGCACATCTGGCTTTGGCCGTGGCCAGGACAATGGCCACTGTCTTTGAGGGTCTGGGGGGCAGGCCCTGACCCTCGGTTCTGGCTGCCCTGTGGGTCCAGGTCCTCGTCCGCCTCCTCCACGCTGGCCACCTTCTTCAGCTTGCGGCTCCTTTTCTGTGGAGGGAGGGCGGTCAGGCCCTGGGGGGTGCGGGAGTCATGCTGGGCCCGCTCTGCCCCTGCAGTGCCCTGTCAGCCGGGCAGGGTGACCCGAGCTCGGGGCACTGGCCAGTGGGGTCAGGGGAGGGCCACAGAGGCCCCTGCTCCGTCCGCCCCAGCCGGGGGTCCGGGCCCAACAGCTGCAGCGGGTGAGGCCGCCAGGAGCGCAGAGGGCAGTGCTGGGAGGTGGGCCGAGGGCCCTGGGGCTGGAGGAGGGACAGGGAGGACCCCCCACAGCTTCCCCCCACCCCCGACCTTGCGCTTGGAGAAGCTGTGCACGAGCAGCCGGCCGTTCCGTCTGCTGGCTCCAGCGTCCTCCCCGGACTCCACGTCCTCCTCAGCCTGGGGGAGGGGGGGCAGACAGGGACGGGTGAGCCCAGCACCAGGCAGGCGGGTGGGGCAGGCGGCTTCTCCAGGGAGCCAGGCGGCCTTCCCGGAGGAGGGGGCTGAGGGGGCTGAGGGGGGGCAGCAGGTGAGCTGGCTGCGGCCCCTTCGGGGGGGCGGGTGCTGCTTGAATCTCACTACGCCCCGTTCTGAGGTTCGGAGTGTTTTCCGCAGGCGGCGGCCGCATAATGAATGCCGTAGCCCTCTGCGAAGCCGGCCTATGTGACCCTCAGGGCAGCGCCACGCCTCTTGCGCTGCCGGCTCCCTGCGGCTCCCTGCAGCGGCCACGGCTCCACCTCCTAAGGCGGACCCCGGCCCTGCCCCCCACAGCTGCTCTGCTCCCCTCGGCCGCGGGGACCCCGGCTGCACAGGACTGAGGCGCACTGGGGTCCCTTCCCTGCCGGGCCCCTGCCCCAGGCACAGCCGGCCCATCCCGCCCAAAGCTCACGCGCAGGCCCAGCCCCCACCCCCCCCAGCCCTCAGCCCCCTGCCCCGCCCCCAGGCCCCTCCAGAGGCTGACAAACTGGTCCAGCTCTGCTGGACCCCAGCCTGACTCCTCAGCGTCCAGGGTGGGGGGCACTGGAGGCCAAGGGCCCGTGATGGACAAGCACATGGAGGCGTGACCCTGACCCGCTGGCCCAGATGCCCACCCACTGCCTGGGCCCCCCTCAGATTCTCTGTGGCTCCACCCGGTCACCCCAGCAGGAGAGAGCAGGTGCTGCCCCCACGTCCTCAGCCCGAGCTTCCCCTCTCCTCCTCCAGGAAGCCTTCCCTGATTGCCTCCCCTCCACCCCTCGGGGACGCTGCTCAGACCAAGGCCCCAGGGCCAGCTGCCCTCCTGTGCGCCCAGGTGCCCCCAGGGGCTGCCTGGCCGAGGAAAGGCAGGGGCCTCACATCGCTGCCCGCCGCCCCCTGGAGCCTCAGGCACTGTCCCCCCCCCCCCCCCGGACATCTTGAGACTGAAAATAAACGGCCACCTGTCAGCCCCCTGCACGGAGAGACCCTCGGGCCTGTAGTGGTGCCAGCTGCCCCTGCACCCCGGGTGGGGGTGGGACACGCACCCACATCTGAATAAGCCCCAGGGCCAGCCCTCCTCACCGCGGTGGGGAGCTGCCCGCCCCCCCGCCCCCCCCCCGTCCCCCGCCGGGCGTGCAGGGCGGTGGGGTCTGTGGTGGGGTGGGCAGGGCTCTCCAGAAACTAGGGGACACTGTGCCCCGCCCCTGACAGGTCTGCACCCCACCTGCCCGAGGCCAGCCGCCTGCCCACACGGCCCTGGGGGCTCGCTGCCCCCGAGGACCCCGACTGCTCAGCCTCGCTGACCCAGGCTGGCACCCCCCGCCCCTCATGCCTGCTGTGACAGCACCCCTGTTCTGTCCCCGAGGACACTGCTCAGAGCTCAGCTGCCCTTTCCCACAAGGCTGTGGGGGGCTCTGGGCAGCTCCCCCCCCCCCACCGCCAGGATGGGCTTGGCCCTGAGATCCGGCCTGCCCCTCCCTGTCACTCAGGAGACCCTACATTGGGAGGGCCTGCCCCCAGCCCCAGGCAATGCTCAAATGGCTCCCTGAGGAGCCGCAGGGGGCAAGGGGCAGGGGCAGGAGGGCAGGGGCAGGGGACAGGGGGCAGGGGACAGGGGGCAGGGGGGCCCAGGCCTCAAGGGGACAGAGCAGTCACACAAACAGGGCAAACCGGCGCTCAGCTACCCCCCGTAACATGGTGAAGTGTGGTCCTGTGCATGTGTACATAGGTGTGCGTGTAGGTGTGCGTGTTTGCACAGGTTTGGGTGTGCAGGCATGCACAAATGTGTGCACAGGTTTCCTGCACATGGGTTCACATGTACAGGTGTGTGCGTGTGTGTACCGAAATGCAGGTGTGTGTGGGTTTATATACACAGGTGTGTGCAGTTGTACACGTGTGTGTGTGTGTGCATGCACGTGTGCATGCAGGTGTGCACGTGTAGGTGTGCACATGTGCAGGTGTGCGCGGACACGCATGGTGTCTGCACGTGCACGCTGGCATCGGCAGGCTCACCGTGCGGCCCTCGGCCCTGTGCCCAGGCCTCCTCGGCAGCGGCAGCGCGGACACGGCCAAGTCGTTCAGGTCCTCGCAGTCGCGGATCTTCGCCTCCTTGATCAGGGAGTCCAGCTTCCTCTTGGCGATGTGCTCCACCCGCTTCCGGTTAACGGAGGCCTGGGCAGCCAGAGCCGGCCTGGCGTCAGTCCCAGCCCTCGGGCAGCCGATGACCAGCCCGGGGCCTGGCAGGACCAGAGGGAGCCGGGGCCCGGCTCAGCCTCTCCACGGTGCCGGACGCACGCTCTCCCTTGCATCACCCGCGGGTCCTCACCACCCTGACCCCCAGCGACAGGCAGGCCCGGACCCCAGGCCCATCGACTCTGGCTCCGCCCCCCTCAGCCGCAGGACGCTGCCCTCGGACCGGCCAGCACTCACAGGACGCCCGCCCATCCCCGCCGGCTCCGCTCCCGGGCCTGCACAGCGCCCACCCGCTCAGCAGCTCGGGGCCTGAGATCCCGCCAGGCGCCTGAGGAGATGGGGGGGTGGGGACAGGCGGCCCGGCCCACAGGGGGCTGGTCCGTGTCGCCTCCACGTGCCCTCTTTGCCGGGCAGTCCCCAGGGGGCCCTGATGAACTCTGACCCCCAGGGCAGGGCCTGGGCTGTGGGCCGCTGGGTGCTCTGGGCACAGGTGGGGC
Organism: Eptesicus fuscus; assembly: GCF_027574615.1. Classification (NCBI taxonomy): domain Eukaryota; kingdom Metazoa; phylum Chordata; class Mammalia; order Chiroptera; family Vespertilionidae; genus Eptesicus; species Eptesicus fuscus. Next base: position 972,177 of record NC_072481.1, on the reverse strand, counting down.
GGGATGCCAGGCCGACCTCACAGCACCGGGCTCACCGTCGCCTCGGGCCACGCGGCCTCGCAGGCAGGAGGCGGCACAGGGCTCCCTAAAACAGCCGCCGCGGGGCCCGGGGAGCCACGTGTGGCCTGGATGCGGCCCGGCGGACGGGGGTGCTAATGAGAGGCCGTGGGCCCACAGCACCCCCCCCCCCGGCCAGCTGCCCGGCCCCTCTCTCCTGGCCGCCCCCCTGGCCCCCCCGACCCCACTCACATCCCCATTGAGGAGCTTGCAGTCCTCGTCCATCTCGTCCGCGCTGTCCTCGTCCGACACCTCGCCCTCCTCCGCGTCCTCGCTGATGTTGGGGGGCAGCTTCTTGCCCTGCGGGGGAGGGGCCGTGGGGGCGGGTTCAGCCGCAGGGGCACGGGGAGCGCTTCGCAAGCGTGCGCGGGTCCCAGGCCGTGGGGCTGGGCCGGCCGGGGCAGCCGTGTGGGAGGGGACGCCTGTGTGTGCCTGCGGAGGCCCCAGACGGCGTGGCCACCGTGGGGAGACTGAGGCAGGTCAGGGGCAGGTGGTACAGAGCCCCAGTCCGAGGAGCAGGGCCCTGCCCCGCCCTGCCCCCGCCCTGCCCCCCGCCCTGCCCCTGCCCTGCCCCCGCCCTGCCCCCCGCCCTGCCCCCGCCCTGCCCCCTGCCCCCGCCCTGCCCCCGCCCTGCCCCCGCCCTGCCCCCTGCCCTGCCCCCTGCCCCCGCCCTGCCCCCCGCCCTGCCCCCTGCCTCCCGCCCTGCCCCTGCCCTGCCCCCGCCCTGCCCCCCTGCCCGAGTCAGGGCCCAGCAAGATGCACCCCAGCCCCAGGAGGCAGGCCGGGCTCACCTTCACCAGGATCTTGCCCTTGAGCATCTGTGGGGAGGGCAGGCTGGAGGCGTCCTCGCTGCTCACGGACGACAAGTCCAGCTTGTCCCCGAGGATGTCGGTCAGGTACTGGGCCATCTTCTTCTGCTGGACCACGCTGCAGTGGTTCTCGATGGACAGGATCACCGGGTACCTGCGGCCCATGCGGGGGGGGGCGGGGCAGTGAGGCCGGGGAGGGTGGGCCCACCTGTGCGGACCCAGGGGCCCTGCTGCACGGAGCGAGAGGGGTCTCCCCAGGAGCCCGGGATGCACGGGGCGGCCGGCCCCTCGGGGAGGGGACCCCCAGCAGCTCTGAAAAGCACCTGCAGGTGTGAGGGCCGCGGGGAGGCCTGAGGGTGGAGAAGGCGCGCACTTGCCCGGCCCGAGAGGCTCAGTGGCTGAGCATCGACCTATGAACCAGGAGGTCAGGGTTCGATTCCCGGTCGGGGCACAGGCCCAGGTTGTGGGCTCGATCCCCAGTGGAGGGCGTGTAGGAGGCAGCCGATCCAGGATTTTCTCTCATCATGGATGTTTCTCCCTCTCCCTCTCCCTCTCCCTTCCTCTCTGACATCAATAAAGATATATTTAAAAGAAAAAAGAAGGCGTGTGCGCCTGCCCCAGGCGAGAACCAAGGCGCTGGAGCTCCAGGAAAACAGAGGGGCCGCAGGTCGCGGTCGTGGCTCACAGGAGCGGAGGAAGCCAGGGCGCCAGGCGAGCACCGGCCGAGGGTGAGGACGGGACCCGCTGGCCCGACCCTGCGGCTGCCCCGGGCCCGGCGGTGGCCCCTGAAGAGCAGCGTCTGGGAGAACAGGGCCTGCCTGGTGCAGCCGGGCTGTTCCTTATGTTCTGCCGTTGTTTGATTTTTTTAAAAACCAAGCACACATTCTACTTGGATTTTTGCCAGAAAAACAACACGGTCCTTTCAGGAAATGTAGGTCACTCAGACGGGAGGCCGCGAGGCAGCCGGGCGACAGGCAAGCCCTGGGACGTGGAGACGGCCGGCCGGTCTTGGGCGAAGGTGTGCACCGCCCGTGTCTCCGGCCAGGAGGGGGCCTGCGCCGGGGCGGGGGGCAGGGGGCAGGGGAGAACCCTGAGTCTGCAGAGATGCTGCCGGCCCGCAGGGGGCGAGCTCGGTCCTGAGACCCCACAGCACTGGTGCCTGGGCAGCCTCAGGGCCCTGTGAGTCCAGCTCCGCTCAAGTCGGCCGCCCTGCAATCCAGGGGCCATCACCGCCCCCCCCCGCCCCCTCCCCCGTCCCCTCCCCCGTCCCCCGCCCGCCTCTCTCCTCTCTGCCTAGACTCGGCGGTAACACTAACGGCACCGGGAGGCGGCTGCTGCTCCAGAAATGAAATGGGATTTTGTCAACAGTGTCTGTGGCCGCCGCTGAGTGACAGCGAATGGAGTCTGGGCACAGGGCTGGCTAATTAGTGTGGAGGCATGCGGCTGTGTGTGTGTGTGTGTGTATGCATGTGAGTGCATGTGTGTGCGTGTGTGTGTGTGTGTGTGCACCCACACAGCCCCACCCGCACGCTGGCCTCTCTCCGGGGCCACTCCCGGCCCAGCCGTCCTCAGCAGAGACCCTGGAGCCAGCCGCTCGGCCACTCCAACCGCAGCCCGGAAAGGCGTGGGCAGGGCAGGGGCAGGGGCGGGAGGAGCCCTCGAGGCCCACCTCCGGGGCGGTCTTTGCCACTCACTCGTTCTTTTTTTTCTTTTTTTTGGTTAATCCTCACCCGAGGATATGTTCCCACTGACTTTTAGGGAGAGTGGAAGAGAGGGAGAGAGACAGAGAGAAACAAGGATGTGAGAGAAGCACGTCGATGGGTTGCCTCCTGCGCACGCCCCGACCAGGGCCCGGGCCGGGGAGGAGCCTGCACCCGAGGTACGTGCCCTTGACCGGAATCGAACCCGGGCCCCTTCCGTCCCCAGGCCGACGCTCTATCCACTGAGCCGCCCCACAGGGCCACTCACTCGTTCTTGACGAAGGCGTACTTGTTGATGGTCTCGATGACGTCTTTGAAGAGGATCTTGGAGGTCAGGGTGTAGCCGTGGTGCACGATGGGCTCCCCGTCCGGCCCGTCCCAGCAGTCCACTGCGGGCAGGAGACCCGTCAGCGCCGGCCGCCGTGCCCGGAGCCCACGGCCCTGAACTCCGACAGAGGGGGCCCCTGGCTCCGGGACCAGCCTGCCCGGCCGAGGGAGACACCCCGCCCAGAGACCCCCAGGGCTCCGGGGCCACCCCCACACGGGACACGCCGGCCCGTGGCCAGGCCCGGCCCTCCGGCTGGGGGTGGCGGCCCCGAGCCCCGCACGCACCCTCCACGCAGCGGCAGCCGGCCTGCAGCACCCAGGCGTACATGTCGGCCCGCGACTGGGACATGAGCTGGTCGCCCACGAGGTAGGTGTTGTGGGAGGAGGTGATGAAGTAGTGGCTCAGCGGCCGCGTCATGTCCTGGTGCACGCGGTGGTGCTCGGGGTTGAAGATGTCGCCCGCCGGGCTGCGCGTGTAGTTGGTGAATCCTGGGGGCATGTGGGGGGGCTCAGCCCCGGTGCCGGGCCGTCTCGGGATGCCCCGGCCCCCCAGCCCCCCGGCCATGCCCCGCCCCCCGCCCCCCCAGAGCAGGGAGCGGCTGCACAGGCTGCCGCCCGGGCCCACGGGCTGCCCCTCGGCGCCCCCACACCCCACGGCCGCCTGGGATGGCGGTGGGACGGGGACGCCCACTCACCGTCGATGCCCAGCACGCCCTTGCTCTTGTTTTCGGGGCAGGGCTCGAACTGCTCGATGATGTCCTGGCAGCTTTCGAGCGTCACCCCCGTCATCTGGGCCGGAGAAGGGGCAGAGCCGGGCCAGCCCGTCACTCGCCGGGCCTCCGCCTCCCGCCGGCTCTGACGCCAGGTCAGGGCTGCCCGCGGCGGGCGCGGCTCTGGCCCTGCCCGGGGCTCCCCTGCCCGGGGCTCGCTGGCCACCTCCAGCATCACGTGACGGGGCTGTGGCCAGCGGACCGGGGGTCACGTGGCTTTGGCTCTCAGGATCCTTCCAGCAGGGAAGGGCTCTTCGGCCCCATCGGCGGGGCCACCCCCACGGCCGCGTTAGGGGCCCTGAGTGCTGTGGCCAGGGGCGGGCGTGGCAGGGGCAGGGCCCGGCCCACATCCCCCGGAGAAGCCCGGCGCCCAGGCTCCTGCCCCCCTGCTGCTCCCAAGGCCTCCAGCTCAGGGGGCGGAGCCAGCCAGACCCCGTGGTGGGAACAGGAACAGGCGGGGAGGCGGGACGGGGAAGCCCAGGCCCACGGGGCCCCACACGGAAGACCCGGCCGTGGTCGTGGGGGGCTCCCTCTGGAGGCCGGGGTGCCCGCCCGCGGGCCCACCTTCTGCTCCGCCTCCAGGAAGCGCTGCAGGTCGGCGGCGGCCAGGTGGTCCTTGTGGCCGCTGTAGGCCAGCAGGAGCAGGTAGAGGTCCCGGCGGGTGGACATCATCTTGTAGAAGGCGCAGAACTCCTCGAAGCCCAGCGTGCCCTGCTGGTCGTCCGTGTCCGCCTCCTGCAGCGCGAGGCCGTGGGTCCCGGCGCCCACCCAGCCCCTCCCACAGGGGTCCCCCGGGCCCACCCCACTTCCTTTATTCTAACCCTCCCCCGAGGACACTTCTCCACTGGTTTTTAGAGAGAGAGTGGGAGAGGGAAAGACAGAAACATCGATATGAGAGAAACACATCGACTGGTTGCCTCCTGCACGCGCCCCCGACCAGGGCCCGGGCCGGGGAGGAGCCTGCACCTGAGGTACGTGTCCTTGACCGGAATCGAACCCGGGACCCTTCAGTCGCAGGCCGACGCTCTATCCACCGAGCCAAACCAGCTAGGGCCCCACCCCCACTTCTCAGTCGTCCCCACAAATCCACCCTCCTCATTCCAACGCCACTGCCCAGGTCACGGCCCGCGATCGCTCCCCGGCCCCCCCTGACTCAGCACGGAGGCCAGAGTGCCCCTCCCCGTCCCCGCCTCCGAGCCTCTCAAGGGGCCCCGCAGCTGAGCCAGCCCGTGACCCGCACTGCGGGCCAGCAGCCCCTGGAGCCAGCGTCCACCCTGGCTTGGGCGCCTGTAGTGACAATGGGTGCCGCCGAGCAGACGGGCGCCGGGCCACGGCGTGCACGGGTCCCGGCTCACAGCGGAGGCGAGAGGACGCTGGTCTTGGCCACGGTTGGCGTTTTGCAGAGAGTGGCTCACACAGGGCCCACGGGAACCCACCGGGGCAAGGCCACCGGCACCTCAACAAGCCGTGGGCCCCTCATGAGCCAACGGCCTCAGGGGCACCTCTGAGGGGCCAGGCCCTGGGGACGCCTCGGCCGGGGACAGGGCTCAAGGCCGGGGACAGACCCGAGGACAAGGGTGCCCAGTGACAGGCCGGGCCGCCAGGCCCTGAGGAGCTACGAGCTGGGAGTCCCTGACCCTTAGAAGGTGCTGCTCAGACCCTGAGTGCTGCCCGGCTGGCGTGGCTCAGTGGCTGAGCATTGACCTATGAACCAGGAAGTCACAGTTCAATTCCTGGTCAGGGCACATGCCCAGGCCGTGGGCTTAACCCCGGTAGGGGGCGTGCAGGAGGCAGCCGATCAATGGTTCTCTCTCATCACTGAGGTTTCTATCACTCCCTCTCTCTCCTTTCCCTTCCTCCCTGAAATCAGTAAAAAAATATTTTGAGCCGAAACCGGTTTGGCTCAGTGGATAGAGCATCGGCCTTCGGACTCAAGGGTCCCAGGTTCGATTCCGGTCAAGGGCATGTACCTTGGTTGCAGGCACATCCCCAGTGGGGGGTGTGCAGGAGGCAGCTGGTCGATGTTTCTCTCTCATCGATGTTTCTAACTCTCTATCCCTCTCTCTTCCTCTCTGTAAAAAACCAATAAAATATATTTAAAAAAATATATTTTGAAAAATACCCTGAGTGCTGAAAATGGTTCTTTGCCCCGGCGGGGTGCAGGTGGGGACAGGCCGGGAACATGACCGGCTGGAGGTGACCCCAGTGAAGGGGCGGGCAGCACCACGGACAGCGGCGCTCGCCTGACCCGGACCCGCGGACGAGTGCTTCCTTCTGTGGCCGCACAGGCGGGAGGCGGGGGGCCGGGGTGGGGGCCGGGTCCCCGAGGCCCCTCATCACCAATGAGCCAGGAGGTCACAGCCACCCCCACATCCCGCCCCCAACGAGAGCAGGGCTCCCGGGAAAGCTGGGTCCCGGCCTGTGCTCCTGGTGGCTGCCTCCCCGGCACGGAGGCGGGCGCCCGGCGGGGCCCAGCGTCTCACTCCAGGACCCCAGTGCGCGTGCCGGGCACCCGTGTCAAGGCTGGGACGGGCCAGAGCCACGTGCGACGGGGCCCAGCAGATGCCAAGGGCCTGGCGTGCCCGGTGCAGGTTTGAGGGCAGCCCGGCGTCTGAGCTGCCAGGACGGGCCGTGCAGGTCAGAGGCCCCTTCGAGCAGGGCCGGTCTGGCACCCCCCCTCCAGGGGCGGCTGGAGCCGAGCACAGAGGCCGTCTGTCTGGCGCACAGGGTGGCCGTGTGCCCACTGGGCTCTGCCTGAGCAGCACAGCCGGATGCGGGGGGGGGCTGCCTGCTCTCCACCCAGCTGCTGTCCCCGGCAGTGGCTACAAATGCTCCATGAGCCCGGGTGGCTCAGTGGTTGAGCGTCGACCTATGAACCAGGAGGTCACGGCTCGATTCCCAGTCAGGGCACGTGCCCGGGTTGTGGGCTCCATCCCCAGCAGGGGCCGTGCAGGAGGCAGCCGGTCAACGATGCTTCTCTCTCACTCATGTTTTCACTAGTATCTCTCTATCCCTCTCCCTTCCTCTTTTTCTAAAAAACCAATAAAAACACATTTTTTTAAATAAAAATGCTCCGTGAGACCTGAAAGGCAGAGCGACTCCCCAGCCCCCCACCCCCACGGGGCCGGGCGGCGGCTTTGCTCCCCACAAACGGACCAGCAGCCGAGCCGGGAGCCGCCCGGGAGCCGCCCGGGAGCTTGTTAGGCCCTGAGGCCCGAGGGCTCGCTGGCCCTCGCCCACACCCACTGTCGTCTCAGACACAGTGACGCGACGCCCAGCCACTCTGCGTCCTCCACACGTCTCCCTCCGATCGGGCGATCGCGGGCGGACAGGGCACTGCGGTGCTGACACTGCCAGCGGAGCTGCTCGGCCTCCCTCCCCCGCGCCCGCCGAGCGTGACCACCGTCTGTCACGAGAGCCCGGCAGGAGCGCCAGGGCTGCACCTGGCAGAGCGGTCAGGCTGCGTGAGTGGTGCATGTGTATGTGTGCACACGTGTGTGCATGCATGTGCCAACGAGGGCCTAGATGTGCACATATGTGTGCATCTGCATGCATGTGCCTGTGTATGCCTATGGGTGCTCACGTGCACACATGTGTGCCTGTGTGTGTGCAAGTGTGTGTGTGTGTGTGTGTGTGTGTGTGTGTGTGTGTGCGCCTAGTGTAGCCTCTCCCGGCTACAGTGAGAATGAGGCCCCAATTACCGACAGGACAGGCCTCTGCTCGGCTGAAGGTGCGTTTTCCCAGCTTCTCACACCAGGTGGTTGGGGACCAGGCCTGCTGCCCATCAGGGGCACGTGGCACCGGAATCCCACCAGGAAAAGTGCACCCCATTAGGTGGGAAAGGGGGTGCAGCCTCCTGTGGGTGGTCTCCTCACTGACCAGCGCCTGCCGGAGTGCCCAGCTCCGCTGGCCAAGCTGTGTCCCCTGCCATTTGCTGCAGCCCCAGGACTGACCTGCCCCCGACACGCCCCTGCCCCCGACACGCCCCTGCCCCCGACACGCCCCTGCCCCCGACACACCCCTGCCCCCGACACGCCCCTGCCCCTGCCCCCGACACGTCCCTGCCCCAGACACGCCCCTGCCCCTGCCCCCGACACGCCCCTGCCCCCGACACGCCCCTGCCCCAGACACGCCCCTGCCCCCGACACGCCCCTGCCCCCGACACGTCCTGCCCCAGACACGCCCCTGCCCCCGACACGCCCCTGCCCCCGACACGCCCCTGCCCCAGACACGCCCCTGCCCCTGCCCCCGACACGCCCCTGCCCCAGACACGCCCCTGCCCCTGCCCCCGACACGTCCCTGCCCCAGACACGCCCCTGCCCCAGACACGCCCCTGCCCCCGACACGTCCCTGCCCCAGACACGCCCCTGCCCCCGACACGCCCCTGCCCCTGCCCCCGACACGCCCCTGCCCCAGACACGCCCCTGCCCCAGACACGCCCCTGCCCCAGACACGCCCCTGCCCCTGCCCCCGACACGTCCCTGCCCCCGACACGCCCCTGACCCCAGACACGCCCCTGCCCCCGACACGCCCCTGCCCCTGACACGCCCCTGCCCCAGACACGCCCCTGCCCCCGACACGCCCCTGCCCCAGACACGCCCCCGCCCCCCGACACGCCCCTGCCCCAGACACGCCCCTGCCCCAGACACGCCCCTGCGCCAGACACGCCCCTGCCCCCGACACGCCCCTGCCCCAGACACGCCCCTGCCCCCCGACACGCCCCTGCCCCAGACACGCCCCTGCCCCCGACACGTCCCTGCCCCAGACACGCCCCTGCCCCAGACACGTCCCTGCCCCAGACACGCCCCTGCCCCCCGACACGCCCCTGCCCCTGACACGTCCCTGCCCCCGACACGCCCCTGCCCCAGACACGCCCCTGCCCCCCGACACGCCCCTGCCCCAGACACCCTGCCCCCGACACGCCCCTGCCCCAGACACGCCCCTGCCCCAGACACGCCCCTGCCCCTGACACGTCCCTGCCCCAGACACGCCCCTGCCCCAGACACGCCCCTGCCCCCCGACACGCCCCTGCCCCGACACGCCCCTGCCCTGACACGCCCCTGCCCCAGACACGCCCCTGCCCCCGACACGCCCCTGCCCCGACACGCCCCTGCCCCCGACATGTCCTGCCCCAGACACGCCCCTGCCCCCGACACGCCCCTGCCCCCGACACGCCCCGGCCCCGACACGCCCCTGCCCCCGACACGCCCCGGCCCCCGACACGCCCCTGCCCCCCGAAACGTCCCTGCCCCAGACACGTCCCTGCCCCGACACGCCCCTGCCCCCGACACGTCCCTGCCCCAGACACGCCCCTGCCCCAGACACGTCCCTACCCCGACACGCCCCTGCCCCAGACACGTCCCTGACCCAGACACGTCCCTGCCCCGACACGCCCCTGCCCCCGACACGCCCCTGCCCCCGACACGTCCCTGCCCCGACACGCCCCTGCCCCCGACACGTCCCTGCCCCAGACACGTCCCTGCCCCAGACACGTCCCTACCCCGACACGCCCCTGCCCCAGACACGTCCCTGACCCAGACACGTCCTTGCCCCGACACGCCCCTGCCCCCGACACGTCCCTGCCCCAGACACGTCCCTGCCCCGACACGCCCCTGCCCCCGACACGCCCCTGCCCCCACACGCCCCTGCCCCCACACGCCCCTGCCCCCCACACGCCCCTGCCCCCACACGTCCCTGCCCCCCACACGCCCCTGCCCCCACACGCCCCTGCCCCCCACACGCCCCTGCCCCCGACACGCCCCTGCCCCCCACACGCCCCTGCCCCCCACACCCCCCTGCCCCCACACGCCCCTGCCCCCCACACGCCCCTGCCCCCTGACACGCCCCTGCCCCAGACACGCCCCTGCCCCCGACACGCCCCTGCCCCCAGACACGCCCCTGCCCCCGACACGCCCCTGCCCCCACACGCCCTGCAGCCCGGGAGCCCCCACGTGGTGCAGCCCCGGCCATGCCTCACCTTGAACATCTGCTTCACCCGCTGCCGGGGCAGGTTCACGTTCAGCTTGTGCAGCAGCTGCAGGACCTCGCCGATGCTCAGGCTGCCGTCCCCGTTCTTGTCGGCCTCGTCGAACGTCTGCTTCAGCCACTTTGGGGCGAGTTAGGGGGCAACACGGTCTCGCAGGCCCCGCGCGCCCCCAGGCCCAGCCCACGCACCCCTCCCTCTCCCGCTCCCACACGTGCGGCCGGCCCGGCCGTGCCGCCAGGATATTGGTCCCTGGTGCGCTGGCGGCGCGCCAGGCTGTCCTCGTCGCTGATGCCGGCCAGGAGGTAGCGCAGGCCGGTGACCCAGGTGCGCGCCTCGTCGCCGCTGGGCGAGACCAGGTCCAGCGACTGGCGGTGGCTGCCGTGGTAGATGCTGAAGCAGCAGTTGGGGTCGAAGCTGCCGTCGGGGTAGCGCTGGAAGATCTCCGACTGCCGGCCCTCGCTCACCTCCTGGATGGAGTCGATGGAGACTGCGGGGCGGGGCGTCACAGCCTCCCCAGGGCAGGCCCCCCCACGCCCCCCCAGCGGCCCCGGGAGCCCCCCACACTCACTCTTGGCCTTCTCATTCTTGCGCGAGGGCCGCCAGCGGATGCAGGAGCGATGCTCGTCCAGGAAGTAGAAGCGCACGAGGCCCTTGGCGCCTCCGCGGAGCTTCACCATCTGGGTCCCGGCCTGCATGGCGCTCATGCAGCGCTCCACTGGGCGCGGCCGGCAGCGGTGGACGGGCGAGGGCGGGGACAGGCGGACAGGGCGCCGTGAGCACGCAGCACCCCGCACCCGTGCAGCCCGCCCCACCCCCACGCGCTAAGGTGGGCGCCGAGACCCCTCATCCACCCGCCACACGGCCACAGGGGCCGAGCGCAGACGCCAGGGCTGCTGTGGCCCCGGTGCTGGCACCGGGTGCCAGTCCCACCGGGGACCCTGCCCCGGGGCCAGAGCCCTCGGAGACACAGCGAGCCTGCAGCCGGCCTGCTGCCCCCCCCAGTGCTCCCCGCGAGGCCTCAGACAGACCCCCGCCCACGCCCCCCCACCACCTGGCCCCCCCCAGCGGCCGCCGTGGCCTCCCCAAAGGCTCTGCGCAGGAGAGAGACTCGGTGGCTGAGCTCCTGGCAGGAGCCTCGGTGCCAGGCACAGGCGAGCGCCCCCCACGACGCCAGCCTGGCTCCCCACGCCTGCGCCCCCGCCTGGCACACTCACGAAGCCGCCCTCCTGTGCGTAGCAGGTGTCGCCCCCAGGGAGGCCCCGCCCACGCAGGTCGGGCTCCAAAGCCAGAGCCTTCCCCGACCCAGCCCCCGGCCCCTCCCCGCACCCTCCCCTCTGCGCCCCATTGCTGCCTGCCGCTCGCACCCCCAGGACCAGGGCTGCTGCTGCCTGGACACAGGCCCCTGGGGTTGGGGGGCGGCCGGCGGAGAGGGGCTTGGGAAGGGCCATGGCTCGGGCTCCAGCACCCGGGCTGCAGGCGCTGCCGCCTCCACTGGGCCAGGGGCCCCCGCCCTGAGCCACAGCTTCAGAGCCGCCCGAGGGCCCGGCCAGCATGTCCCCGGGGCCACCCCCACCTGCCCGCCCGCCTGCACTCAGCCTCCAGGCCCGGGCAGCAGAGGGGCACTGAGGGAGCCCGGCCCCGAGGAGGCCCCGGCCCGAGGCCAAGGCTGGTGGGCACGCCCAGGCCTGTCACCTGGACCGGGCGGGGCTCTGGCCAGGGCGGGCAGGCGGTCCCTGCCCCTCACCTCCTGGGCCGAGCTGCCACGCTCCCTCCGACCCAGAGGACGGCCTCCGCCAGGCGGGCCAGGCTCCCTTGGTCCGGCTGGAGGTTGACGACCAGGGGATGGACATGCCCAGGTGATGGCCGGGGTGGGCGCCCGGGGCAGGCACGAGCTCCCCAAGGCCCCCTTCTCTCTGTCAGTGCCCCCGAGGCCCCGTGGGGCTGCTCCTGGGCCTCTCTGGCCTTGGCCCGCCTGCCACCTGCTGTCCGAAGGCCCCCAGTCCAGCCCCCGCCCCCCCCCGACCAGGACTAGGGACAGATCCAAAAACAAGCTGAGACTCAGCGTCCGTGGATGGGGAGCCTCCGGCCTCTGCCCGCCCGCCCAGCCTCTGTCCGATCCCTGAGCTAATCCGGCCCAGCTGGCCCGCGGATTGAGGCCGAGGGGACCGAACAGGCAGCGGGGACTCTCCAGGCCCCGACCACGCGCCCCACAGCCCGGCTGAGCAACGTCAGGCAGGACAGACGCGGGGAGGCGGGGGGGGGGGGGGAAGCCCAGTGAGCACGGCTTTCGTGGTAGCACCCTCTGGGGTGCACCCCCAGGCCCTGCTGGGGGCGTCTCCCCACGGTGCTCCCACTCTGGACACCAAGGCTGCTGCCATCTCTCCGTCCCAGCCTGGGCCGCCCTCCCCCCCGCCCCCCGGCCATGGGAAGGGGAGTCCTCAGGCCCCCCCAGCCGACGGCCCCTCCTTCCTGCTCCCCAAGCCCCCAGAGGACGCAGCGCCCCAGGAGGAGGAGCCCTCGCTCAAGCCGGGAGTGGGGTTCGTTCCGTGGTGTCGGGGAGCTCGCCCTCGTCCTGACAGCACAGCCAGCACCTCTGCCCGCTCCCCACCCCCCGCCCCGCCCCCCGGGGAGGCTGGGAAATCAATTCAATCTTCAACCAAACCCACAGGGGACACCCCCAGGCTCTCGGGACGCACGCACACGCTGACCCTCCCCCCCTTTGCACCACGGGCTCACGCCTCCCGTCCCTGGTGCCTTCATTGAGCCAGCACGCTCGGCGGCGGCGAAGGGGCCGTGCCCACATTCCCGCCTCCCTGACCCCCGCCAGCCCCTCCACCGGCCCTGCTCACCCATCCCCAGCCCCTCCCTCCTCCAAACTTCTTGGCCTTTGAAGGACCTTTAAGTGGCCACTTGCTGAGCCCACTTTACGTAGAAGCAACAGCAGGACACGTGGCCCTGCCTCCCCTCCCCCGTCCTCGCACCTCCTCTGGCCCCTCCTCTTGCTCTGCTGAGGGCCCCGCTCAGCATACAGCAGGCGCTCATCTGTGCTTGGGTGGGGAAGAGGGAGGGCAGAGGCCGCGCGGATCAGCTGGACCAGCCGGCCGCTGGCCAGCGCCTCCAGGGGGAGGGACGGGCCCCCACAGACGCCGGGTTACCCACACTTCCGAGAGCAGCTCCCGCCTGGTCTGGGGGCCTCCTCCCCAACTGCTTTTATTTTATCAGAGCGTGTGAGTCTGCTTCTCACCCTCCGGCCCCCAGACCCAGGACCCAGGACCCCGGAGCGGGAGTCAGGGCTGGCCTGAGGGGCCACACAGGCAGTGCGGCCTGGGGGAGCTTGGCAGGGTCTGCAAAGCCCGGTCTGGGGATGGCTGAGGGGGGCAGCTGGGAGGGAGGACACACCTGTCCTTCCCCACCCCCCCACCTGTCCTTCCCCCACACCCCCCACCTGTCCTTCCCCCACACCCCCCACCTGTCCTTCCCCCACACCCCCACCTGTCCTTCCTCACACCCCCCACCTGTCCTTCCCCACACCCCCCACCTGTCCTTCCCCATACCCCCCACCTGTCCTTCCCCACACCCCCCACCTGTCCTTCCCCACACCCCCCACCTGTCCTTCCCCACACCCCCACCTGTCCTTCCTCACACCCCCCCACCTGTCCTTCCCCACACCCCCCACCTGTCCTTCCCCATACCCCCCACCTGTCCTTCCCCACACCCCCCACCTGTCCTTCCCCACACCCCCCACCTGTCCTTCCCCACACCCCCCACCTGTCCTTCCCCCACACCCCCCCGTCCTTCCCCACACCCCCCAGTCCTTCCCCACACCCCCACCTGTCCTTTCCCCACACCCCCCTGTCCTTCCCCCACACCCCCCTGTCCTTCCCCCACACCCCCCTGTCCTTCCCCACACCCCCCACCTGTCCTTCCCCACACCCCCACCTGTCCTTCCCCACACCCCCCACCTGTCCTTCCCCACACCCCCACCTGTCCTTCCCCGCACCCCCACCTGTCCTTCCCCACACCCCCACCTGTCCTTCCCCCACAGGCTCTCTCCCTGCACCCCACCAGGGGTAGGCTGTCCTCAGGATGGCCCCCTCAGAGCTCCTCCCCGCACCCTTGCTCCCCGTACCCGCCCCCCCACCTCCATGGCAGTAATCACAGGTGATAGTCCCACAGGGAGGGCTATTAATAGCTATCCGGCCTCTGCCCTCGCAGGTGCCCTGGTCTGTGGTTCGGGGGCTCCTGGCCAGGCCCCAGTTCAGAGGCTGGGAGGGCCCACAGGCACCCACCTCTGCCAGAGCCGCTCAGGGAGCTGCCCAGCCTGTGGGAACGGCCCCAGGGAGCCCCGGGAGCAGCGGGAAAGGAAGGAGGCTCAGCGGCGGCCAGGGCGGGCGCGCATTCCTGAAAAGTCACCAGATGGAGCCTCGGGAGGAGAGGAAGCTCCCGCCAGGCGAGGGGAGGGGCTCAGAGCCAGGGAGGGTCCTCCAGGCGCCGGTGGAGCCAGCCCTGCCCCCACCCCACCGGGCCCTCGGGCAGCAGCCGGCCTGGCAGAGCGGGCAGAGCCTCAAGGAGACAGGAAGCAGAAGGCCGAACCCGTCCATCGTCCGCAGCCTCAGCCCCTCCTCCAGGGCAACGGCCGCAGAGCAGCTTCCTGGGGAGCCGGGGCCTCGCGGGGAGAGGGCGGGCCAGGCCTCCACGTCTGACCCCCTGCTGTCCCCATCCCTCCTCAGGACCCCAGACGGCTCCCTGCCTCCTGCCCCGAGGTGGGCTCCTCGGGCCTCACCGGACCCTCCCGGGTGCCACGCCCCACACGCCCACCGCTGACCGGAGGGAGCTCAGGTGCGCATCCCGGGGCCGGAAGGCCGGCGAGAATCTCCGCCAACAGCAGCGCAGCGGCCGGCCGGGCCGTGGGCCAGGCCCTGAGTCCCTGGGGTGAGCCTGCTGCTCCCTGAGCTGGGCGCCTGAGGGACCCACAGGAGGGGTGGCTCCCAGGACCTGCCTGCGGATGGAGCCCTCCTTGGGAGCCCCCCTGGGTCCCCACCCTCAAGACACAGTCTCGGGGGTCCTCGGGCCCCTGGGGCGGCTGGAGCAGGTGGACTTCCCTCTCCCTCCGCCAACCTCCCAGCCCAGCACACGGCCGGTGGGGGCCCCGTGGGGGGCTGTCCGAGTCAGCGACCTCCTCTCCCCGCCCCACTCCCCCCACCCCGCCCCCCGCTCCCCAGGACCAGAGAAAAGCTCCTGTCCCTGTCCTGGTCCTGGTCCTGGGGGGGCGGGGGCCGTTGCCCTGCCGGAGGCCACGCCCACAGGAGCCCACGCAGGAAGCGGGTCCAGCCTGCGGGAGCCCACGTGCGCCAGCTGGGCACGCAGACCCGGGGAGAAACTGACACTCTGATTACTCAGCCCCTCCTCGCGCCCCTCCCCGCGGCCCGCGTGCACAGAGCCCCCGGCACCGAGGCGGCCCCCCGCGGCCCCGGACACACGCCGCCCCGGAGAGCAGCGCTTCCGTCCACAGGCTCCGGAGACGGTGCCAGGAGCCGGAGGCTGTCGTCATCAGCTCATTAGCTGGGCAGATGGAGGCCGGACAAGACTCGGGCCATCTGCTCGTCCTCGGCCGCACACCCAAGACCGGCTCTCCCGGGAGTGGGAGCGGGCGGACGCGCCTCCCAGCACCAGCCGAGCCAGGAGTGTCCGCCTGAGCAGCCCACCCACCGCTGCCACGCCGCCCGGTCACAGAGGGCAGCTCGGCCGGGGGGCGGGGGGAGGACAGCGCACAGGCCAGGCGCTCGCTCTGAAGGCTCCCACGCCCCGGCAGGGCTGCCCCATGCTGTCCTCTCGTCCATGACAGGCTCAGAGAGGGCCGGTGCCTTGCTCGAGGCCACACAGCTCCTGGGCACGCCGCCCCTGCGCCCTACACGCGCTCCCAAGCCTCCGGGCCCCTCCCAGTGCCACGCCAGTCCGAGGGCATCGGAAACCGGGGCCGGGACCACCCGAACCGCCCGAAGGCCAGCCCTGCCCGCCTGGACCCAGCCCTTAGCCAGGAAGTCCCTCTGCTGTCCGGGGCCAGTCCTGCTACACCAGCGTCTGTGCCCTCCGGCCAGGCGGCTGCTGCCCTGTCCGTGGTGCTGACCGGAGCTCAGACACCGCACCTCCACCCGCCAGCAATTAGGGGGAGGGGAGGTTGCACCAGGCGAGCCCCCAGGGTCCCACAGCTCAGGACACCCCATATCTGCACCCCAACGGAGGCCGGCGTCGCTGGGGGCGGCTGGAGGTCAGGGCCCTGTGAGCTGCCCGTCAGGACTGCCCCACCCGACAGGGAGATGCCCGCGCAGGCCGACGGGTCCTCCCAGGCCCCCGCGGAGGGGCCGAGCACCGCCTGTGGGGTCGGTGGGTCACCGTGGGCAGCTCAGCGGCCGCCCTGGGCTCCCGCAGGGGTGGCCACAGCCCCTTCCTTGAGCCCCCTCCTCCCCTTTACCTTGGTCCCGGCTGAACCCACCAGGGCCCCCCGGCTCTCCCATGGCCTGTGGGTCACCCCTGCCGCTGCTGGCACTGCCCGAGGGGCCCGGGCGGCAGGCTGGCCCTGCCTGTGCCCATGCCTGGCAACATCCCCAGGCTGCCCGAGCGGCTGGGCCCGCCCCCCTCGGGAGCCCCGCCCTCCCTCAGGAGCCCCGCCCCCCTTAACCCTTCCCCGCCCGCTCAGGCAGCTCGGCCCAAGGGGGGTGGGGGGGCACTCAGCGGACAGCCTGTCCCTGTCCCTGTTGGGGCTCCTGGGACAACCCCGCCCCCCGCTCCTGCCTTTCGGGTCTCCCTGCCTGCTGCACGGCCCCCCAGAGCCGCATGCCCCCCCACCCCCGTGCTGGCAGCCCCCACTCAACCGCAGGCCCTTCTATCCTTACAGTCACCCCAGACCCCATGGGCTGGATCCAGGACAAGTCACCCCCCAACCCAGCACGCCGGGTGGTGAGGGTGGCAGCCCCCTCGCTGCCTGTCGGGGTGCACAGGGCGGGAAAGCAGGGCCCAGGAGCCCACATCCCTCCTGGGCCCCCTCCCTGCTTCCTCTGGTCCCTCCACCAGGTCCTGGGGTCCCCACGGGTGCAGGGGAGCCCCTGACCCCGCTCCCTGCCTGGCCAAACGGCGGGGGGAGCGTGTGCTGAGCAGCCCCCCATCCCCACCGGCCTCCTCAGGGAGCGTCCCGGGCGGCCCTGCCGCTCTGGCGTCCAAGGAGCAGAAGGCCGCCCTCCGGGCCGCGGGGAGCGCTGACCTCTGCCCGCAGCTGCCGAGGAGCCCGGCCTGCAGCCGGAGGGCGCCTGGGAGGTTTGTGGGGACCCGGGAGTCAGAGCTGGAGATGGGCAGGCGGGCGGGGTCACCCCAAGGCACACCCACCTCCTGCCAGCGAGCCCCCCCCCTCCCGTGTGGAGAGGGCGGGGCCGGGCAGCTCGCACCACCACACCCGGGTCCTGCCCTGGGAACGCCCAGGGCCCGCTGCCCACTCCCTTAAAGGGGCAGCTGTTCTCTGCTCAGGCCACTGGGGGAGGCCCGGCCCCTTGGTCAGAGCGTCCACTGCCTGGGCTCGGGGCCTGCCCTCGTGAGCTGCCCTGTGACTCTCTCACCCACCCTGGTCACCTGCCCGCTCAGTCCTAGAGGGAGGGGCACCCCTGTGCCTGGCTTGCACCCTGTTGAGCGGGAGGCTGAGGTGGGGTCCGCCAGGCCAAGAGGGGGCCAGGGGTCAGGGAGCCCCCTCGGACAGCCCCCTCTGGGAAAGGGCCGGGAGAGGAGAAACCGAGGCAGGGAGCCAGGAGGGAGAGGAGACGCAGGTGAAACCAGATGGACCGGGGCGTGTGGGCCACAGGGCCCTGCCGTGTCCTCGGCGTGGACCGAGGGCCCCACACTCCTCTGCGGAGACGGAGACTCAAGTTCAAGTTCTGATGAATAATCCATGCGCGCGGCCCCGCCCCCCGCCCGCGGCCCGCGAGAGGCCCTCCGTTACCACGGCTGCGATTAAAGGCGGTGATTAAACACCGCCTGCCGCACGCGTTAATTTGCTTAAGATTCTCATCTAAATCTCCTTTCTGGGCGTTTAAGCAAAATTCTGTCTTTGGGAGCATTTGGCTGGGCTGGTGGTGGGCGGGGCTGCGCGTCTGTGCTGGGCCCCCGGAGTGCGATTCTTTTCTTGTTGGAAGAGGAATAACAGACCCTGTCAGGTGCTGGGGGAGAGCCTGCGGCCCTGCCTGAGCCCCTCACGGGGGCGGGGGTGGGGGGGCCATGCCCTGGAGCCCCAGTGCTGCCCTCCAGGCCCTGCTCCGTCCGCCAGGCGCACTGCCCCTCCGCCGCGGCCACCTCTCCCCCGCCTCCCTCCCAGGTGCCCTCACCTCTGCACCGACCAGACCCGTTTCCTGCCTCGGGGCGAGAGCGCAGAGCCCGGGGTAATAGGGAGGGGGCGTCCCATCCCTGGGGACGGAGCTCAGGCCTGGACCCCCCGGGGGAGCGGGCTGGGTGTGCCCAAGGCAGAGGGCGCCCAGAGCTGTGGTCCCTGCTCCCTGCTCCGGGGACCTCACCCTCCACGTCTAAAACTGAGCCTGAGGCCGGGTCTGGCCGGAGCTCGTGGGCCTGGCATTGCCCGGAGGAGACTGTGCCCTGAGACACGCACCAGGGCCCTGGGTTCCTGGCCAGGCCTGCAAGTGGCCCAGCTTGTCCCCCTCCCGCCTCCGCCGCTCCCAACAGCCACGGCCACGTGGGGCCTGCCGAGCCCCCTCCCCACCCAGAGCGGAGCCCGAGGGTCCGGCTCCCCGACCTCCCTCGTTGCCCACGCTTGCCTCACGCCGGCGCCGTGCCAACACCCACAGCACGTCCATCGGCCTCTGTCTCAGCCGGAGGCGCTTTCCGGCTCCGCAGACGCGACAGAGGCCCCGAGAGGCAGGGGCTGCCGGGCTCCGTGGGCAGCACGAGGGCCCCTGGCCGCCGCCGCCGCCGCCGCCTGCCCCTCGGGTCTGACTCCCGAGTGGGTCACGGTTTACAGGACAGGCGCTCGCTCTGGGGCAGGGAGCCGGAGAGGGGCAGGCCAGGTCGTGTGGGGACCCCCGGGCCTGCGTGTGTGCGTGTGTGTGCACGTGCGTCTGTGTACCCATGCGTGTGCCCGGGGCTGGGGGAGCGCCACCCTGCACGGCCTCCTGGGGATGAACAAGCACAGTCTGAAAGGGAAGGCCAGCCCCCAGGGGCCGGGGCAGAGGACCCGCTGGGGACCCGGAAACGGGCACCTGGGTGCTCCGCGGAGGCTGCGCCAGGGGCCCCGGGTCCGCAGCCTCACCCGTCAGGCAGGGAAACCGAGGCAGGGTCTTGCCCCGGTTCATGGCCGGGCAGAGGCAGAGCCAAGGCCAGGACCCAGACCCTGATCCTCAGCCACAAGCACCACCGCTCCTCCTCGGGGGGCCACCCAGGGGTCACACTGGCCCCCCGTCCCCTCCCCCATGGAGCACACGGCACGTCTTGGTCACCCCCCAAAAGGGTGAGTGTGTTCGCAGATGGAAGGGCCGCCCCTCGGGGGACAGGGTGGCACCCACAGCCCTGCCATGCCCTTCACCCACCCCCCCCCCCCCCCGCCGCTGGGAGACACGGCCGGGAGGGAGGCGTGCCTGGAGGCTCATTAAATATTCAACATCGGAGCCAGTTCGGGGTTGCTTTCTTGCCCCGCGTCAGCTCTGCAGCGCATGGCTCCTGGTAAGGAATTGGGGCGCTCTGGAGGTCCTCGCCCCAACCCCCACCCTCACTCAACACGCCAGTGCGTCCTGAGCAGCCTCCGGCCTCAGGAAGCGGGCGGGGAGGGAGCGGCCAGGGGCACATGCAGGCAGGGACGTGGCCCCGGGCGCCATCCCCCGTGGAGTCACCCCAGTGGTGAGCTGGGCCGGGCTCAGGGCCCGGCCCGGGAGTGGGATGGACCGAGGGGGGCCGGCCTGGTCCCAGCGCCCCGAGTGGCCACAGCTCGGAGGGTGAGGCGGCGTGAGGCCCCGTGGACCTCAAGGTGGCAGTGAGGTCCCACCACAAACAGTGTGGCCAGCGCAGGCCGAGCTGCGGAGAGGGGGCGTCTGGGGAGATCCCCAAGAAAGTGGGACCTAAGCAAACCCCAGAAACCGGACAGACACGGCCGCTGGGCAACGGCCGCGGGACCCCCCACGCAGAGGCCGTGGACGGATGGGAGGGGCGCTGCCCTGGGGCGTTCTCACCTGCCCCAGACCCCCCCGGACCCGTGCCGGCCTCAAACGGGGCGTGAGCCCGCCTCCCGGTGCCCCCACCCCCACAGAGCTTAAAAAATGGCTAAATTCCCCAAGAGAACGCAATAAAGGCACCTCTAAGAAGGCCCTGCCGGCAGGGCTCAGGGGTTGAGCATGAACCTACGAACCAGGAGGTCACGGTTCGATTCCCGGTCGGGGCACAGGCCCGGGCTGTGGGCTCGATCCCCAGTGGGGGGCGTGCAGGAGGCAGCGGGTCCATGATTCCCTCTCATCATGGATGTTTCTCTCTCTCTCCCTCTCCCTTCCTCTCTGAAATCAATAAAAATATTTTAAAAAAGAAGACACAACAGGAAGGAATGGCTGGATTTGGGGTCCGTGGAGTCGCGGGGGGGGGGGGGGGAGCAGGGGAGGTGGAGCCCCACTGGCCAGGGTGGTCACCCAGGAGCTGAGGCCCCGCCGTGGTGACTGACGGCCCAGGGGCCCAGGCCCCAGCCAGACCAGGAGGCCAGGAGGAGGCCGGGAAAATGGGGTGATTCGGGGTAACAAAGGTCAGGGAATGGAGGCCACAGACAGCCAGAGGGATAGGGCTTCCGGAAGGTTCTGCCTGAATGGTCACAGCCCCCATGTCCATTCCCCCTGGTGTCCAGGGGCCGGGTCCCCACGGGGACAGACCCTGCCGGTGGCACCCTCAGCCACAGCTCTCGTCACTCCCCGCCCTCCTCCCTCCCACAGCCCAGCCCGGAGGCCCCTGCTCGGCCGAAGGGGCCTGGCGAGGTCAGGGGATCAGGGCCCGGCCTGTGGCCGCTCTGACCTCATTGCTGGGAGCCCTCGGGAGCAGGCCTGCCCGCACTGCCCGGCCCCGCCACCCTGTGCCAGCCTGACCCAGATTCCACACCACGGGCGGCAGCCAAGCAGAACCACAGCCAGCCTGGCTCCGAGACAGGCAGGCCCGATTCCAGGGCAAGCACAGCCCCAGGCCACAGCCCCGCCCAGCCAGGGACACCCGCCCCTCAGTGCCCCTGCAAGGCCAGCGGGGAGCTGCCCGTGACCTGGCCCCACCCCTTCCCACAGCCTGGGCCCACAGCAGCCCCAGGACCGGCCTCCCCGCAGCCCCGCGGACCGGCCTGCCGTGCCTCCTGGGCACTGGGAGGGAAGCCGCTGGGCCACGGCACTGATTAAAATGCATAAATCCTTGAAGTCAAAAGCGTGTGCACGCAGATGTACCCGATCAGCCCCTGCCTCTGGCTCTGGGGAGCCCTGGGTGCGGGTGAGCAGAGGCGGGGTCCTGTGGGGGGGGCGGTTACAGGATCTGCAAAGCCCGGGAAAGACCAGACCACTGCCCCGGGGACCAGGACCTCGGGGGGCTGGGGGCAGACCCCTCCCTCAGGCTGGGCCGGAGCAGGAGGTGAGGGGCTGAGGGCACCAGGGGGCCCGGGCAGGGTGGGAGCGTGCCAGCTGGGGCCCATCTGCTGGCCGGGGAAGGAGCCAGAGGGGAGAAGGGCAAAGGTCAGGGGCTGTCCGCCGGACCCCGCCCTTCACGGGGCCAATAGGGGAGGCCACGGCGGCCACTGACGCTGTCCTCAGCGCTGCCGGCCTGGTCTCTCTGACGACGCGTTTTGAGTGAAATTATTCCTAAACGCACTACGCTGGTGCCGCTCACACGGTGTCCACACCAATCATCTTCAGACCGGGCGGTACCTGCGTCTCCATCAGAACGGGCCAGCCGTCACAGGGCGTGGCTCCTAGGCTCTGTCCCCAGGACGCACGCGGGGCAAGGCCAGGCGCCCTGGGAGGGGCCAGGTGGGACCAGGAGCCCAGGAGGGACCAGGTGGGACCAGGAGGGACCAGGAGGGACCAGGAGGGACCAGGAGCCCAGGAGGGACCAGGAGGGACCAGGAGGGACCAGGTGGGACCAGGAGCCCAGGAGGGACCAGGTGGGACCAGGTGCCCAGGAGGGACCAGGTGGGACCAGGAGCCCAGGAGGGACCAGGAGCCCAGGAGGGACCAGGAGGGACCAGGTGGGACCAGGAGGGACCAGGAGGGACCAGGAGCCCAGGAGGGACCAGGAGGGACCAGGAGGGACCAGGTGCCCAGGAGGGACCAGGAGGGACCAGGAGCCCAGGAGGGACCAGGAGCCCAGGAGGGACCAGGAGGGACCAGGTGGGACCAGGAGGGACCAGGTGGGACCAGGTGGGCCCAGGAGGGACCAGGTGGGACCAGGAGCCCAGGAGGGACCAGGAGGGACCAGGAGGGACCAGGAGCCCAGGAGGGACCAGGAGGGACCAGGAGGGACCAGGAGGGACCAGGTGGGACCAGGAGGGACCAGGAGCCCAGGAGGGACCAGGAGGGACCAGGAGGGACCAGGAGCCCAGGAGGGACCAGGAGGGACCAGGTGCCCAGGAGGGACCAGGAGGGACCAGGAGGGACCAGGTGCCCAGGAGGGACCAGGAGGGACCAGGAGGGACCAGGAGCCCAGGAGGGACCAGGAGGGACCAGGAGGGACCAGGTGCCCAGGAGGGAGCTTGAGGCTGACTTGGCGAAGGGGCCGCCGGGGGGTGGTGCTGCGCCCACAGCCGAGACCCCGGGTGCTGTGTGATCCTGCCCAGCAGCCGGAGAGGCCGCACACCCCGCGCTCGCCGCGTCCCGGGTTTAATCACTTCTGCGCCAGAGAGCGGTGGTTGCATAAGCGCGGATGTTAAAAGCCAGCAGGACTCAGCGCAGCGGCCGGCCGGGGCGGGAGTTAAACGCAGCCTCAGGGCCGTGCCCGGAGCTGTCTGCGGGCTCAGGCCTCCGGGGACAGGGCTGTGCCGCTCACTGCCACCGCTCACTGCCACCCGGTGCCCGGAGTCCCGCCCGGCACCCAGCTCGCTCTTGTTTGGCGCTTACTGAGTGGCCCCGGGATCCAGACCCAGGTGGCGGGAGGGCCAGCGGGGGGCGGGGTGCTGCCCTGGCGATGCCCCCACAACCATCCCCCCCCCACCCCCCCGCGCCAAGCCACCTTCTGGGAGACTCAGCCGCAGCCAGAATGAGCGCAGGGAGGCCCTGCCGGGCTGCTGGGTCCCACCTGGCCACGCCACCCAGTACCTCCCGGGTCCCCGACGCAGCGCCTGGTGCTGGCTGAGCCCCGCCGGGCTTTCTGAGGCTCAGCGGGCGCCAAGGGGCAGCTTCGGTCTCTGCTGAGACAGGAGAGCAGGAGGCGGAGAGCAGGTCCGAGTGACGCCGCCCCCTGCAGGGCGGGGGCTGCAGCACAACGTGGGGGCGGGTGGGGCAGGGGAGGGTGCCCCCCGAGGCAGGATGTGCCAGGGGCCTTTCTTGCTGTGGGACTGGGGGGTCCTGTCCTGGCAGCCCCCACCCCACTCCCGTCCTGTCCCAAACAAATCGAATCCAGCCAGCGGAGTGTCCCGTGCCGGTGCCAGAGCTCAGGGGACAGTGTCCCCAACATCTGCTCTAGTGACTGGTCACCCCGAGGGGAGTGAGCGGGGGGGGGGGGGCTCGCTGTGCCCGACGTCCGCAGGGGGCTGTGCCTGACTCTCCCTGGGCCTCCGCCAGTCCCCAGCCCGCTCTCCCGAGAAAGCCCCCAGGAGTGGGCACTGCCGAGCCTGTCCTGGCCCAGCTACTTGGGGGGCCCCAGCTCCAGCCCCCAGGTCTCTGTGGGAACCCCCTGCAAGTCAGGCCGGCAGGGGGCAGCCCCAGGGAGAGACAGCCCCGGGATCCCCCACTCTGGGCCCCGCTGTCCCAACTCAGTCTGCTGATCCCGGGGGTGCCCTTCCTTACACAGAGCACCCCAAGTCCAAACAGCCTCACACAGCGCCCCACTGCACCCCCGGAGAGCGGAACAGGCACACACAGCTGCAGTCGCTTCAAAAACACACAAACAGGCCCGCCTCCACCAGCAGGCCGCCTCCCCCTCAGCTGCTCCCGGTGTGGGGTGAAGGTGGGGGCATGGGGGGAGGGGGGACGGGTGCCCCCAAAGCCCTCAGGCCTCTGCCCTTTGCTCTGCACCCCCTCTACAGCGAAGTCCTCCCCCCCCCCCCCCGGACCTCAGGAATGAGCGCTCTCCGGTGGGTGGGCCGGAGGAGCTGCCTCTGCGGGGGAGGGGGGACCCAGGCTGCACCTGCCCGCCCCCCAGCCTGGGCGAGGACCCCTCTCCTGCTCACTGTGCTCCCCCTGCCAGCCCTGCAAACAGCCTGTGAACTACTGAAGCGTGGGGACCCCCTCCCCGCGGAGGCAGGGTGGGCCTATCGGGCTCGGTGGAGGGGTGGTGGGAGCCCGCGCCCCCCGCTCGGGCCTCTCCCAGGCCGGGGTGCGTGTCCGGGCAGGGCAGGTGGAGGGGCGCCGGCCGGGCCTCTGGCGGCTCCTACCCCAGAGTAGCCTGAACTCGGGTCCGGGTGCCCACTGGCCTCGCTCCCCTCAGAGACCCCGGGGCCGGGCTGCTCGCTCCCCGCACAGCAGCAGGTGCCGTGGGAAATGGGTCTAAGAGCCGGGCAGGGTCCAGACACCGCAGAGGCCAGCCTGACCCCGAACACCTGGAGAGCCCACGGCGCCCACATCCTCCCTCCCCCAATCCAGGGGCGTCATCGGACAGGGGAGCCCCAGGGTCCTGCTGGGCCCTACCCCCAGCATCCCGGTCAGGAAGCCTGGGGCCGGCCATCAGGCCCCGTCCCAGCGGCCTGAGGTATGGGGCGGCCTCCACAGCGGGCTCTGAGCCTGAGCCGAGGGGCCTGGGCTCCCACACCCCCCGCTGCCCCCCCCCCCCGCGAGCCTCAGGCGTGGGCCTGGACCAGAGACCCGCCTCCCTGAGCGCAGTGACCTCGTCTGTGAACAGGCGGATGGAGGTTGAGAGCCTCGTGCGGGAGGGGTGGGCCTGTGAAACTGGCTTCCTTGCTCGCCTGGGGCAGTGGTCGGCAAACTCATCAGTCAGCAGAGCCAAACATCAACAGCACAACGACTGAAATTCCTTTTGAGAGCCAAATTTTTTAAACTTAAACTTCTTCTAACGCCACTTCTTCAACATAGACTCGCCCAGGCCGTGGTGTTTTGTGGAAGAGCCACACTCAAGGGGCCAAAGAGCCGCATGTGGCTCGCGAGCCGCGGTTTGCCGACCATGGGCCTGGGGGGAATCGGCTCCGGAAGGCGGACCCCAGGGGCCCCTGCTCGGCCCGGAAGCAGGACTGGGCTGGGAGGGGGTGGGGAGGGGGGCAGTTTAGAACAGATGGATGGGCCCAGTGTCGGGGAGTGAGGCCTCCCCCCCCTCCCCCCCCCAGCACAGAGCCACCCGACTCCTCAGGCCCCTGGTGGAGGGAGGGGTGCCGGGCCGGCTCCGGGCCTCACCGAGGGCCTGTCTGGAGCCCCGAGCTGTCCGAGCTCCGAACACTGAACCTGACTTTGCTCACGGGCCCTCCACGCCCCGGGGAACGCCGCGCCTCAGCTCAGCGCGCCCAGGGCCACACGGGCGGGGCAGAAAGAACGGTCAGAGCCGGGCCAGGGCCCTGGGGCTCCGAGGCCGCTGCTGGGCCTGCCCCTGCGGCCCCCTCCCCCCAGCAAAGGCCCGGCTTTCCTGAGACGGGGTAGGGAGACCCCTGCCGCCTTCCCCGGGGGCGGTCACGAGCGGCTGGCAGGATCTGGGAGCAGACATCACTGAGGGAGCGGGAGCCCCAGGACCTGCTGGCCTCACGTCCTGCAGAGCCCGGCCCGGGAGAGACGGGAGGGGAAGGAGGCAGCCAGCCGACCGACCGCCAGTCCCCGTGGCCCTGAGGTGCGAGCTGGGCCCTGCCTCTGGCTCCCAGGGGTTGAGGCGGAGGGTGAGGTGGGCGGGAGCGTGACCACTGCCGGGGCTGCACCCACCTCAGGTCAGCACCCACCTCGCTGCCCCTGGACCCGGCCGGGGGCGCTCGGGGCTCCTGCCTTCCCCCTGAGCGTCCAGGTGCTCGGAGGGGCCCATGGGCACGGCAGCCGGGACAGCGTGAGGCGTCGGGAGGCGGCCAGGTGACGTGGCTCCAGGTGACGTGGCTCCATTTGCGGCCCACGAGGGCCTGAGCCAGCGACCTGCGGGCAGGACGGCGGGGGCCTGGGCGTGGGTCTCTGCCCGGTCCCTCTGCTCAGCCCGGCCTCGCAGCTGGACGCGGGGGGCCATTGTGGTGGCCCCCAAAGATGCATCCGCACCCAGAACGTGCAAAGGCGACCTCATTGGAAACAGGTCACCCGGGGTCACGCAGGGGCCTGACCAGTGTCCTCACGGAAAGAGGGGTGGAGGGGACACACGGGCGCCACGGCCAGGGACCCCTGGGCCGCCAGCAGCTGGAGACGCGGTCTGGGGGGGGCCGGCCCCGCCCACCCTGGATCTCGGGTGCCGGCCTCTGGACTGTGAGGCCCTGACTGTGGGCCTGGCCACCCCAGCACCGGGAGGCAGGGCTGGGCGGTGGGCACGTGGGGTCAGGAAGAGGGACGCCCCCTGAGAAGGTGGTGCTGTGCCCGCTCGGGGCTGGCGGCCCAGGGGGCGGCGGGACAAGGACCACGGCCCTGGAGCCTCCCCAGGCTGTAGGGAGCCCACTTCACTCCATGACCTGGTCAGACTGGGGGGGGGGGGGGCAGGCAGGGAGGGGAGGGGAGGGGAGAGCCAGGCGCCCACTCAGGTGGGAAGCCCCCTGCGTCCGGCTGCGAGGCCGGGCTGAGCAGAGGGAGCGGGCAGAGACCCACGCCCAGGCCCCCGCCGTCCTGCCCGCAGGTCGCTGGCTCAGGCCCTCGTGGGCCGCAAACGGAGCCACGTCACCTGGCCGCCTCCCGACGCCTCACGCTGTCCCGGCTGCCGCGCCCATGGGCCCCTCCGAGCACCTGGACGCTCAGGGGGAAGGCAGGAGCCCCGTGCGCACCCGGCCGGGTCCCGAGGGCAGCGAGGCGGTGCTGACCTGTGGACGCAGGGGAGCGGATGCCCAGGCCGACCTCCCAGGCCCAGGTGGGACCAGGTGCCACCCCAGCCTCCTGGGGGCCCCACCCCCACCCCCGGGTCTGAGGCGCAGCAGGAGCCGAGGAAACAGGTGTGGGAGCCGCGCTGATGTGGGGGTGGGACCCTGAGTCAGTGCGGAGGCTGCTGGGAGCACAGACGGCAGGAAGGAGCGCGGCGGGGGGCAGGCCGGGCCGCTGTGCCGGAGGAGGGAGGACACCCCCACTGCAGGGCCAGCGGCTGGAGGAGCCCCCGCTGGACGCAGCCCCTGGAGCCAGTGCCGGGCACCCCGCCGGCCCGGCCCCCCACAGCCCGGCCGGGCAGCGCTCTGCTGGGCGGGTGACCAGGCGCCTCCTTTGTCGCTTTGTGCCGGGCAGCGGGAGGGACAAAGCCCCGCGGGCGGCGGAGACCAACGTCTCCGAGAGCCCTTCCTCCCCGCGAGATGCGAGATGCGGGTGTTACACAACAGACCCGACACGCCGAGGGCGGCAGCCGAGCCGCGTCCTGCCTCCTGGGCCCCGGCGCTGGGGGGGGGGGGGGGGGGTGATGGGCCAGCAGCGGCGCGGGTGTGCGCACACACATACACACACACAGACTCACACACACAGACGTGCACACACACACATACACACACACACACACTCACACACACACAGACTCACACACGTGCACACACACAGACTCACACACACACTCAGACACACACACACTCACACACGTGCACACACAGACACACACTCACACACTCACGCACACACGCACATACATACACACAGACACACACACTCACACGCACACACACACTCACACATGCACACACATGCACACACACTCACATGCACACACTCACACACACACTCACACACACTCACACTCACACACACTGCTCCTGCCGGGCCAGGACCAGCTAGAGACAGAGGGGCCGGGTGCACCTCCCGCCCCTGGACGCCGGGTCTGCCGAGTCCTGACGCCGCTGGCTCCCGGGGGCTGGGCTGCGGTGGGGACGGCCTGCGGTGGGGACGGGCTGCGGTGGGGACGGGCTGCGGTGGGGACGGCCTGCGGTGGGGACGGCCTGCGGTGGGGACGGGCTGCGGTGGGGACCAGCAGGTGGAGCCCCCGAGGGTCCTGGGCCGTCTGTGCCCAGTGGCCCCGGCGCCTAAAGTCCTGGCTGGGCCTTGACTGGCCCGAGAGCAGCAGCCACGGAAGCTGGGTTTTCAGTGGGCCCGGTGGCTGGGTCCCCAGTGCTGCCCCTCCCAGGGGTCACCCACACAGCCCCCCCCCCCCCCCGCAAACAGGGCCAGGGGCTGGGTGGACGAGGGTGGCGGGTGGGGGAGGGGAGGCTGGCCTGGCAGAAACAGGAGGCCCGCTGGCAGCCCACCCCTCACCTGCCCCCCACGGAGCAGGTGGCAGGCAGACGCCCCTCCCGGGAGTCGGCTGCGGGCGGGCGCGGCAGTTCCCAGCTAACGAAGTAGTTCTGTTCGGCGCAGAGTAACAGAATCTGTACACACGGGCCGGAGCTCTGTCTGCTGCGGACATTAAACATTAAAATCCAATTACAACCCGTATTGTCAGGCCTGCTGGGCTGCTTACGACGGCAATCCGTGTGCCAGGCGGGGTTACGTAACCTGAACGCTCCGCCGCCGGCCCGAGGGCCTCCTGGCCCTCAAAGCCCACCCCTAAAGGGTCTATGGGGGTCCTCTCCCACCTGCCAGCCCCTCTGGCTCCTGGGGACCCAGCTGAGGGGGCGCCGCCTGCCGGACAGCCTCCTGGCGGGGCACTGGCTGGGTGACAGTCCCGCTCTAGCCTCCTGCTCACCGCAGGCCCTGGAAGGGCCAGGGTCCAAGAAGTCGGGGCCACAGACCAGGCCCTGGGGAGCCCCCCAGCAGGCCGGCTCTCACCTCCTGGGGGCAGGCGCAGACCAGACGGGGCCCCCAGCCCCGGGCCTCGGGGAAGGAGGCCGTGGGGACCCTCCACACCTGGACAAGCACACACTCCGCCTGCCGCACGCCTGCCTCCCCCCCCCCTTTCCGGAGCCCCCAGCACCCCCCTAGGGCCACGCAGAGGCCGTGGCTACGAGGTTGGTGCGGGGTCCGATGGGACGGGGGCGGCTGGGGGTCTTTAGCGTCAGTTTCCTCCGTCACCTCAGGCACGGGCTACGGCCCCGAGTCGGGCCCCCTGGCGGTGTCCCCCTCAACCCCGAGAGGGGACGTGACCTCTGACCTCTGGTCTGCCCCTCCCCTGAGTCCCCTGGTGCCTGGGCTCCCCTTTGCTCTGCGGCTGCAGCTCTGATGGAGCCCGCGGGCTCAGAGGGCCTGGCGGGCGCCGTGTGCTCCTGGTGACGGAAGCACGGGTGCCATGGCCCAGGCGCCTGGCAGCCGAGTGTCACCCTCAGACGCCGGCAGGAGGGTGAGCGGAAACAGGCCGGGCAGAGCGGAGAGGCGGTCACGGAGGAAGCAGCCTGGGAGGGAGGCAGGGGCCCTCTGTCCCCCCCAGGGGTCACTGGGGGGGGGGGGATGCGGCCTCCTGTTTCCATGGCGTCTCCCCTTCGCCAGGTCCCGAGTGCCTGTGTCCCCTGGAGGATGCCTGGGCCCCGGGGAGCGGTGCCCCCACCAGCACCCTGCAGCCCGGGTCCCGCCTGCCCTCCGTGCCCTCCGCTGGGCAGCCGGAGCCGGGCTCAGGGCCAGCAACGGCACCTGCTGCCCAGACACACGTGCCCAGCGGGCAGCTGCTGCGTGTCCACCAGCACCTCCCTGAGGCCCCAGCCGGCCCTGCCCCTCAGGCACCCCCACCGGGGACCGGGTGTCCGCCGGGCGTCCCGACCCGGCTCAGCAGGCTCAGCAGTCACAGCCCCAGGGAAGGCGTTGGCACAGGGGCCCCCCATCCCTCAGCCCCACCTGCGGCGCCAAGAGCGCCGGGACCCTTCACTCGCCGGCGACCCACACCCACTGCCCCGCCGCCCTCCGGGATGGCGCCCCCTCGGGTCTGGGTGCCCCGGGCGGCTCAGTGCACAGGGCCCGGCAGCTGGGAGCGCGGGGAGCAGCGGCCCCTCCCTGACCCGGCGCCCAGGGCAGCGGCGCCGCCTGTCTCGGACCCCGGACCCCGGACCCCGGCGGGGCGGGCGCAGTCACGGGCGCGCGGCACCTACTGTGCTTCCGCGGGGCGGCTCCCGCGTCCATTGTCTCCGCGGCGGCGGCGGCGGCGCGGGGGGCGCGGGGGCGCGGGGGGCGGGGGGCGGGGGGCGTCCTCAGCGGCCGGCCTGGGGCTCCCGCTCCCGCTCCGGCAGCACCGCCCGCGCCGGCGGCATCGCTCCCGGCTCCGGCCCGCGGCGGGCTGTGCGCACCGGCTCTGCGCCCCGAGCCGCGCTGCGCGGAGAGCCGAGCGGAGCGCTGTCACTCGTGCCGCCTGCACACACCCCCTGCCCGCCCCGCGTGGGGAGGGGGCCGGGCGGGCGCGGAGCAGGGAGCGGGGGGCGCACCGTGGGGCCAGCCCCCCCCGCCCCCCCCTCCCCAGACCCAAGCTCTGTCCCCCCCGCCCGGCGGCGACCTGGGAGGGGGGCCGAGGGCCGTGTCCCCTCCTGACACCTGAGGCCGGGCACGGGCCACCCTGCCGCCTGGCACCGCCCTCAGGACGCGGGGGCTCGCGGGAACCTGCACAAATGCCTGGCGCTGGGGGGGGGGGGCAGCCTGCCCTGGGGTGGGGGGGGGGGGAGGCGCCCACCTGACCCCCTGCCTGGGGCCGGCTCTCCGCCTCCCCTTCCCAAACTGGCCCCTCCCGGGGCCCCAAAGCAGTGACGGACCCTGGATTCTGCAGGCTCCTTCCTTCGCGGGACCCTCCCTCCCAGCGCCCTCCCAGCTCCCCAGCCCCCCTCGGCCCCTCCCCCCACACCCTCCAGACCCCCCCCAGCCCCTCTCGGTCCCTCCCTCCCAGCCCCCTCCCAGTCCCCCCAGCGGGCAGCAGTGGGGGAGGAGAGCTGGTCCGGGTCTCACTTCACAGGAGACACCCCGCGGCCCCTGTCCCAGCTCCTGCAGGCCCACTGGTGGCCCCAGCCAAGCCCCGCCCCTCTCTGGGCCTCAGTTTCCCCAGGAAAAACACCTGCGGATTCCTAAGGTTCCTCCAGATCGCTGCCCCCCAGGGAGGCTCTGCCTCTCCCCACGCCACACAGCGGCCTCCGGGCCTGTGCTGGGCCCCAGGCCGGGCCTCAGGGTCCCTCCCAGAGCCAAGGCCGCCCCCCGACCCCCCAGAGGGCATCTCACCGCAGCACTTGCGGGGCCAGCTGAGCTCCTGAGCCTTCCCACTTGCCAGCGCCCAGACAGGGCTGCACCCCAATTCCCAGCCCTGTGCCCAGCTGTGCGCCCCAGGGCTGTTCTGCCCTCGGAGGCCAGGCTGCCACTCAGGGAAGGCTACTTCCTGGCTTCCTCTCCTGGAATGCTGTGCCCCCCCCCCCGGCCAGGGGCCCCCCACTCCTCTCCTCCCCACCTCACCTGGAGCAGGAGCTCAGGGCCCCAGGAGTGAGGACACGGGTGCATGTGGGAGGGATGGAGGCAGGCAGGGAGGCTGAGCGCAGGGAGGGTGGATGGACGGTCTCCTGAGGCCGCTGGGGGCCCGCAGGAGCCACGCCGGGCCGGGCAGGCCTCGCCCAGAGCCCCACGGCCTCCTGGGGTCACAGGGCCTCGGAGAGGGCGGCGACGCCCGGCCAGGGACAGCCTGAGCCCCTCCCATCACTGCCCGGCCGGTGGGGGCACTTCCCGGGCCCACCCTTCCCACCTGCACACCCTCCCGGGCCCGTGGCTCAGCAGGGGTGGGGCGGCTCTCCTCACAGGGACAGAGCCGCAGCCCGGGAGCAGGGCTGACAGGGACACTCGGCAGCCCCTGGGATGCGGCCCCAGGAACCGGGTCCTCGGTGCCCAGGCACGTGGCCAAGACCCAGACCCAGACCCAGAGCCAGAGCCAGCGCCAGAGCCAGCGGCGGAAACCAGGGCCACTTTGCGATGAGAAACCCGGGCCTCCTCCTGCGTGAAACCAAGACTGAAATGCAAATTGGAAACCACGAAAGAAACCTCCCTCCGAGCCAGGGACTCCAGGAACCCGGGGGCGAGAGGCACCTCTGGGCAGCCCGCCTGCCGCCTCGGGGCGGAAGCCTGTGCGTGTGGCTGCTCTGCGGACACGCCCCCCACACTCACCAGGGGGCGATGTCCGCAGCCAGGACACAGGGCCTGCCCCGCAGCCCCGCATCGCCCCACGTCACTCCGGGGCTTGCCCTCGGCCCCCGTCTGGCCTCCGGCCTCCCTCCAGTGCACCTGCCACGATGCAGGACACAGGCCTGACCGGTGCTCCGGGCTCCGGTCTCAGGACTCTGACCCTCAGCCTAGCACCCAGGGTCTCCAAGGCCTGGGGCACGGTGCCTCCTCCAGGGAGCCGCCCCGGGTTCCCTCCTCCCTCACTCGCCTCCTCTGAGACTGCACGGAGCCGGGGTCTGAGCCACAGAATTTCACTCGAGAGGCTGCCGGGCCTTTGCCCTGCTCCCGGTTGGCGCTGCCCAGCAGGATCCTGAGGTGCCTGCTGCGTCATGCCCACTGCCCCCCAAACATACCGCCGGGCCGGCTTCTGGCGGCCTCGGCAGAGAGGAGTCCTGTCAGACTGACCCGCTGCCCGTGGCCCCTGAGACGGCCTTTGGCAGTGTTACTCCGGGCCGAACAGGCAGCCCTGGCGAGAACCCGGCTCCGGAACCTTCTGCAGCCCGAGGTCAGCAGCCAGGACGCGGGCCCGGGACGCACAGAGGCAGCGAGCGGCGCAGCGGGACCACGAGCTCTCACCCCCCGTCCGTGAGCCTAACTGGGTACATGTGCAATCAAGCGGCTAAATTTAGAAAGTGTGCGTGTCGCCTTCTCACAGCATCTGGTCCTGAGACGTCCCGTTCTCAGTCAGAGCTCAAGACGGCGAGCGGCCGGCTCCCTGCGCCTCCCACGCACAGAGCCCGCGTGGGCAGCCCAGGGCCACGGCCGCCTGGCGGGGGGGGGGGGGGGGGTCACCAGGCCCCTCCTAGGGGCTCAGGAGGAGAGGGGTGACCTGGCCCCCAGCCCAGGGCAGGCTGCCCCCCAGCCTGAGAGCGCCGGGCACGCTGCTGCGCCCAGGTGGTGCCGACTAGAGGAGGAGGGGACCTTCGGGAGGCACCTCCGGAGGGGGGCACGGGGGCTTGTCCATCTTTTCCATCGGGCCCAGGACGTGGCCCAGGACGGGGCGGCCTCGGAGCTGGGCCAGGTGCATGGCCTCCTGCACGCAGCCCGTCAGCAAGCGGCTGCTCCCTTCCCTGGCTCCCCGCACGGAGGTGCTGCCACCGAGACGTGGAGCCTCGCCGGGGGACCCCATCACTGGGCCCTTCTCCAGCCCCTGCATGAAGCCTCTCCCGCCCGCCACCCCCTCCCCGACCCCCCTTCCAAACACAGCCAGCCGGCCTCCGGCCTCCGGCCCGGGAAACGCATAGCAGCTCCCCCAGCGGGAGCTGGCCCAGCTGCTGCCCTGTCTGCAGGGGGTGGGGGGGCCCGCCCCGGTCGGCCCAGAGGCATTCGGGTCAGTGCATCAGCCCCAGGTGCCCCTGGCCTGGTCGAGGGAACCCCAAGACCAGGTTCCCCTACAGCAAGCAGCTCCCAGGCCCACACCCCCAGAGTCCAACCAGCCTCGGCCTGCGTGCTGGCCCCCCAGTGGCCTGCTGACCAGCCCCCAGCCCCCTTTCCCCGACGTGGTGGCCAGCAGCCCACGACCCTCCCCTGGACGGAGCCAGCCTGCAGAGTGGGGTTCGCCGGCCTCCCTGTCGGCCTGCGGAGCGGGGTCTCCATCCCCGGCCCGCACGGCTCTGGGGGGATGTGGGAGCTGCCAGCCCCACACTTCCCAGCACAGCCTTCCCGTGCGGCTCTGGGTCGTGGAGAACGCTGCTTCTGTGGGGCCCGTTGCCATGGCGGCTCAGGCCTCCCTGTCAGCCCAGCACGTCAAGGACTGGCGGCTGTGCTCACACACCTGCCCGGTGCCCGGTGCCACGGAGGTCCACACACCGCCATGAGCACCCGTGCCCGGCACAGGCGGCTGGGCCCAGAGCAGGGACCACCAGCAGGACTCCGCCCTCCTCTCCCCGGAGCCTGGTGCTTGGGGACGGGGGGGGGGGAGGGGGGGGGGGGGGGGGGCGGGGGCTGGAGGCGGACCCTGGCCTCGCTCTCCCAGGATCGTGGCCGTGGTTAGAACTATGGGAACTGCGAGTCCCAGCGGAGCTGCAAGCAGAGGCCAGAGGGCGCACGCGGACCCAGAGCTTCTGCCTGATCCCTGACCAGATGCGTGCTGCTGAGCGAGGACAGGGACCTGGTTAGGGGGGACCTGGTGAGAGGGGGACCTGGTTAGGGGGGACCTGGTTAGGGGGGGACCTGGTTAGGGGGGAAGCTGGTTAGGGGGGACCTGGTTAGGGGGGACCTGGTGAGGGGGGACCTGGTGAGAGGGGGACCTGGTGAGAGGGGGACCTGGTTAGGGGGGACCTGGTTAGGGGGGACCTGGTGAGAGGGGGACCTGGTTAGGGGGGACCTGGTGAGAGGGGACCTGGTTAGGGGGACCTGGTTAGGGGGGACCTGGTGAGAGGGGACCTGGTGAGGGGGGACCTGATTAGAGGGGACCTGGTGAGAGGGGACTTGGTTAGAGGGGACTTGGTTAGAGGGGAAGCTGGTTAGAGGGGACCTGGTTGGGGGGGGACCTGGTTAGGGGGGGCCTGGTTAGGGGGGACCTGGTTAGGGGGGACCTGGTTAGGGGAGTCCTGGTTAGGGGGGACCTGGTTAGGGGGTACCTGGTTAGGGGGGACCTGGTGCGTCCAGGCCTGGGGCTAGGCTTCAGCGACAGCGCGGAGGGGGCCGGAGGCGGAGGGGAGGCTGGAGGGGGGCGAGCTCACCCTCCCGTTCCGCTGTGACCCCTCAGCTCCTCCTCGGAGCCGGGAAAAGGAGAAGCCAGCCCGGCCGACAGAACCCAACAGAACCCGGGGGTGGGGGTGGCTCTGAACACGGTGTCAGGGGGGAAAGCCGGGTCCGCACGCCCCCACGCCCCCACGCCCCAGCTCAGTGAGGACACAGACTCTGCCCGGCCGGCTGGTGTGGCGCAGTGGTTGAGCGTCGACCTATGAACCAGGAGGTCAGGGTTCGGTTCCCCGTCAGAGCACAGGCCTGGGTTGTGGGCTCGACCCCCAGTGGGGGGCGTGCAGGAGGCAGCCGCTCAGTGACCCTCCCTCTGCCTTCCTCTCTGACGTCGATACAAACACGTGTTTTAGAAGAAAAAGGACCCACCTCCCAGCCTTTCGGGCAGGAGGCCCGGCCACGAGCCTGAGCCGGCGGCCTCGGCTCCAAGCCCAGCTGTGCCTCCCGGCCCTGCCCCTCGGCGTCCTGGTGCCGGTCCTGCCCCCCCAGAGGTGCCGGGAGGACGTGACCCAGGCGGGCGCTGCCCTGCGTGGGGACCCCACCAGTCCCAGCGCACACGCCCCCACCCCCCCCCACCCCCCCGTCCCGCCACCGAGACCTGCGGTCTCTAGTCCCTGGGCCGGTGGGTCCAACACTGCGTCCCGCCCTCGCCCGCCCCTCCCTGGTCCTCCCCCTCCGGCATCCGTGACCCACGGCATCTTGGGGCGGGTGCCCTAGATCCCGGGGGGGGGGGGGGGGGCTGTCAGGACCAGGGGCCCAGCCTCGGGCGGCTCAGGCCTCGCCACACCCAGCGTGGCCCTTGGTGCCTGTAGCTGTGGGCACGGCTGGCGGCCCACGTGCCAGGCCCCGGCACTGGGTGAGGACCAGACCCCACACTCGGCCCCGGCCCCCTCCTCCCTGGGCCCCTGGGAGCGCTCGTCTGCCTTCGCCCCAACCCTGAGCCCTGGAATGGGATTAAGGCGCTCTGACACCCCCTCGGTTACCATGGATACCGAGAACTGGGGTGAGCAAGCGCAGGGTGGGGGCGGGGGCTGCTTGTGGGCCCGAGCCTCCCCGCAGCCCCACCCCCCGGGTCGGGGGCCGTGCACATGTCCACCCCCAGGCTGGCCAGCAGGGGGCTTCTCTCCGGGCCGAGGGCCAGGGGCCAAGGCCGTGCCGAGACCGGCCGCCCGGGAACTTCGGGCCCAAACAGGGGGAGCGCCTGACGGGCCGGGGGACAGTCCCGGCTTTGGGCCCGCCCTCCTCTTGGCTGGGACTCCTCCATTGGTCAGCGGTGCCGCCAGAGGGACCTCCGGGGCCAGGTGAGGTGCCCCGTCCCTCAGCCCAGCACCCAGCAAGGACCTGGCCGGACGGACGTCAGCATAGCCAGCCGTCCCCTGGGGGGACAGGGAGTGCGGGAAGGGGAGGGGCACCCGGAGGGACAGCAGGTCGAGGGGAGCCCGTCTCGGGCACCGTCACCTCTGGATCCGGCCGCCTCCCCACACCCAGGACTGGAGGCTCCCGCCCCCAGGGCCCCGCCTGGGCCTGGTCTCTGGGCCCAGAGCCTCCCTGCCCCCCAGCACCTTCCCTCAGGTGCTCCCCGCTCCCCCCACCCCGGCTGAGCTGAGGAGCAGGGCCCCGAAGCCGGGAGGGGGGGCTGTGAGCTCCGAGCGGACATGGGCCCTGTGGTGGAGGCCTGTCCGGACGCATCTGGGGAGCGTGGAGGGGCGAGCCCGGGCTGGCCGAGCGGGGTGCAGGGCGCAGGCGGCGTGAACATGCACGCACACGCAGAGCCGCACACTGACATGTGTGAGTGCTCCCGCCACCGCCGCGGTCCGGGGAGCCGCTGCCAAGCGAGCTGCAGGGCCCCCAGGGAGAGCGGGTCCTGGGGAGCAAGCCCCCCGGGAAGCAGGCCCGTCGTCACCCCCACAGGCTGGCCGGGCCTCACGCGAACCCTCCCTCCTCGCTCTCCCCCCGCCTCCCGGGACAGCTGAGCCAGAGGACCCCACTCCCCCCACCCCCTGCACCCTCACACCCACCAGCCGCCAGGGGCAGGCCCGGGCAGAGGGCCCAGCAAGCCGGAAGCCGGGGCTCCCCCACACCGGAGGGCTCCCCCACACTGGACGGGCTCCCCCACACCGGAGGGCTCCCCGACACCGGAGGGCTCCCCCACACCGGAGGGCTCCCCCACACCGGAGGGCTCCCCTACACTGGACGGGCTCCCCCACACCCAGAACCCGCCCCTAAGCGGGGACACCTTCCTGTCTGATGGTGCCCAGGCCCAGGCCCCACCCCCTGGCGGCGACGAAGTCACCCCTGATATACCCAGCAGCCCAGGGCCCACGGTACCCACCCGCCCCCGGGGGCTGAGAGCCCCCATCCCTCAGGGTGGCTGAGTCCAGGCTGCCAGGCCCGGGCCAGCGGGCAAACACACGCCATAGGCATCGGCGGCCTCAGCTCAGGCCCCTGCGCCGAACACCCGGGACAGAGCAGCCAACTTGGGGCGGGGGGCGCCCACTTCCCACCTGGGTGGCAGCGAATTCTCCCGGCTGGACCCGGAGCTAATTACACGGCGGGAGGGAGACCGCAGCCGTCTCGAGGCGTCTGTGCGGCTGGCGGGGCCCCGCCCTCCAACAAGAGCTCCCGCCTGCGCCCGCTCACCGGCACAGCTGCACACCCACCGGCTCACCGGCACAGCTGCACACCCGCCCGCTCACCGGCACAGCTGCACACCCGCCCGCTCACCGGCACAGCTGCACACCCGCCCGCTCACCGGCACAGCTGCACACCCGCCCGCTCACCGGCACAGCTGCACACCCGCCGGCTCACCGGCACAGCTGCACACCCGCCCGCTCACCGGCACAGCTGCACACCCGCCCGCTCACCGGCACAGCTGCACACCCGCCCGCTCACCGGCACAGCTGCACACCGTGCGGCTCCGAGTGTGGGCAGGCAGAGGAGCGGGGACCCTGGGGCTCGGGGGCAGCCCAGCGAGGGGCGGGTGGGACATCTCACTTCCTGTCTGGGTGGTGGCTCCCCCCTCCTCCAGCTGCGCACCTCCTAGCCCCCCCTTTCCAAACTCAGAGAGAAGAGAGTCGCCTAAACCGGCGCAACCGACTTCAGGAGGTCACAGGTCACGGGTCAAAGGTCACGGAGAGGACCAGGCCCTGCCCAGGAGGCGTGGCCGCCAGGATCAGGAGGCGCCGAGGACCCGGAGCAGAGCGAGGGTGCACCTGCTGGGAGCCCCCTCAGCAGCCCGTCCACCGGCTCCCCACGGCGCCCACCTGCTCCCCACGGCGCCCACCGGCTCCCCACGGCGCCCACCGGCTCCCCACGGCGCCCACCGGCTCCCCACGGCGCCCACCGGCTCCGGAGAGCTCCCGGGGGGGGCGGGGGGGCCGGGCCAGAGGCCTCACTCACCCACAGGCAGGACATTGGCGCTCAGGAAAGGCCCCCGGCTCCCCAGGGGGGGCCCTGGGTCCCCGGGTGGGGGAGCCATGGAGGGGGGTCCAGGGCTCTGCAGTGGGCCAGCCGCTGAGAGGGGGGGTGACCTGGGTCACCAGCTGGGGTGCGCTGTCAGCAGGAGGTCCCTCTGCCCCCGGGCCCGCCGCTGGGATGGAGTCTGCAGCTCATGTCACCTGGCGGGGGGGTGCGGGGGGGGTCTGTCAGGCGTGGACGCGGCCCTCTTACAGAAGCCCCTGCGCTGCCTGGGCGGGACCTGCCCCCTGGGACACACAGCCCCCCCCCCCCCCCGCCCAGGTCCACTGAGGTCGCTCAGGGTCCGGCGCGGCCCTGTGGGCACCCTCGGTCTGTGCAGTGAGTGGGGCCGCTCTGGCTCCCAGGCTGCCGTCTGCCCCTTGGCCACTAGGCCGCGCTCCAAGCCCCCAACTCTCACCCCCAGAGGCCCCAGGCCTCCTCCTCCTCTGGGTCCCCCCCCCAAGTTCAGCCCCTCCCAGCCACTGCTCAGGCTCCCCTCCTGCTTGGGGCCCCCTCCTCCTCCTCTCCCTCCATCCAGCACCTCCTGTGCCCCAGGCCGGCCCCTCCCGCAGACCTCTGGGTGCCCACCGCTCCCTCCCCAGCCTCCTCCCCAGCCTCCTCCCCGGCCTCCTCCATGGCCACAGAGATTGCAGAGCTGTGGCCTCGACCTGGGCTCAAAGCCCTCTACATGCCCAGGACACAGCTCCCGGGGCCTGGCCCTCAATGGACAGCGGGCACCCAGGCCCTCGGGCCACCTGGAGCCAGGCCGTGCCCAGGCAGGAGGAACTGGACAGGGCGGGGAGGGGGGTAGCTCAGGCTCCCGGGAAAACCCGTCTCCCGGGGCCTCACAGAGCAGCCCTGCCTCAGTCCCTCCTCACACCCAGGCCTCACAGGCTCCCTCCAGGCCCCAAGAGAGAGGCCCCTGCCCGGCCCTCCCTCCTGCCCGCTCCAGCCCCCTGCCCGGCCCTCCCTCCTGCCCGCTCCAGCCCCCTGCCCGGTCCTCCCTCCAAGGTGCACAGACCTGGACTCGCCACGCCGCCGGGGGCCCCTGGGGTCCTGGCTCAGGAGCCCGTGGGGCGTGGACCCAGCAGCCCGCAGGCCGGGCACTCAGGACAGTGGCTCCTCCTCCCGCAGGGAGGCCCCGCCCGCCAGGCCGCTGTGCCAGCCACGGCCCCCGCCCACCCTCCTGCCTGGGCCCCTCGCTGACTCCCACCCAGGCTCACCCTCGCAGGGGTCTCTCCGCCCGGCTCCCCCGGCCGCCCGCCCATCGCGGCCAGGTCCCCGGCAGCGGCGCGCTTCCTGGCGCGGTGGGAGCGGAGCCGTGTCCCGACACGTCTGCCGAGCGCAGGCCGGCGTGGGGCTCCGTCACCCTCATGAGGCAGCAGCCCCACCTAGCCCAGGCGAGGCCAGCCCCCGGGTGGGCACCGTGCCACCCCGTCCTCGGGCCCCGCCTGCCTGTCCCTGCCCCTCGAGCTCTGCCAGGCCCTCACAACGCCCCACTCAGCCGCCGGCCCGCCTCTCCCTCTCACCTGCTGCCCCAGGAGCCCAGCCCCCCGCTCCCCCCAACCCGGGCTAAGGAGGGGCACCGCCCCTCTCAGGCCTCTGGCCTCTGCTCAGACCTCGTCCCAGACACCAGTGGCTCCTTCAAGCCCTGGGGACGGCCCCTGCCCACCGGTGCCCTCACAGGCGGCACCACTCATGCCAGGCGGGCTGGGGGGGCAGAGAGGCCCGGTGCCCCCACCCCCCCCAACAGCGGGTCCTGGTTCCTCAGGACGTGGGGCCCAGACAGGCCGGAGGGGGGCCCAGCCCAGAGCTGAGGGCCCAGCCCCAGCGCCCAGCCCGGCCAGCTTGCCGCCTGCGAAGCCCCAGGACGCAGGGCCCCGCCCCCCAGACCCTCTCCCTACCCTGAGGACTCTCCGGAGCGGCCACCACGGAATGTGGGGGGCCCTCTGCAGGCCCCAGCCTGCTCCCTCCCCTCCGCCCCCCCACCCCCGGCAGCGCCCAGGAAGCGAGCGCCACACCCGCCCCCGGCATCCCCGCTCCGGACGGACCCGGCGGCCTCCCTCCCTCCGGGACGAGTGTCTGGGTGGGGCGTCCTCTCCCTCCCAGACCACCCTCCCCGCCGGCCACCCAGACTGCAGATCCGGCTCCGGGGAGGGCGAGACCACCCCAACCTGGCAGGGTGGCCGTGCTGGGACCCAGGAGGCGCGCCCCAAACTCCGCCCCGCTCTTCCTGACCCCTGTCCCAGCCTCCTCTCACCGGGGGCCCAGCAGCCAGCCCCGCCCGCTCCCCTGGGGCCACCTGAGGGGTCTCCTCTCCAGGTGCCCACCTCCCCCCACTCACCCCCCCACACACACACTGGCCAAGGGCCTCCCAGCTCAGTCTCCAGGCTGGGAGTGGGGTCCAGGGAGGAGGAACTCCGACGATGGGGCGGCAGGTCAGAGCACCCCCATGGCCGGCGGGTGAGGGAAGCTGTACCTTCTCCCGGGCGCCACCTACCCCCCCCCCCACCCCCACCCGCAGCCCAGACCCAGAGGAGGAGGTGAAGAGTGAAGGCCGGCGCTGGGCGGGTCCAGCCAGGCCACTGCAGGCCCCTCGCTCCCCTGGGGCCAGGGGGTGGGGCGTGTGGGGCCAGGGGGTGGGGCGTGTGGGGCCAGGGGGTGGGGCGCGTGGGGCCAGGGGGTGGGGCGTGTGGGGCCAGGGTGGCTCACCCAGGGCAGACAGGAGCAACTGGGTGATGAGGGGCCCAGACTGGCCGCCCAGAGCAGAGCCTGTGCAGGGACAGGTCCCGGAGGAGGGGGTCACTCAGCCAGGGCAGTGACGTGGTGTGCAGTGGGGACGACCACCCTGTCGGGGGTAGGTGCTGGAGGCCCCTGGGCGGTGGGGGGGCGGGGAAACCGTGAAGAGCGAGGGAGACAGAGAGCAGCCTGCGGCGTGGGGCCCAAGCTGCTCAGAGAGCACTGTTTCCCAAAGTGTGGCCCGAGGAACCCCAGGGGTGCCCAGAGACTTTCAGGGCCCAGGAGGTCTGACCTGTTTCCTAATAATGCACCCCAGCAGGAGGCCCCAGCACCGACCGGGCAGCAGCTCAAGGGTGCTGGGCACCCCGAGAACACGCTGGACAGTGACGAGTTTATTCAGCCTCAGCCCAGAGCTCACATGGCTCAGATGTTCTCTGCGAGGAGACCAGGGAGGGGACACACAGGGGGAGGGGACACACGGGGGGAGGGACACACAGGGGGAGGGACACACAGGGGGAGGGACACACGGGGGGAGGGACACACGGGGGGAGGGACACACAGGGGGAGGGACACACAGGGGAGGGGACACACAGGGGGAGGGGACACACGGGGGGAGGGACACACAGGGGGAGGGACACACGGGGGGAGGGACACACAGGGGGGAGGGGACACACGGGGGGGGGGGACACACAGGGGGAGGGACACACAGGGGGAGGGACACACGGGGGGGAGGGACACACAGGGGGAGGGACACACGGGGGGGAGGGACACACAGGGGGAGGGACACACGGGGGGGAGGGACACACAGGGGGAGGGGACACAGGGGGGGGACACACAGGGGGAGGGGACACGGGGGGGGGACACACAGAGGGAGGGGACACAGGGGGGGACACACAGGGGGAGGGACACACAGGGGGAGGGCCCTCAATGGACAGCGGGCACCCAGGCCCTCGGGCCACCTGGAGCCAGGCCGTGCCCAGGCAGGAGGAACTGGACAGGGCGGGGAGGGGGGTAGCTCAGGGGAGGGACACAGGGGGAGGGACACACGGGGGGGACACACAGGGGGAGGGACACACGGGGGGAGGGACACACGGGGGGAGGGACACACGGGGGGAGGGACACACGGGGGGAGGGACACACGGGGGGAGGGACACACGGGGGGAGGTACACACGGGGGGGAGGGACACACAGGGGGAGGGACACACAGGGGGAGGGACACACAGGGGGAGGGACACACGGGGGGAGGGGACACACGGGGGGAGGGACACACAGGGGGAGGGACACACAAGGAGGGACACACAGGGGGAGGGGACACACAGGGGGAGGGGACACACGGGGGGAGGGACACACAGGGGGAGGGACACACGGGGGGAGGGACACACGGGGGGAGGGGACACACAGGGGGAGGGACACACAGGGGGAGGGACACACAGGGGGAGGGGACACACAGGGGGAGGGACACACAGGGGGAGGGACACACAAGGAGGGACATACAGGGGGAGGGGACACACGGGGGGAGGGACACACGGGGGGAGGGACACACAGGGGGAGGGACACACAGGGGGAGGGACACACGGGGGGAGGGACACACAGGGGGGAGGGACACACAGGGGGGAGGGGACACACAGGGGGAGGGACACACAGGGGGGAGGGGACACACGGGGGGAGGGACACACGGGGGGAGGGGACACACAGGGGGAGGGACACACGGGGGGAGGGGACACACAGGGGAGGGACACACAGGGGGGAGGGGACACACGGGGGGAGGGGACACACAGGGGAGGGGACACACGGGGGGAGGGACACACGGGGGGGGCAGGGGGAGAGCCGTTTTCCGAGAGGCGTTGAGCGGCCTGGGCACGCGGTTGCTGGCAGGACAGGGTGCGCGGCTGTGGGGCGTGGGCGCCGCCTCTGTGGGTTGCGTCCGGTGGGAAATCCAGGTGGCGGGGCCGTCACTGTGGATCACTGGTGTCCCCGTCCCCCCCACCCCCCCCCCCCGAGCCTGGTGCCTCCCGACCCGCAAAGGACGTTTCCCGCAGGAGATCCACGGGCCTGTGGAAGCTGCCAACTCAGCAAACCCGTCCTGTGCGGGCGGCCCAGCGTGACTCTAACCACGCGTGGCGTCCACGGGCGGCGGACGGAGAGCGGCCAGAGCCCCGGGCAGCACGGCCGCTGGCTCTCCCACCGTCGGAAGCCGCCGCCTGCCGCGGGGCGCTGCGCCCAAGGAGACCCCTCGCTCCCCCCTCCTGCGCCCCCCGCATCGTCCGCGAAGCCGGCCTCTCCTTGTCCCCCGCGGGGGCTCTGGGGCCACGGCCCCGGAGCTGCAGGAGCCAGGGGCCAGCGCAGGGGCTGCACCAACGTAGCACCACGTCCCCTCCTCACGGAGACTTGGTTTCGGGAGGAAAGTTCCTTCTTGTAAAACGTCATTCACGGTAACGGGGAGCGGCGCGCTGTTGCTTTTAACGAGACTGAGTCCACCCGCAGTTTTCAATGAGCCGTTTTCATTTCTGGTGTAAATGGCAGACGGTCAGCCCGGCCGGCCTGGCTCAGGGGTCGAGCGTCGACCTATGAACCAGGAGGTCACAGTTCGGTTCCGGGTCAGGGCACAGGCCCGGGCACAGGCGTGCAGGAGGCGGCAGGTCCATGATTCTCCCTCATCGTTGGTGTCCCTCCCTCTCCCTCCCTCTCTGAAATCAGTAAAAATATTTCCAAAAAAACACAGCAAACGATCGTCGCCAGGGTGTGTGGTCGGGACGGACAGCCAGCCCCGGGGCAGAGCCCGGACGGTGGTGTGAGCCGTTTCCACGGCGTGGACTCTCCCGCCGCCGCCGATCGCCAGCGCCGACCCGGGACTCTGAGCTCGGAGTCGGGGGGCTGTGGGGGGCCTGAGCGCCAAGCCCCAGTCTGCGGGACAGACACCCACACCGGGCAGAGGTGTCCGCAAGGAGGAGGCCGCGTGCTCAGGGCGGCGTGCCCGTGTTCCTGAGATCACGGCCTGTTCACAGGGTTCGATAGTCTAATTGGTTTTAATTGTGGCTGCGCTTCGCCACAGCTCACAGCGGCAGGTGGTCCAAAGCCGGGGCGACGTCACTGGTTGTGAGTGACGGAAAGGAAGCCGGGGGAAGGCCAGGCCCGATCAGCCTGTCCCCGGGCGCGGGTCCAACCACGGGCAGGTCCACACGTGCCCAGTGCCGTTGGGGTGACGGAGAGAAGGCGCTTGCCTGTCAATCACACGGGGACAGAGCTGGTTGGCCAGGTGGCGTGGCCCTGCACAAAGCGGTCCCGCTCCGGTGTTTTCCGGATTCGGGGGGCAGGGGAGGGGTGGGGGGACTTTGTTGCTGGGGGCGGCCTCTCGGTCCTTCCATTCGCCTGT
This sequence comes from Eptesicus fuscus, assembly GCF_027574615.1. NCBI lineage: Eukaryota > Metazoa > Chordata > Mammalia > Chiroptera > Vespertilionidae > Eptesicus > Eptesicus fuscus. The sequence continues at coordinate 927,857 of NC_072481.1, read as the reverse complement.
GTCGCCCACGGCCACGCGGCCCCACCTTGGCGGGCTGACGGCAGCAGGCGGGCTGGCGCGGGGGGACCGGCCCCAACGTGGAACAGAAGCTCCAGACACCGGCTCTCACTCCAGGCCTGGCTCCGGGAAATGGGGCTTTGGGACCCGCGGGGGGACCTCCGCGGAAATAAAGCTTCCGACCATCTCACCCTCCGCGGGCCTCCGGAAATGCTGATGCCGGCGGCACCACGCCCCCCCCCCTGCCCCCAGCAGCCCCCGGGGAGACAAGGCGCGCTCCCCTCCGCTAACAATCACAGCCGCCTGCGGGGACACGACTCCGTCCCCACAGGAGGACGCTCCAGCCGGAAGCTCCGGGGTCCCCACAACCGGCCAGACAGGCGGGAAGGGGTGCGAGACCACACGTTGGTGCCGCTACGGTCCATCACAAACAATTGCAACAATGCCCGCCGGCCTGGCTCAGGGGTCGAGCGTCGCCCTATGAACCGGGAGATCAGGGTTCGATTCCCGGTCAGGGCACAGGCCCGGGCTGTGGGCTCCATCCCCAGTGTGGGGCGTGCAGGAGGCAGCCGATCGATGGTTCTCTCATCAGTGATGTTTCTCTCTCTCTCCTCTCCCTTCCTCTCTGAAAGCAATAAAATATATATTTTTTAAAAATAACTGCAACAAACACCATGCCTTCTGTAGACGACCGAAGCGGGGAGGGGGGGGGGGCGGGAGGGGCGGGTGTCTCCTGAACACGCGTCAGGTGTGTCCTGGGGGGCCTGGCGGGCGGGGCGGCACCCACTCCACAGACGCCCTGATCAGTCACGATGGGGCCCGGGCCCGTGAGGAAGGGGTGCAGGCGTGCCGGGGCTCTGGCTGTGCGGGCCAGCGTGTGCTGTCGTGGCCAGAACAGGAAGGCGGACTCCTGGCCGGACGGGGTTTCCCAGGCTGCTCTGCTCTGGGCCCCTTGTCCGTACCCCGACCAGGCACGGCTTGGGGCGCTGCCGGGTGCCCCACTGCCCGGCTGAGGGGCTTTTACACCGCCCACCTGTGCCAGGCCCACCCCCACCCCCCTGGCCACCACCCAGTACCTCCAGGGCCAGGTCTGCCGCCACCCAAGGAGGGGAGGGCCTGCCCGGCTGCAGGTGGAGAAACCTGTTTTCCGGGTTCATCCGAGTGAGCAGGGAGCGCTGAGCCCTCCTCCCCCAGGCCCCGGCCCAGGCTCCTGCTGCGAGGGAGGGGGGGCCACAGGGCGGGGGGGGGGGCAGGCTGGGCCCCCAGCCACCTGCCTGCAGCCCAGCAGGGCCTCCCTCCCGCCTCGTCCCCGGGACCCACAGCGGCGGGAAGCCACGTGGGCACAGGCCCCCGGTCCGAGGGAGGAACCGGAGCGCGGGCTGAGGCTGCCCTTCCGGACGAGACAAGAGACTCGGAGAGAACCCCCAACCCGCCGCCTTCCTGCCCGGGGCTCAGAGAAACCTGCTCAGGAGGCAGCCTCGGCCTCGGCACCCTGGGGCAGGGGTCTTCAGCCCGGTGTGCCGCGGCACCCTGGTGTGCCCCAAGGACCTGCACACAGGCCAGGCCTGCCGACTCCGGCGGGCACCGCCCTCCTGCCCCTGAGGCCGTCAAATAAAACGGACAACAGCTCACCGTTAGCCGTGCCCTGGGAAGGCCTGTCTGAGGCCATAAATACGGGGTGTCCCCCCAAAATGCACGCACACACTTTGCACAATTACAAAGGCAGTGTGCACAAAACGCACTCCATCTTCAAAACTGAGCCCTCTGTGGTTACAGTGTGTGTAGGTTTGGGGGGACGGCCTGTATGTAGGTCATGCAATAGCGCTGCGTCCTGATTTGTCACCTCACATAAGAAGGTTGCATCTGAGTGGCTATTTTTGGTACCAGAAATCCTTACGTGATTTTTTAAAATATACTTTTCATTGATCTCAGAGAGGAAGGGAGAGGGAGAGATAGAAACATCAGTGATGAGAGAGAACCATGGATCAGCTGCCTCCTGCAGGCCCCCCACTGAGGATGGAACCCGCAACCCGGGCCTGTGCCCCGACCGGGAATTGAACCGTGACCTCCTGGCTCCTAGATCGACGCTCAGTCACTGAGCCACGCCAGCTGGGCGGCACCTGATTTTTTAAAAGTCACTTTGGAACAAAAATCGTAGGCAATTACTTTTTTTTTTTTGTATTAAATCTATTAAGATTATAACTACTTTTTGTCAGATCAGAAAAGAACGCAGCATGTTAGTCGTTAGCTTACGTGCGCGGTGAGCTGACGGGTTGAAAATCGCCGCCCGGAGCCCTTCCCCCAGCTCCGGTCGGGGCTCCAGGCCGGTTAGCGAGACGCGTGTGTCTCCGGGGCTCTGAGCTGCCTGGCGAGAAGCTTCCTACTCCGAGCGTGTCAAACTCGCGCCCGAGGGCCGCACGCGCCCGCAGCGGATGTTTTTGCAGCCGCGCCAATGTAACGGTGTGTAAGGAACGTTTTAATGAAAGTTTCCTAACTTAAATTTTACAACATCCTGTTACACATAATTATTAATAACGAACTACAACGTCCACTAATGACCGATGACCATCATCGTGTTGCATTCATTTCCCTCACGCGCCTTATGGGCAGGCGCTCCATTTCTCTCCACGAATGCTGCCAGCGAATATTCTAGCAGCCGCCGGCCGCGTCATTAGTCTGGGACGGACGTGTTCCGTGTGCGCAACAGGAAATACTTCGCTTTCGGAGAACAGGAAAAACAGGTTTACGTGCGTGACGCTTGTTAATTTGTGCAGTTATTCAGTGTCCGGCAAGTTACTGTTCAAGAAGAAATGTTAATTTTTATTGAGATGCTCTGTTACTTTATGTTAAGGATGACTCGTCTATCTCCGCCCTTTGTGCTCAGCCCGTCTCTGTGGAATCAGCCTGCGTTCCTGTGGAAATGGAAGCTGTTGTTTGTTGTGGCCACACCCACTTACACCTGGTTCTCTGGGCCCGTGGAGGCCTTTGCGTGCGACACGCCTGTCCTCCTCTGCGTGTTCCTCACCCGCCACCCCCGTCAGGCACCCGCTCCCGCTCTGACAGCGCAGACCCGCCCCTTCTCCTTCGTCAGCAGGTCCTGTGCCCGCGCTGCCCCGTTGTCGTCGGGAGGTCCATGCTCCCGTGACGGCCCACAGGCCGGGAATTAAGATCCGACTTTCTCCTGCGAACCTGTCTGTTGGCTTGAATACGGGCCCAGCTAGAACTTAGAAGGCGGGAGGAAAAGTATTAAATATTTTAGCCCTCGCACGGGGCTAGTGGTGACCAGGGGCCCCCGCCCCGCCCCGCCCACCGAGACCTGAGGCCTAGCCCACGGGGCTCCGGCCTGGCCGCCCGTGGTCACCAGGGGCACAGAGCCGCCCCTTCCACCTCACTTTGCTCCGAGACCCAGTCGGTCACCCCCTCAGCCACGTCCACACCTTGACACGGAGGCCGGGGAGCGGTCACTCCGCTCTGTCTTTGGTTCCCGTCCAAGTTCACACTCCGAGGTGTAACTCACGCCCTGACCCCCAGAAATTCAACCTGCTCACTTGGTGGCGCCGATGAGCCGATGGCGACACCTGCTGGCCGTTCTGGAGTCTGAGCCCAAGTCCTGGCGCTGCAGCTGCTCCATGTGCATAGATTTGGGGGGGGGGGGGGCGCCCTGTATATAGGTGATATAATAGAGTTACATCTTTATTGGCCACGTCGCATGATAAGGTTGCATCTGATGGGTTAATTTTGGGTACGAGAAATCCTTATACAAGTATAGGCACCTTTTTAAAAGTCACTTTGGAGCAAAAAAGGTAGGCAATTATTACTTTTTTTTTCTTTGCCAGCGGCACCCCAAACAAGCAGCTCTGGGCACCCGTGAGGAAACTGAGGCGATCTGAACCCCGTGATCCCAGGGCCCTCGGGTACAGCTCTGGCCTGGCCCCCGACAGACAGGACCCCAGGAAGGGACCCCACCCAGCTCCGAGTCCAACTGGGTGCCGATGGACGTGGCACCCGCCCGTGTGAGGCCTCCGTGTCTCCATTGGGCCACGCCTTGCCCTGCACCACCGCCTGCCAAGGTGTGTCCAGGCCGCCAACCAGCGCGGCAGGCGGCCTCTGCGTCCAGGACACGGGTCACAGGCAGGGGCGTGGCCCTCGAGGGGCACGGGCACAGGTGAGAGTGCCAGGCCCCCCGGCTGTGCCCTCCCTCCAAGCAGGGCCTGCCTGCTGCTGGGGCTCCCCCAGCTCGGAGCCCGTCTCCTCGGCACCTGGCGCCGTGCCCCGTACCACTGGGCTGGCCAGGCGGGGTCCCTCCCACGGCTGAGCCGCCTGAGGTTGGAGAGCAGAGGTGAGGCCAAGGGCTGCCACAGGTCCTGCCCCGTGCGCTCCGGGCCGGGTCAGGGGGCCTTGTGGCTCCCAGCCCCCTGGGTGCAGCTCCCCCCAGGGGTTCCCCTCAGGGCCTGTAACGGCGGGGCGCTTCCCAGCTGGCAGGCTGGCCGGAGGCCACTCAAGTCCATCTGGGGCCCCTGCCCTCCCCCCACCAGGTGGCCGCTGGGCACAGATGCAGACCTGAGGCTCCGGCCTCTCTGTCCCCCACACCACGCCTCCTCCCACTTTCCTTGCTCGGGACCCTCCGGCTGTGCCTGAGGCTGTGCCCTCTGGGGTGTGGCCCTGACAAGCCCCCCAGGCCTCCCTGGGCCCCTCCTCCACGAGGGCAGCGGCCGGAGGGGCCGGGTCTGCGCTCCAGGCGGGCAGCCTGGTGGGTGAGCGGAGGGGCCTGTCTTGTCCTCATGACCGTGGGTCCCAAGACTCGGAGCCCCTCCTCCCAAACGGGGTCCCCAGAGCCCCTTTGGTGGGGGCCGGGGAGGGCTCCAGCCCGCAGGAGGGTCCCGTGAGGTCCCTGCGGAGCCGCGCGGGGCCATGCAGGGCAGCCTGGCCCGGAGGGGGACGCCGCACCCACCTCAGTCCCGGGCTCCCAGCCGGCCCGGAGGGCGGGAGGCGGGCGAGGCTTCCCCGCTCGCGGAGGGTCAGCACCCGCCTCTGGCTTCCATGCCCCTCGCAGTCCACTCGCACGGGAGCAGCAGGTCCATCAGACCCAGGAACCCCGCCGCGTCCGGCGCCCTCGGACCAGGCCCGCCTAGGTCGCGGCCTCCCCTGCACCCCGCCCGGCGCTCCCGCTGGTCGGCGCCCTTGGCAGTCCCGGCCCCGCCCCCGGCCCCGCCCCTCTCACCGCCCAATCCGAGCCCGCGGGCCCGGCTGTCCCCCGCCCCGCCCCCAGCCTAGCCCCGCCCCTCTCACCGCCCAATCCGAGCCCGCGGGCCCGGCTGTCCTCTGCCCCGCCCCCAGCCTGGCCCCGCCCCTCTCACCGCCCAATCCGAGCCCGCGGGCCCGGCTGTCCTCCGCCCCGCCCCCATCCTGGCCCCGCCCCGCGGGCCGTGACGCACGAGGTGTGCGCCCCACGCCCAGCCCGGTCATCAGGCAGCGCCGTGTGGGCGTGGCCATCCGGGTCCCCGCGGCCATGGCTTCCGCGGCCGCCAGTCCCCCCGAGGTGGTCCGCGCGGCCCAGAAGGACGACTACTACCGCGGCGGGCTGCGGAGCGCGGCGGGCAGCGCCCTGCACAGCCTGGCGGGTGAGCGTCGAGGGCGCCGCTGGCGGTGACCGGCCCGTGGGTGGTCCTGGGCGCCCCCAGACCTGCCCGGCGCACCCAGAGACTGTGCCGAAGGAGGAAGCGAGGGCCGTGGGCGCCCGGCCGCCGGCGGGTGGGGCCGGGCCGGTGCTGAGCGGGGCAGGGCGAGGAGCGTGGGGAGCCCCCACGGCAGCCGACGAGCGCGCGGGGCCGGGCACGCGCAGAACGCGTGGTCTGTTCCTAGAGCCAGGCGCACGTCGGCGCCTTACAAATAACTCACTGAATCCTCCGAGCACCCTGCAAAGTAGGCCTCGGCGTGCCCAGCCTCCAGATTGGGAACGGGGGTTCCTGAGACCCTGGAACTGCCCGAGGCCGTGACGAGCAGGGTGGGTGCTGGACCGTCACTCAGTCTGTTACACAGTCTGTCCTGTGGCCCTCCGGGCGCCAGGACACTTCCCAGGCGGGCCTCGGGGGGAGATGGACTCCTGGTGGGCAGGGACTCGGGAGACTTGGGGACTCAGGCGAGGCAGGTGCAGGGGGAGCAGAATGGGACGCTGCGAGGCCAGTGGAGGGAGAGGGTGTGCGTTTAGGACAGTCTCCGCTTTGTGCGGGGCCTGGGCAGCGGGAGGACCTCACCTGACGCCCCCCCCCCCCCCCCAGTAACGATGCTGTTTCTGCTCTCAGGCGCCAAGAAGTGGCTGGAGTGGAGGAAGGAGCTCGAGCTGCTGTCCGACGTGGCCTACTTTGGCCTCACCACACTTGCAGGTATGCTCCCCGTGGGACCCAGGACCGAGGGGCCACAACACACGCCAAGCCCAGAGGACAGAAGCGGGGCTAACAGCTCCTGGAGGTGCTTCCCAGCGTCCCCGGAGCTGGACCCCAAGACCCTACCCTCTCCTAAGGGGAGGCCCGGCCCCCAGCCACCAGGGCCTCTGGGAGCTCTGACGGCCGTGCACCTGTCGTGTTGGTGTCCTTTCATCCTCTCTGTGTCCCTGGGACCTTTCTCCTGGGCCTCGCCGGGTGCCATGGAGACCGCTTCTCCGTGGCCGAACCCGTGGTCCGAGAGGGGCCCTGGCACAGCCCGTCACGGGAGCCTGCCCTCCAGAAGAAAGCGGGGCTCAGGAGAACTCAGACCTGCCTCAGCCCCTCCCCTGGGTGTCTCCCCGCCCCCAGGCTACCAGACCCTCGGCGAGGAGTACGTTGGGCTCATCCAGGTGGACCCGTCCCGGAGCCAAGTGCCTCTGAGGCTGCGCCGCGGCGTGCTGGTCGCGCTGCACGCGGTCCTGCCCTACGTGCTGGACAAGGCCCTGCTCCACCTGGAGCAGGAGCTGCAGGCCGACAGCAACGGCGCCCGCCCGTCGCAGGGCAGCCTGGCACCCAGCGCGAGAGGCCGGTCGGGAGCCCGGCGCTGGGTGCACAGGCAGGTGGCGGCCCTGCCGGAGCCGCAGAGGAAGGCGCTGCTGAGGGCCGTGCTGGTGTTCAGGCAGGGCCTGGGCTGCCTCCACCGGCTGCACGTCGCCTGGTTCTACATCCACGGCGCCTTCTACCACCTGGCCAAGCGGCTCACGGGCGTCACCTACGTAAGTGCCGGCGCGCCCACACTGGCCGGACCTGGTTTGCCTGCGCAGAGGTGGCTCTTCAGGCCTCTGTGGACCGGCAGTCTTGGCTGGCCCAAACCCTCCACTGGGCTTTGTTGGTTCACATTTTGCTAAAAAACAAAAACCCGGGGAAGTTTAGTTTCTACAAACCCTGAGGGTAGGGCAAGTCTGCCTTCGGGCCACGCTCGGAGCCAGGCCCTGCGCCTGCTCTTTCCTCGGAGCTCAGGCCTGTGGCCACACCTCCCAGCCTGCCCTGGTGGTGGGTCACGTGTAGGTGCGTTTCCTGTCGAACGTGAGCCCCTTCGCTGACAGCATCCCGCTAGTCTTCCCTAGTCTTTGCCCGCCCGCTCTGCTGGACGACAGTTCACACCCTCCTGTCCCAGTTCCCTTGCCCCCAGTCACCTAGAAGCCGCCCTCGGACCTGCCTGCCCACCAGAGGGTCTCCGGCCCCCTCTCCTGGCTGCTCTCAGCATGGTGCTCCCTTTGAGAAAGCCCCACCCGACGCCCCCTGCCCCTCCTCACCTCCCCCAGCAGCAGATCCGGGCGCCTGTGCCTCCCTGTGGGTCAGTCGCAGCCTCACGTGCTCCTGTGTGTGGCTGAGCTGCTGTGACACAGGAGCCTGGAAACTCAAGGCTCGGCCCCGA